>NC_137059.1:1667500-1947500 GCF_032717465.1 Coenobita brevimanus
TTTCTCACCAGTCTCTTCTTCTTCTGTCTCTGTTATTTGCATCTTTCCTTTTTCTTCTCTCTTTTCCATTTCTTTCCCCATTTCTTCTCTTCTTGGTGCTCCTCTCTCTGCTGTCTCTCTTCTTTTTGCCTCTGTCTCCCCTGTCTGTCCCACCTCAATCTCTGCCCTCTCTCTCCTCTCAGTCTCTCTTATCTCTAGCCTTGTCTCGTCCATCCACTCATCGGATTTCTTCAACCCCTCCTTCTCCAATCGTTCGTTTGTTATTGTGCTTTTCTCCGTTGCAAAGTAGACTGGTTGAGTACTGTGCCTTCCATATGCAACACTAATGCAACACCAGGCAACGCTGCACATCAACACGGACACCGCAGTCTTCACCATCTTTACGTCAGTTATTTTCACCTGATTAAAGGATGTATTTCGAGTGGCTTTGGAGATCCGTAACACCTCTTCCATAGCGATTTGTTTTGCACATTCCACCTCAGCGCCCTCTTGTGTGTACCTGATGCCAACTACGTCGATATTAAGACTATATAAAAAGGGTATCTAGCAAGATTTTGGGGAAGCTTCAAAAGATTATACAGCTAATTTTGAGAGAGAGAGAGAGAGAGAGAGAGAGAGAGAGAGAGAGAGAGAGAGAGAGAGAGAGAGAGAGAGAGAGAGAGAGAGGGGGGGGAGGGAGAGGGCTATATCACCATCAGTCCAATTCTCAACCTTTACCGAGCTATCATTACTAAGAATCTTATTTACGCAAATGGTCTCCCTCATACAAAAAAAAAAAAAAAACATTTGGTTGGGAGTTTCCTAGAAGGCTGAGAGTTTTAATATCCCTAGAAGAACCAGTGTAGGCCTGATACAAGTTAAAATAGGCCTATCCTTGTCATATTCTGGATGGTTGAGTTCTTACCTGCCCTCCTACCTATAATTAGTGAAGGTACAGGTGTTCTTCCCTTGTCCCTGTTCCTTCCCTTCTCTCACCCTCTCATTTCTCCTCTTCCCTTCATTTTGCCTTCATTATGTTTCCTTCTTCAGCCATTTTCTCTACTTTACTTTCCCTCCTTCCTTCATTTTCTTCCTTACTCTATGTTCCCTTCTTCCTTCACATTTCCTCCTTCCATCACTTTCCCTCCTTCCCCTACGTTCCCTCCTTCCTCATTTTCTCTCTTTCTTTCCTGTTTCCTTCTTCCTTCATTTTATCTTCTTTGGGTTTTCTCCTTTCCTCATTTTCACTCCTTCCCATTTTCCCTTTCCTAGTTAGATTGGAGGTTTGGTTTGACTAGTAACCAAGGAGACTCAGTCCTACCTCATACCTAAGTCTTGAATTTCACACAGCCACGTTATAGTAATGAATTAGTAAGATTGGTCCAGTTCCATTGGGTGTAAAAACGACTAGTAACTAAGGAGACTCATTCCTATTTCCTAATTTCATGCAACTACGACTCAGTGTTGTTGTGGAATTGCCCTGGTCCTTCAGCACACACACACACACACACACACACACACACACACACACACACACACACACACACACACACACACACACACACACACACACACACACACACACACACACACACACACACACACACACACACACAGTTCCCGTCATTTCGCCTCTCACTCGATAAGGCATCCACACCCAATATTAGCACAAGAACACAGCGCTAGTCACGAAGAAGTGCCATGGGAAGGATGTAGAGCCGTAATATTGCCCCATCCTACCACTGAGCTACGAAAAATAAGCTGCAAAGGGACGAAAATCTGGGCCAAGTTAAGATGGAAGTACTATGGTAATTTTTCCAATCCCACTACAGTACACACACCCACACACACACACACACACACACACACACACACACACACACACACACACACACACACACACACACACACACACACACACACACACACACACACACACACACACGCAGTTCCTTCTGGTCCCGTCTCACTCACAGAACAAGCAAGACTGACCACAGGAGGAGGGAACACAGGATTTCTCCCATTCTGTGTGTATTGGGTGTAACAGGCCTCTACACCCATCCATACACCACGTCCGTATACAGTTACACAGACCATACAGACCACACAGACCTCTACCACACATTCTACTTACACTATGTACGTATGTGTGTGTGTGTGTATGTGTATGTCACTGGTTGAAGGGAAGAAGAGAGTGGAGAAGGAGGAGAAGGTGGAAGTAGAAGAGGCGGAAGAGGAAGACAGTCCTAACAAGATCACGCCTTCTTCTCTCCTCCCTCCTCCTCCTCCTCCTTCCCTTTCTCCTCCCCCTCCCCTCCCCTCTCCCCCTCCTCCCTAATCAAATTACTTTGTACCTGAAGACTTACACAGCTTCTTGCCGACGTGTCACTGAGGGGGGGGGGTAGAGTTGAAGGTTAGGGTAAAAAAAATGTCTTGTTGTTGTTATTATTATTATTATTATTATTATTATCATTATTATTATTATTGTTGTTGTTGTCATCGTCGTCATCATTACCAGCAGCAGCAGCATTATTTTGGTCATTATTGTATTATTATTATTATTATTATTATTATTATTACTGTTCTTATTGTTGCTGTTCCTACTACAACAACAGTCACTATTGTTTTATTAATTTATTCTTGCTAAAATGCACACACACACACACACACACACACACACACACACACACAGTGGTATCGTTCTCGCTTGCCATCTCGTAGACGGGAGTTCGCTCCTCGCTCAGGTTGCGAAAAGTTTCACTGACGAAGTGGGCGGTTACTGTCCCCCTTGAGCAAGGGGATGGGTGTGTGCGTGTGTGAAGGTCACAGCCTTGCCCTTAGATCGGACTATATGAGCTCTCAGCTCCCTTCCGGGAGGGAAAAGCTGACGATCACGACCATCAAGTGATCGTGACCGTCACAGTGAATTAAACACACACACACACACACACACACACACACACACACACACACACACACACACACACACACTTCTCTCTCTCTCTCTCTCTCTCTCATACACACACACACCGATGAAAACACCCGTTCTCACATCGCCAGCGCGGGTGTAAAAATACGCCATCGAACTGAAAGGATTACGAAACACTGCAGAAAGAGGAAGAGGCGAGAAAATCGACTTAGGCTCGTTTCTCTCGCCCAGTGCGTCATCACTGGGCGGTATTTGGTTGGATTGGCGGGATTATTGGGCTATTTTTGTTACAGGAAAGTGCTGTGTGTGTGTGTGTGTGTGTGTGTGTGTGTGTGTGAAAGAGAGAGAGAGAGAGAGAGAGAAGCCCCATTTCTTTCTTAAGTCTTCCTGAACAGGCTTTGCGTCTCTTCCACTTTTTCTCCTTTTTCTCGAAGCCTCCACACTTCGCGACACATCCTCTTTCTATAGTGTTTTTACCTTAACTTGGCCCAAAATCTCGTCCTTTTGCAGCTTTTTTCACGTTGTTCAGTGGCAGAATAAGACAGTACTACAGCTTTACATCCTTCCCATAACACATCTTCGTGACTAGCATCATATTCAAGTGTTAATCTATTGTTAAGTTTCAGCTCAGCATTCAAGATGGAGAGGTGGTGATTATAGACCAAGTTAGAGTAAAAGGGAAGATGGTCCGTATGTTGTGCTACCCTAGATACTCACCTGGTGGTATCTTATGTGTTCTGGGAAGGCTCAGTCTGCTGGTGTGGGTGTGGCTATAGCAGTGGATGTAGGAAATGAATAACAGTGTAGGGTCAATTTTTACAACGTTGATCTGTCTCCACAACACACGAGAAATTGCCAAGCAGAGTTTAAGGGGGGCGTAATATGTGGATCACTCTGTATATATATATATTTTTTTATCGATATCAAGACATCATGAAGTCTTGAACCTCTTCTATCCAATTATGAAATTCTATGTTCATTCTTGCTATCTCCAGACGATTTTATTCAGCTTAGGAGAGACTTTTCTAACTAGAGGGGTTAGGTATAGCCTTCACTTACCTTCACTTGTCACTGTCCATCCTAAATTGAACATATTCATCTTGTAGTTACATTAATAACAACCCCAGGCTCATTCCATCAGCCCTGTTTCCTCCTTTCTCCTTTTTTTTGTCACTTATTTCTTTTCCTTCCTCTGTGTTTTTTCTTTATGCTGTATTCCACTCTCCTCCATTTTACTTTCTGTGGTAGATGCAGTTGGTAAGTGTGGTAGGTGTGGTGGTAGGTATTATTGTAGATTAGTACTGTTGTTATTCTGGTTCCAGCCTCATCTGAACATGAACCCAGTGGACTGTAGACTTAAGTTACCCATATTTTGCAGCCCACTATCCTCCTTTTGACAAAAGGATAGGGAGTCAAGGGATGTACAGCCAGGCTGCAGAACTGCCCAGCTATGTCAGTGCCACCACATGAAGGTACCCCTCACCAGGAACAGTTAGCAGGTGTGTGGATCAAGTTGTAATATTTTGGATCACATTGCTTGCTTATAACAAAGACTGCCTTATAGTGATGGTATGGAACAAGTAAATCAAGTTTAATAATTATGTTGCTTAAGTAAGGTAATAATGCTAGTAAGCTGAAACTGGCTGGGTTTTATTAATATGTACAGTACAGTCACTTATAAGATGTGGACAGGTAAGCATGTTGCTTTAAGTGACACATGCATTTCATTCATAAATAAGAGGTCCCCATCCACCCATCATCATTCCAAAGTTGTCCTCTCAGCTTTTAATTGCTAAGAATTTAAAAATATATATTTCTGATTTCAAATAAAGTTTACAACTGGTAAAAGGAACTGTGAATGATGAAAGAGTGTTGAGTCATCATTAACTCAATACAGTAATGAAGCAATTACAGAATAAGTGAACCAACTTTAAAAAAGGACTAATTTGCGGAGAATATACCAAATGCAAAGTCAGCACTTGCCAGTATGAGAGTTCATGGTAAGTTTTCCATGCCCTTGGTCACACATAACCCTGGGGCTTCACACAGCTTACCTCTCATTTTGTTCGGCTTGGCTTTGCAGCATTCAAGGATGCACAAGTAACACAAGGTTTGCAAGACTGTTCATTTAAAATTATTCCATCAAGCATGACAGTGATTTATATCTTATTCCTGCTGCCATCAGGCGTCATCATCGACATCATCATCCCATCTTTTTGTCACACCCATACGTGGGGTGAGGTAGGGTGCAGAAACCAAGGAAAAGGAAATAACATGTGGAAAAACATATAAACAGCAACTCCAGCGATATGGGCCACACATTCATTCACCATTCAAGTTTCCCAGAATCCTGGCTCCCCATTATGGGCACATTTTCTACATGTAGCTTCTTATTTATGTATAGTCAGTCCAGCCTTTCATGGTAAGAATTTGAAACGCCTCCATTAAATCTGTTCACTGTGAAAACTATCCATTGAGCTACTGTAAATTAGATTGTCAGGTGGTAGAGAACAAAAGAACAAAAAGATCTCCTCGGGCTATAGAGTTAATATTGAAATAAAGTGAACAGGAAAACAATTATGTTGCCTACAGTGGACCTTCCTTAGTCCCGGCTTCGTTTCAGTTACTGGTAGGTGTATCTAGGGACAACTGAACAGCCTGTATTGCAAAACCACCTCAAAAGACATTTTAAACAAATATACTTTAATGGCTGATGATATTTTGGGGCACTGCAAAAGGGTTTTATGCAGTCACATAATTAAAACTAAGGGCTGCAGAGACCATTTGAGGGAGCAAATATTATTCTTTCAATATGCCATTCACAGAAAAGCTCAAAGATGGAAGGACCACTGTACTACAAATGCTTTACACTGAAGGACACAAGTAAGACAGGAGTTCTCTAGACTATTCATTTAATTCCATCACTAAGACGATATCTTATTTTAGTACATACTTGCTGCTTCCAACTGATTATATTTAGTTCAGAGGAGACTTTTCAGATGAAGGTTAAAGATAGCCTTCCTGCACCCCATCATTACAGAGGCACTCTCTCAACTCCTTCAATCCTGTGATGTGTTTTTATTTAGGTATTCAAATATTCAGATTAATTTATTTAGCATACAAGAGATTTTTCAAGCCGCAGGGATTAGATATAGCCTTTGTTAACCCAGTCACAACTGGAGTCTGTCTTCAGTTGGGTATAATCGTCTGATGACAAGAATGTAATAAAATTAATGTCTATCTATCTCTGTCGATTGCCAGACGCCTTAATCCCATACGGGGTGGCCACAAACAAATCGCCTACAGTCAGTCCATGATATTAGTATGGAATGAGTTGTAAAATATCATAACTTTGGAACATACAAATCTATCTATCTATCTATTGCCAGACTCCTCAATCCCGTTCGGGGTGACCACAAACAAATTGCCTCCACGTCGCCCTGTCCCCCGCCATTTCACTGCCCCGCTCCTAACTCACACCCCCCTCTCTCATATACCTCTCCACCCCATCCCTCCATCTCATCCTCGGCCTCCCCCTCCCTCTCCCCCCCTCCACCTCACTCACATACACACTCTTCATCAGTCTTTCACCCTAATGCTCCTTTATATCCTCATTTGTCAGCCTGTCTCTTCATGTGACTCCACAGGCTCCTCTTAAATAACTCATTTCCACTGCTCTCACTCTTGACTTGTGTCCTTCCAACAACATCCAAGCTTCACTTCCATACGTTAGAGTTGGTATGACAATACTGTCATCTAGTAACTTTTTCACTTCCATGCTCACTTCCCTGTTTTTTATCACTGCTTTCAAGGAACCAGCAACCTTTCTTCCCTGTTGTACCCTTTCAAGCACTTCACCCTCCAAACCTCTATCCTACTCATCACACTACCCAAGTACTTAAACGTACTTACATTTTCAAATTCCTCACCATCCAACCTCGTTGTACATTCACTGACTTCACCTCTCTCAAAGACCATCACTTTACTCTTCCCTACATTCATCTTTAGATTCCATTTCTTACACACTCTCTCAAACTCATCCACCAAGCCTTGCAGCTCCCATTCGTCTTCATTCAACAACACAGTATCATCTGCAAACAACAGTACAGGGAGTTTCCAAACACTATCCTCTCTCACCAGGGCCACTCCAACATCCACTACCCTACCTTGTACCTCTTTTATTACCCCATCCATGTACAGATTGAACAACCATGGAGACATGACACATCCCTGTTTCAACCCAACCTTCAAAGATATAAATTCACTCAGTTCACCATCTACACGCACTGCAGCCTAGCACCATCATACATACTCATCACAGCATTCAACAACTTCCCATCTACTCCATATATGCTTAATACTTTCCACAGTCCTTATCTATCCACCCTGTCATATGCTTTCTCCAAATCCATGAAGGCCACATACAAGTTCTTTCCCTTCTCTAGAAACTTTTCCACTCAAGATCTACAAGTGAATATCTGATCTACACAACCTCTTCCCTTCCTAAAACCTCCCTGTTCTTCTCCAACTAATTCCTATGTTATTTCCCTAACTCTGTCATTAAGTATCCTATCATATACTTTTCCTATTACACTAAGAAGAAATATGCCCCTATGATTACCACACACTTCTTTTTTCCATTTTCCTTTGTACAAGGGAATAATTATCCCTGACTTCCAATCTTCTGGGACTCTACCTTCCTCCCAGGCCAATCTGTACACTCCATCAATTCCTGGGGCTTTCCCTATTTTAACTTTCTTCATTGCTTCCACAACTTCTAGCCTAGTGATTTCTTCCTCTCCTCTCATGTCCCTCCTTCTCCCAGCCATTCCCCAGCCATTTATACTCACATTCCTTTCATTCTATATGTTCAACAATTCCTTAAAGTGTTCTCTCCATCTGCTCACTTTTCTCCCTTCTCCACTAGTAATCTACCATTTTTATCTTTCACTCCCCAACACTCTTTACCTCTTTCCAGAGCATTTTCTTACATTCCCTCCACTGTACACTCAAATTCCTCCCAAATTCCTCAACCACTCTCTTCTTACTCTCTCTTACTAATCTTTTCATCTCTCTTTTCCTCTCTACATATAATTCTCTCTTCCATCTCTCAAATTCTTCCATGCCCCTGTTTCTTATTCACTCATTATATGCTTTCTTCTTTTATGCCACAACCTGTCTCACCTCTTCATTCCACCATGCTGTTCCTTGCACCCCCTTTCATCTTCTCTTCACTCCACACACCATCTCACATGCTGCACAAATTTCTTCTCTGAATATCTTGCACACACCTTCCACGTCCCCCACCTGCTCCAATTCATGTTTACCCAATCGTTCCTCCACTTCTCTCCTGTATTCTGCCTCTTTCTCATGCTCTTGTAACCTTTCCACTCTACTTGCATATACTACCTCCTCCCATCCTTCCCTTCTTTTTCTCCATTTCACCTGGACACTGATTTTGACCATCATCAAGTGGTGGTTGGAAAATCCACTCCCCCAACCTCTATACGCTCTTGCATCCACTATGCACTTTTGCATCCTTTCATCCACACATACATAATCAATCATTGCCTTCCTTTCATTCAGTTCACCACCCACCCTTCTCAACACTCGCCATGTATACCTATGGATCATTTTGTGCCTGGAGAGGGTATTGGCTATCACCAACCTCCTCCCAGCACAAATGTCCACTAAAGCACTGCCATTCTCATCTCTCAGCAGGCACACCCCATGCAACAACTACTTCATCCACCTTCACATTCCCTACTTTACCATTCATATCGCCAATCAAAAACACTCTCTCATTCCTTTCAAAATTTTCCACACACACACTTCCACATTTGTCCAGAACTCTTCTCTCACTCTACCTGCACGATCTTGCATTGGCACATACGTGCACACAATCACCCACATTTGTAGTCCAACTTTCAATCTTACCCACACAATCCTTGAGTCAACCGATCCATACTCTCTTATATTCTCCTTCCATCTGTTACTCACCGCAATACACATTCCTTCTTTTGCCCTCTCATTCTCACCTACTCCCACACATATACCCCATCCATACTCCCATTCTCTCACACTCTCACCTCACCATTTAGTTTCAGTTAATCTACATACATCCACTTTCACACCCTCAAGCACCTGGACAATCTCTCTCTCTTTCACCTCATCATTTGCACTCCTTACATTCCAAGTCACCATCTGTATCATGTCCTTTGTCTGGTCCTTAGTTGTCATCTTTTGGTCAGTCCTGGTCCGAAGCTTCTTGTTCATATTTTTAGTTAGTTGTTTTCCGGGGAGGGTCACTAACCCTCTGCCAACCCACTTGTTGTCACATAAGGAACATGTGTTGTTGGTTATAAGGTTACCACCCAGAGCTGTAAATGCTTTCCTGGTTTACAGGAAATCATTTGGCTTGCCACTCAAACAAGAGGTACCCTAAAAAGAGTACCATTACACTAATTGGGTGGGATGTCAGTGCCCCACCTACCACATCAGCAAAATCATATGGTAACAGCAAAAATAAACTAATATGGAAGTCACCCAAAATCAAAGAGTTAAACATGAGATCACGAAGGGGAAACACACCCACAATTTTTTATATTATTACTGACACACATGAGGGCAAATGAAAGATGTTCAAACTTTCTGCCTCCCTACTAACTGTTTTATGTACAGTGGAATGCAGCCTAGCCATTTCTTATCTTCTCATACACACTAAAAAAGATTATTGCAAAAAATGAACTTCCCTACACCATGATTCTCAGTTTTATTAATACAATTGTAGGCTTTTCTCAGTGGACTGTTACAATGATCGTAATTAAGTCTATCAATACAATCCTCAGACCTCAAGAGGTTTCCCGGTGATGAGAAAATACAGTGGATGAATCATCACCTCAGGTTTAAGGGTTAATCTGCCTTACTATATATGGTGTGTAAGAAAAATTAAAAACTAGTGTTGTTAACCAGCTGTCAATCAAGTACACTAAATAAAATACAGTACAATTAACCAGCTGTCAATCAAGTACATTAATTAAAATATAGTACAGTATGCATATAAACTACAGTAACAACTACAGTTTACAAAACATAACATCATGCAAAAATCTCAATGCACATCATTTTTGGGGGGAGTTAAGTTGCCTTAGTATTTATGGTATGTAAGAAAGATTAAAAACTAAAGTGTTGTCAACCAACTATCAATTAAGTACAAGAATTATAGTATAGGACAGTATGCATATAAGCTACAGTAAAATATAGTTTACAAAAATATTATATCATGGGAAATCTTTCTGCATGTCAATTTCATATTAGGTTCTTAAGTACAGCAATGTACTCATTTGTTCATTCATCTAATCCGGTGTTGCCCCATGAGGGGCATATGAGCCCAGGGCCAGGCAGGTTGGCCCTGACATTTAAGATGAGAGTGACCTGCCTCACTCATCCCTGAATGGCTTTATGTGAGCAATAAACCCCAACCACCCCTTGGATATAAACCTGCAACTGCTCAATCCAATTGGAGCACCATATTTACCCACTACACCACCAGGCACCATAATTTGGTTATGTGGTTATCACCCAGCATAGTAAACAGTTTCCTGGTGTACAGGAAACCATTTGGCTTGTTACTTAGTGTAGTCACCCGTAGACAGAAGGAAGAAGAAAGAATGAAGAAAAGAAAGACAGAGAGGGAAGGAAGGAAAGAATTAAGGATAGGGCAGGTACCCGAAAGCAGTACTACATCGAGTGAGTGGATCATGCAACCAACTATTTAATCAAATATAGGACAGATATTTTTAACTGGAGGGGTTACAGGAGGTTTTTAAAACTGAGGGGGCTAAATACAGCCTCCATTTATCCCTAGACTACTAAACATATCACCTAAACTAAAGAAAATCAACTGTATATACAGCAGGAGGAATATAAAGTATCTTATGACTGTTTTCACTTTAACTTTGTCTCAAATTGCCATCCCACCATCTTGAATCCTGAGTTGTAACAACAGATTAACACCAGAATAAGGTGTTAGTCAGAAAGAAGTGCTATGGAAAAGATGTTGAGCAGAGGCATTGTCTTTTTCCTGATACTGATCCATGTGTAATAAGCTGCAAAAAGAAAAAAAATCTTAGCCATGGTAAGGTACACAAACTACTGTGCAGAAACTAATTGACCATGTTTCTGAATGTGCTATTTCTGCTGCAGGTGCACCTATGCCTCCTTCGGTGGACTATTCCGGTCGCTCCCTTCAAAGTCAATCACCACATTCCTACGAGGTAGGTTACAATGACTGAAAGTAGAGAAAGACATCTTTTTAACTTCTGTACATATCATAATCATCATCATCATCATCATCATCATCATCATCATCATCATCATCACTGTTATTACCATCATCAAGCCAGTAAACACACACCTGTACTCAATCCCAGCCAAGTCCAGCATCTTCTTGGAGGCAATGGTGCATGAGAGGTCTTTGTACTTGTCACTGTCATAAATGACATTGCTAATGCCTGCCTGAATGATGACCTTGGCACAATTATTGCAAGGGAAGAGTGTAACGTAGATGGTGCAGCCTGATACATCTGCACAGTTCTTGTTCATGATGGCATTCACCTCAGCATGGCATACTGAGATTAGGGCACAGAAATTAGTGAACAAAGTATGTGTGGATACAAACAAGACAGTTTTTGCATAATGATCTGGGAAGAGAACTGATTGGATTAATTTTGTTAGCAATGCGCATAATAATGGGTGAACACTTTATGGCACAGAAAACAATGGATGAAGTTGCCGCATACAGATTATGGCACAGGAATACCTAGCAGAAATAGATATGGACATCCACAAGATTGTGGCTGCACTCTGACTGGGAAACATAACTGAATGGATAAAGTATACATGGAGATGGACAAAGAGAATGGTTCCACACTTACTGTGGCAGAGAAATGAATGGATAACGTATGTACGGAGATGAAGAAGGCAATCACTGAACACTAATAAAGCACAGAAACAGATGGATGATGTATATGTAAATATACATACCGGTAACAAAGACTTACTATGCTACTTACCATACATGTACTCATTCCCCAGTCTGTTGTCGCTGGTCTTGACCCATGGTGACTGGTCATCACTACAACCTCGTGGCATTCTATTGTACCCAATACCCATAACCTTGTTCTCTCGGTTCACTATGCAAGCGCCCACCTGGTCAGATGGAGGGAATGATGAAGTAGTTAACCATTTCAGTCCAGTGCTGTGTTCATAATTTTGCATTCTTGATACTACCAGATGATTTTCACTGACTTACAAGACTTTTGAACTGAGGAGTTTGATACAGCCTTCACTAATCATTACAGGAGGCCTTTCCGAATTAGAATAAAATCGTCTGGCAACAGTACAACTAAACCAAAAACATGTCATCCAACTCAGGGAGTTAAGAAGCAGCCTACTGCCTGAAAATATGTGAATTTGATCCAAAACTGGGACAGGGAAGAGTCTGAAGATATGAATTTCAATAAAACAAACTTTACTAATCTCCCACATAAAAAACACCCCCAATAATGCCATCACACTAGCTCTGAATAAGACTGCCTTAAAATGTATTCAATATGGATGGTGGGTATTAGAAATGAAGTTGTGACACTTGAAGGTGTACGGCACATGGGAGGACTTTCTAGCCTTAGGAATAAGCCAGTAAATCTGTGCCCTGCATCATACTCACACATATATAAGTACTATTGAGAAATAAAAAGTTACCTGGATGACTGGGTTTTTACTCATGTGGGCAGAGAGTGCAGCCACTGCCATGAAATACTCCCCCCATGCCAGATAATCCTCACGCTTTTTGTTCACATCCCTGAAGAGAAAATATTCAATGTGACATAAGACCAACCACAAAATAAAATGTTTTGCATAGCGAATGGAATGTGAGAGACTGATTAAGAAAGTCAAGTTATGTGAATGATAAGGAATGTGAGATGGGGAGATGGAAACCAAGGATGACATGGAAGGATACAGTAGAAACATACATGAATGAGAGTGGTGCAATAACACCAGTAATAACTCTCATCTTACCTGCAGATATTTTGTTGTGGCTCACTGTTGTCTGTACAATTCTGAGTACTGTTGTTCATGGAAAGTTCAACAGATTCACTGCATCCTGTGAAATCCAACTCTATTTTCTTGTTCACTGGTATGTATTGCCTGTGAAAAAGAGCAACAGCACATTATAAAATCTGTTACAACAAAGAAACCTTAATCAGCATAAGAAGAATCTGTCACAGAGAAGAGTTTAATAGTTTACAATGTCTGTCAATCTATCTATATCTGGATGCATTAATTCCACTGGGGCTAACCACAAACAAATTGCCTCTGTATCATCATGTCCTCTACCATCAAGCTACCTTTGCTTAGCCTCACACCACCCTTATTCATCAAACAGCATCCTCAGGGAAATGGGTCACACATTTACACATCATTCAAACTTTCACATATCTTGCCCTCACCTCACAAGAAAATAAACTGCCACTCATAAATTTTTTCTTCCTTTTAGGTACACTTCACTGACACTTGTGAGACAGTCTTTCTGTCAGCTTCCAATTTAAAAGAAGACTGCAACCTTCCACACATCTGTCTTCAAGAATATTTCATCAATCAGTTTTAATAACCTTGACATTTTGTTAGCCTCTCCAGTTTCTGTAATTTGTTTTCTTACAGTTATTTACCCTATCAATCCATCTTCTTCTCGGCTTACTTACTATACCTTCTTCCATCTTCAAAACCACCCACATATCTGGTAATCTGTTTCACCATCCAAATTATAACCATTCTCTCATTCTGACCATACCATTTAAGCACACATTCTTCAATTCTTTGATCAACAGGTGTCCTCACTTTACATCTTTCACAGACCTAATTCTTATCCTCCCCAGTTTCTGCAAAGCATAAACTGTACTCATATTCTTAACGATCTCATTTCCACTGAACTCTTTCTTGATTTTCAGACTCATGCTATACCCAAGTTTCACATCCATATATTAATGTGGGCACTAATACACGTCTTTCAGTCCTCTAAGTTAGTCCATTTTGTATTAGCGCCTTCATAGCATTCAGATGTTCACAAGCCTGGAAGTGCCTGGATGAAGTGGATGGTCCAGCAGTCCACCAGGTTCACATCCAAATGAGTCGAGAGCAACAACAACAACAGTAATTACAACCCATGATCCTTACCTGTATTTCACTCCTGCCATGTCCAAGAGCCTCTTACTAACCATGGTGCTCTCTTTCTGTGCATGTTTGTGTGAGTAGAATACCACTTCACTAATGCCTGCCTCGATAATCAACTTGGCACATTCATGGCAAGGGAAGAAGGCCACATATATGCTGCATCCCACCAAGTCTGAGCTATTTTTGTTGATAATTGCATTCATCTCAGCATGACACACTGCCAGAAAACCAAAAAATTAAATAACAGAAAAAATTAGGCTTATAAAAATTATGAAAAGGAAACACACTGAATCAATCAATCAATCAATCATTTCCTGTGGCACCCCACGGGATGCATAGGGCCTCGATGAACTCTCTCCACCAATATTTGTCACTTGCCATCTCCTTTAGGTCCCACCAACACTCCTCTCCTGCTTCTCTTTTCATTGTCCTCAACCAGGTTTCCCTCGGCCTACCTCTGCCTCTTCTTCCTCTAGCAGTCCACTCTGGCACATCCTGTATTAAACTGTCTTCTTTCTATGTATGTGCCCCAACCATTTTCAGCGAGACAGTCTCACATATTCCTCAACTGGTTTCACTTTCGTAACGTCTCTTACTCTTTTATTTGTAACTCTGTCTTGCCACTTTACCCCAGGAATCCTTCTCAGTATTTTATTCTCAAATCCTAATATTTTCTGATCTGTTGCAATTGTACTGTACCATGACTCATGCCCATAAATTAAAATTGGTCTAACCATGGACTTGTATATTTTTACTTCAGTTGTACCAAAAGCATATTATTATTCCAAATAGATTTCAACATTCCAACAGCTCACCAAGCCTGTCTAATCCTGTCTTCAATTTCATTGTATTATGATCCATTAGATGATACAATCATTCCCAGATATTTAAAATTGTCTACATTCGTCACCACATTATTCCCAATTACACAATCGATTTGGTTCTCCATGTTCATATTGATAATTTCTGTCTTTCCACAATTTATTACCAATCCCACTTTTTCTCCTTCCTCCACCAGACAATAAAGCACCCTCTGCATCTCATAAATACTTCCGCAAATCAGTACAATATCATCAACATAGTCCAAATCCATCAGCCTCTTATTTTCTTTCCAGTTAATTCCTGCACCTGTTCTCCTTACAACCTTTCTCATTACATAATCCATAACCAAAACAAACAGCAATGGCAAAAGACCTCCTCCTTGAATCACTCCTGACCTAACTTCAAATGGATCACTCAAAGAACCACCCACCATTGCCTTACAAAAAGTACCTTCATGCAGGCTTCTAATAATATTTACAAACTTTTCTGGTATACCACAGAATCTCATAATTTTCTACATAGCTCCACCTGAAACACTATCAAACGCCTTTTCAAAATCCACAAAACACATACTAAGTGGCATTTCATCTCATTAGCTTGTTGCATCAGATGCCTTATAATAAAAATCTGATAATTACAACCTCGACCCTTTCTAAATCCCGCTTGTTCTTCTCTTAAAATTATATCAATTACTGGCTCTGTTCTGTACAACAAGACTTTGGAAAAGACTTTTGCAACTACAGGTGTCAAAGTCATCCCCCTCCAATTTCCACACACACTTAAATCTTCCTTTTTTGGTATTTTCATAATCACTCCATTTTTCCACTCTTCTGGAATTCCACCATTATCCCATGCCACATTAAAATGTTTCAAAAGTGCATTCATCAACTCATCATTTTCCACCTTAAGCATTTCAGGATATATTCTATCCTCTCCTGGGGCCTTAAAATTCTTTTCTTTCCTTTATAGATTTTGCTACCTCTTTCAAGGTCATATCCCCTGTTTCTGTCTGCAAATCTCTCTTGGCTGGCAAAATGTCCTCTTCAGCTGGGATTGGTCTACAGTATTTAGAACAGATTCAAAATGCTTTTTCCACCTTCCTTTTATATCCAATTCTTTAGTCAACAAGTTACCATTTCTATCACATACAGGTATAGTATTTCCTTCCTTCTCTTTTCAGTCCAAGTTAACTCTTTTATGGCCTGATACGCTGCTCTTGTGCTCTGACCATCATTTTTACTTAATTTCTGTCTCTGTTGCCTTTTCATCATATAGCCTCCTTTTATCACGTCTAATGAGTCTTTTTACTTCAGAATGTAAACTCCAGTACTTTGCTCAAAGTACTTCAACTACCTGGTCATCAACATGTTGTTCTTCACTTCTGAACTTCGCCTCTTTCCTTTTCTGAATTCCATTCCATGTTTCATCTGACACCCACTTTTTCCTCCTCGCATTTCCCGTTTTCTTAATAGTAACCTTAGCACTCTCATGCAAAACCTCTTTTACATCTCTCCACATTTGATTAATATCATTGTCTTCAGATTCCATCAACATCTGCAGGACTAGAAACCTGTTCCTACATTCCCACTGAAACTTTTCCTTCATGTTCTCATCATTTCTCAGCTCACCAAAATCATATTTATTACCTCCTGTACAATTACCACTAACATTTCTCTTAAGTTTTATTTTAATCTTTGCCACAACAAGTTAATGATCACTACCTATCTGCCCCCCTCCTTACACAAACATCTTGCAAATAACTCCTATGCCTTCTGCTACTTGCAATGTAGCCAATCTGGTTACAATATTTACCACATGGTGAAATCCAAGTAGTTTTATGTATTTTCCTATGTTCAAAGATAGTTCCACCAATCATAAGGTCATTTGCCAAACAAAAACTTCCAAATTGCACTCCATTTTCATTTCTTACACCAACACCCTCCTTACCCATACATTCTTCAGAGCCATCCCTACTACTACCAACAATCGCATTAAAATCACCAATGCAAACTAACACATCATGTCTTGCCACTCTATTCACTACATCCTGCAGCTTCTCATAAAGTCATCCTTCATTTCATCAGCAGCCTCATTTGTCAGAGCATACCCTACCACATTGAATAAAACTATAAAATCAAAATAAGAACATTAATTAAAAAAACAAATAAAACTTCAAGCAAAACAATAAATGAGAAGCATATTAAATAACTCTTCAAAAATTAAAATGAGACCAGTCCTCATTTACAGTCTCAGTCTGTAGGAAGCATACAGATAAAGTACTACTTTATGTAAAACAACTTTCAGTGAAGCACGTTTTTTACACAAGATTTTGGGGTCATAAGCACAAAAAAATAATAATAATAAAAACATTTAAGGCTTCAATATAACTTTACAGAGAACCAAGAGCAACTTTATGTGAAACAACTTTGATGAAGACTATCATTAAGCATTCTTCCCAGACTGTGGTGAAAAATAACACGCACACACAGACTATAAAAGAAAAATACTGATTAGCTAAAACAAAATAAAAAAATCATGCTGCCAAAGAATATATATCCAGTGTAAAATGAAAACTCAATCCTCTTGCTCAATATATGCTTACAAAGATGGCCCATTTGAGGATGTCATTTTTAACTTATTCTTTCTACTAGAGTTGGTTTGTTTTCATGTGAGAGAACTAGACCACTTATGCAGCTTGAATACCTAATCATGGCTGTGTGAAGTGTCCTTCCTTGTCGGAATAAAGTGGTATGGTGGGAGAAGAATTACAATAAATACTGAAATAAATCATCTGAGTAAAGAGATTAATATCACTCACATACATACCTATATCTTCATTGTCTAAAAAGTCAGCTGATTCTTTAGTCCATGGCAAGACATCATCGCTACAGCCCCTCAGCATCTCACTGTAACCTATACCCACAATTTTCTTCTCACTGCTTACAATGCATGCTCCAACCTGAAAGAATCACACGAAGTAATATAACAAAAAACATTAAAGATAAGTTTTTAAAAAGATATCGGTACTCATTTCTTATTTGATAATAATCTTATGGGGAATGAAATGTATTTATCAACAGCTAACAATGACACTACCTGAATAAAGACAGAGACTTATTTGAGAACAAGAATTCTTTGCAACCTGAACATAATCTCTTAGGGAATCAAAATCATTTATCTGACACAGCCTTAATGAAACCACAGGCTTACCTGAGAACAGAGGTCCTTGCTGCGCATGGCACTCAGGAAGGCAAATGACATTAAGTACTCATCCCAAGAAATGTAATCACTCCTCTTCATCCCTGCAGCTCTGAAAGAAAATGTACGATAAGTCTTTGTTATGAGTTGCTTTTTTTTTCTTTTTACAGTCTTTTTTGCCATTAACCCTTTAAACTTGAGTACTGATAGGTCTTTTATATGTTTCATATCAAGGCCATCATGACTTGAGCAACCTTTCATTCTTAACCTATACTTCTCTGCACTTCATTCACATATCTACCTCTTATTTCTATTACTGCACTGAGTTCCTTACAAGTACTGTTTATTTTTACAGACAATCCTCGCCTAATATCTTAGAAGTGGAAGCGCACCATGCTACTTAAAATGAAGCTGCTTTAAGTGAGACATAATTGGGCTCCTATATCTTCTGTCTATATCCAGCTGCCTTAATCCTGCAAGGGGTGGACACAAACAAATTGCCTCCACATTGCCCTGTCCCCTGTCATTTTGCTGCCCTACCCCCTACCTTAGAAACTTCACTCTCTTATCTCTCTCTCTACTCCATCCCTCCATCTCATCCTCGGTCTCCCCTTCCGTCTCTCATATACACCCTCCTAGTTAGTCTCCTATATCTAGCTGGAGGCAAATGCAATTGATTGTTGCTTTTTTTTATTATGTACACGGGTTGTTAACTGGAGGTATCAAAGAAGGATACCATTAAAAATAAACATGGTTCCTACCCAAGGTATAAGCTTTGTAGGCCATTAGTAACACCACAGCTGCTGCCGCTGGTCTTGTCTGCCTGTACTTTGTCTGGCTGGTCAGGACTCGATCTTAATGATGCTGGCTCCATCCTGAAAAATACATTTAAATTATAGTACTGGAAATAATAAACTTAGTATGCCCTGGGGTTAAGTATTTTGATTAAATGAAATGGTAAGACAAAGCAACATTTTAAAAATAGCCTGTGTTTTTTTAATAATTTTATAAGCTGTCAGCACTGCCTGATAAGGATGGTAATTGACCAAAAGGCTGTAGTGGCTTTGAAGATAAACTTTAATAATATATTGTGAAATGCCCACCACAACGAGACACCACACGGATTTCGCGACACCAACCCCAGGGGGAGACCACAGAGAAGCTTAGAGGGCACGCGCAATGCCCAGGCAGTATGGGCCTATGTTCCCTACTACCTTGCGCCCCTTTTCCCCACAACAGAAGAACTACACAGTGCTGGTGCACTACTTTCCAGCTGAACCAGCCCTCACCAGGTTCGGGGTGGGGCTGATATCTCAGTCCCAGACAGCACCTGAGTGACTGCCACTAGCCGCACTAGGCAAGAGACGGCCACTAGCTGCTCAACAGCTGCATCTCCCCCTCTGCAGAAACCAGTTACGGCCACTAACCGCACTATGGGAAAGACGGCAACCACCCGCCCTCCTTCTGCAGCTGCTTCCGGGAGTTGGACCTCGATCATGGCCACAAGCTGCAGCAGCAAGCAGATAACACCCACTAGCCGCATCTTGTCTGCCATCTCCTCCCCTCACAGGACCTCGGTGACAGCCACCAGCCACACTCAGCCCACAATCCACTCAGGGAACGAGGCCCCGGCGACGGCCACTGGCTGCATCAGAGGACAGGTGATGGCCACTAGCCTCACCTCATCCAATAGGACTCTGGTGACAGCCACTAGCCACATCTCGACCTGTCCTGTCAGGAAGTTGGGCCCCAGTGATGGTCATTAGCCACACAGGCAGGAAAGGGACGGCCACTAAGCTGCCCTACCGCTGCTGCCCTTGGGACCTCGGCGATGGCCACTAGCCATGCCAGGGAGAGCACAGACATCACTCGTATCTCACCCCCTGCGACTTCCCCTCCGGAGGACGTCCCTTACTTGGTCCACCCCTCCTGTGGCCAAGCGGGACATCCCTCCTGTTCTTCCCACAGAGGCAGCCCCCAGGAGAAGCTACACCTGGAGGAGGTCTGGCAAGGCCCCATCATGACCCCGGGGTTCAAGCAGTGCAGCCGGCGCCCAGGAGAGACCACCCGCTGTCGGACGCCGCAGATCACCCCTGATGGCGACCCGACCCGAGGGAGACAGCAGTCCTCGGACTCCCCGAGGCGCCCCCAGGACCCCGGGGCATGACCTTCCCAGCCCCTCTGGACGACGACCTCCTCCCCAGAGTGGGCGTAGACAAGCACACCTACTCTCCCTGTTTGGTCCCAGCCCTGAAGACTGAACTTCCCGAAGAGGCCCCACTTAAGAAGGGCCCCTCTCCACACCGCCCAGCAGCCCACTCCAGATGATGCGGCCCCTAGGAGTAGTCCTTTGCCCTCTAAGGGAAGGCACACCTGACGGGACCCCTCCCACACCTGGCTGACACCTATAGGCAGCCCGAGACTCCAGCAGCCCCGTCAGAGTCCTCCGGTCCAGACAGTACTTCTGAACCTGTATAGTGTATTGTGACCAAATTGTATTCACATCATGTTCAGTGGTGTACGAATATAAGATAATACA
The DNA here is from genome assembly GCF_032717465.1 of Coenobita brevimanus. Taxonomy (NCBI): domain Eukaryota; kingdom Metazoa; phylum Arthropoda; class Malacostraca; order Decapoda; family Coenobitidae; genus Coenobita; species Coenobita brevimanus. The sequence goes on from NC_137059.1 coordinate 1,688,200, forward strand.
CGTATAAGGTTGGTTGACCAGAGTATTTGTTATGCAGGGTGTTTTTAGGTCGACCTCTCGTCCTAAGAGCACCAGCGACTGAGCGGGGTCCTCTTTCCGGACCGGAAGTAAAGCACCCACAAAGGAACAGGACATAAAAACCAGGCAGTATACCTTAACACATCTATTGCCTTAATTTCTACACTGTTACAATATAACACAGAGTGGTATTGGATATACAGTAGACAGGGACACAGAGTTAGCCTTTAACACCATGGTTCACAGTTACACTTGAGACACAGTATTATACATGTACACTTATGTTATTAGTTATAATATTGCTATACCCTTGTTTCGTCTCTAGGCAGAATATATATTTAGTTCGATGCACTGGGAATGAACAAGGCCAAGAGTCAGTGGGGTGAATACTACTATAACTAGACAGGGTGCAGATCGCGACACTTGATGTAGTCACTTAGTCGCGACGGCACTTATACACAGACTTTTGATTCTCCCGCACACCCTAGTCTCCATTCACAGTTACTATAAGTTCTCTTATTTAGGACTCAGGCTATTTTCTATTCTGCCGGGTATCGGGCTCTTATAGATCAATGGTAACTTTCACTGGTATTAAACTGGCCCTCACTTTGTCACTGTTCACTGTTATTTTCCCCCTGGGTTGTTCTCGGTACAAGGGGCGTCATTATTTACCTGTGTGTCCTGGGTATGAATCACTCTGGAGTACGGGCGTGCGGGGAAGGCCCTAGGGGGAGCCTTCCTCTAGAGGGCAATACACTGCCCGTAGGGGAGTCACTGCCCGGGTCCTGGTTGTTGGTGGAGTACAGGGAGGCCCTCCTGTCTGGGGGCCTCGACCTGAGAGGAGGCCCTCGTACTGGAGCCTTATTGGTGGGGTGCAGGGAGGCCCTCCAGTCTGGGGGCCTCGACCTGAGAGGTGGCCCTCGGGACTGGGGCCAAACAGCTGTAGGAGGCAGGCCTGTCGCCTCTGGCTCCGTGGGGAAAGTGAGCCTGGGTTGCCCTCGCCTGGAAGCTGCTGGTCGGGCCTGGGGGTCCTAGGACTGCGGTTGCCTGTAGGGGAAGGCGCCGACAGGGGTGAGCTGCGGCACCGTCTCCGTCGGGTGTCCGGCAGGAACAGGGATCTCCCAGGGGTAGGAGGTAGGGCCTGGATCGGGCCTTGCCACCACTCTGGCGACAACTCCGGGGCAACACTCCCGGATGGTGACAAAGGGCGTCCCACGCAGCCGAGAGGGAAGGGGTCGGCCGTGCAAGGGATTTCCTGTGTCGGGAGTGCTCTCAGAGCCACGAATGAAGGGCATACAGTGGCCACTCCTTCCCCGTCACGTACAGTGGCCATGAAATCGGTTCTGTGACTCCTAGGGCACACAGTTGAAGGGCGTACAGTGGCCGCTCCTTCCCCCGCACATATAGTGGCTGTGCTGGCGGTGCTGCTCCCAAAGGAGGAAAAGGCAGGAGAAAGGTACACGGAGTCCACGTCCTCTCCGGTACGTACTGAGGCCGTAGCCTTGGGTCTGCTTACCCTGGTACGTACTGCGGCCGTAGCCGTAAGCTTACCCGCCCTATGAGAAGCAACCGAAGGGCATACAGTGGCTGCTCCTTCCCCGTCACGTACATTGGCCGTCGATGCGGTGTTGCTCCCGTAAGAGGGAAAAGCAGGAGAAGGGTGCACAGAGGCCGCGCCCTCTCCGGTACATACTGAGGCCGTAGCCGAGGGCCTGTCTACCCTGGTACGTACTTTGGCCGTAGCCGGTAGCTTATCTACCTTTAGAGAAGCAACTGAAGGGCGTACAGTCGCCGCTCCTTGCCTGTCACGTACAGTGGCCGTCGATGCGGTGTTGCTCTCATAGGAGAGAAAAGCAGGAGAGGGGTGCACAGAGGCCACGCCCTCTCCAGTACACACTGAGACCGTAGCCGAGGGTCAGCTTACCCTGGTGTGTACTTCGGCCGTAGCCGTAAACCTGCCTGCCCTTTGGGAAGCAACTGAAGGACGTACAGTGGCCGCTCCTTCCCCGTCACGTACAGTGGCCGTCAACGCGGTGTTGCTCCCGTAGGAAAGAACAGCAGGAGAGGGGTGCACAGAGGCAGCGCCCTCCCCGGTACACACTAAGGCCGTAGCCGAGGGTCCCCTTACCCTGGTGTGTACTTCTGGCCGTAGCCTTGGGCCTCCTCCCCTTGGGCCTCCTGCCCTTGGAGTGGTAACTGAAGGGCGTACAGTGGCCGCTCCTTCCCCGTCGCGTACAGTGGCCGTCGACGCGGTGTTACCTGGGACTGAATCTTGTTCAGTCCCACCCCGATTCTGGTGACGGCTGTACCGCTTGCAAGGTCATTGCCTCTTTCCGCTCACTTGGTGTCGGGGTAGTTGCGGGGAAAAAGGACTCAGGACAGTAGTGTCCCGGTGACCCTCTTCCACTGGGTCACTAGCCCCATCATTGTGTCCTCCTGGGGTGGTGGTGTGGTTGCGGCTCGGTGGTGGGGTGGGCGGTGGTGGGGTGGGTGGTCCGGCAGCGGGTATTTTAGTATTTATGCCTAGTTCCTCTCGTAGTGTATTCTAGTTCCGGTCTTGAAAGAGAACCTTGGCTCAGTAGCTAGTGTTCTTAGGACGAGAAGTCGACCTAAAAACACCTAGCATAACATATTGGTTTTGTTGTTGCACTTGCCTGTTGCTCCTCTACTGCTGAGGGTGATGAATCTTTTATGATAGCTTATTAGTTGAATGAAAAACATTTTCTGTTCTTAATGCTTAATGATACTTGCGTTTGATGTGTGTAGAGAGTAAATGAGGAACACAAACCCAGTGGCTCACAGTATAGACAAAGTATATCCAAGGACATCTCTTCCCAGCCCTTTGCCCCCTGACAGTAGATAAGAAAAACACTTAACCCACGTGTGCATGATACGATTTGTTATATTAGGAACAAGTTTATTTTCACAAATCTATCCAAATATGACCTAAAACTAGCATTTATGTATAAACTTTAGTTGTATCTTCCTTCATTATGAAATTCTGAAGTGCCCACTTAAATGGGTTCCATGCAGTAGTGCTATCAGGAACTTATTCTGAAGTGCCCACTTAAACTGGCTCCATGCAATACCGATATCAGGAACTTATGAAGACAAAGTACAATACCATGGCACAAAATTTTATTTTGATTAATGGTATTGTTTTCAATACAGTAATGAGACTTAATAATGCAAATTTCATAACTCATCAAACCATAAACAAACAAAAACTAAATAACTATTTCCATATAACCAGGAAGGTAATGAGAAATTCCAGAGATACATCATAATGTTGATTCAAAACTGAACACAGAACATTTCTAGCCCTCACTATCCTAACACAAATTCAAAATTTATATGGTATATGACAAGTATTTGCAAGAGCACTCTTAGAACATTGTGCTAACAACTTCTGACCCGAGAAATACATGCCTATTTCTCTGTATGATTGATTATGCGTGTGTGGATGAAAGGATGCGAAGATGTGTAAAGGATGCAAGAGTGTATAGAGGTTGGGGGAGTGGACTTTCTGACCACTACTTGGTGGTGGCCAGAATTAGAATACAAGTAAGATGGAGGAATAGAAGAGGGGAAAGACGAGAGGAAGGAGTAGTTGCAAGGAGAGTGGAAAGGTTACAAGAGGATGAGAAAAAGGCAGGGTATAAGAGAGAAGTTTTTTTCGTTTTCGTTTTTAAAGGCTCCAACATGCTTGCATGTGTCGGCCTTGGTCACCTAATGGCGGCTCTCCATGCTGCACGATCCATTGCAGCCTCCCTGTTCAGTCCCTTAACCCTAAGGTCACACTTAATGACCTCGTCCCATGTCTTTCTCGGTCTACCCCTCATAACCCCACCCCCAATATTAACACTTCTCACCTTCCTCACCCAACTATCATCCCCCATCCTCTCCACATGTCCAAACCACCTCAATCTACCTCTCCTCATTACAACACCAATACACTCCAGTCCCATCCTACCTCTCAACTCTTCCATTGTAAACCCAGCCCCTCCAGGCCTTGGACGCAGGGACGCACTGCACATCCACCTAATCATTGTCATTTCTGTACGTCTGAGCCGGCGAATGTCTTCCTCCTTCACTGCCCAGGTCTCACTGCCATACAGCATTACACTCCTAACACACGCTGCATACAAAGACCCCTTAGCACGTAGGAGAGCCCCCTCAATGTCAGGAGAGGCAAGAGCTCCCTGAACTTCTTCCAACCACTTCTCACCCTAGCCACAGAGCTAGCTCCAGCCCCACCTCCAGCACACAACATGTCTCCTAAATAACAAAACTCTTCCACACACTCAAGAGATTCACCAGCAAGTTCAATTCTTTCACGTCTGACGATCTCCACCTGCTCACCCCGGCACGCCGTACACATAAAATCAGCATTATCTCGCAGTCTACCTCTGATACCACTACATCTCTTATGCACCCATTTATCACACACATCGCACAAGATGGAATTACTTCCCACGCCCTTGTGGCAAACTGCACATGGCCACTCTCCCTCGTCTTTGACAGTACCGCCACCAACCCTAGATATCATCACTTTTGTTTTATCTGCATTTACCCTTAAACCCTTTTGCCCCATACCATCTCTCCACTTCCTAAACCTTTCCTCCGCCTCCCTTTCATTCTCTGCAATCAACACCAAATCATCAGCATACAACAACTCCCACGGGAGTCCGTTTCTAAAGTCACGTGAAAGGGCTTCAAGTACCATGATAAACAACATGGGACTCAAGACTGACCCCTGATGCACACCAACATTCACGGAAAACTCATCACTCAAATCTCCATTCACTCTCACCTGGGTGTGAGCACCCACATACAGTACATGGCCATAACCACCCTAACCAGCCACTCCTCCAAGCCAAGCTTTCTCATTGCCCACTTCACCACCTCTCTAGGGACTCTGTCAAAGGCCTTTTCCAAATCAACAAAAACAAAATAAAGATCCCTTCTCCTACCAATATATTTTTCCTGAAGCTGTCGAACAATGAATATGGCATCAGTGGTCCCCCTACCTGGCATAAACCCAAACTGCATCTCATCAATATTCACTCTTTCTCTAATCATACCTTCTAAAACTCTCTCCATTACCTTCATTATCTGATCTAAAAGCTTTATACCTCTATAATTCCCTCTTTCCAGGGCATCACCCTTCCCTTTATACACATTTACAATTACACTCTTCAGCCAATCATCTGGGACAACACACTCATAAATAATCCTATTTATCAGGTCAGTGACTAAACTCACCCCTATATCGCCTGAGGCCTTCAACATTTCGGCAGTCAACCCAGACACACCTGCTGCCTTCCCCACCCTCATCCTGCCTATTGCCTCACTCACAGTAGCAGTATCAATCAAAGGCCAAGGGCCAGACACTGGATCTGCTGGCTCCAAACCTTCCCTGTCCCAGTCAAACTCCTCATTCAACAACCGGTTATAATGCTCTCTCCATGCATCTTTAATATCCTCACTGTTCACCACTACCCTTCCTTCATCATTCTTCACACACTGCTCACCTATGATATCCCGATTATCCCTCTTCACCTGACCTGCCACCCTAAATATATTTTTCCTTTCCCCATGATTTAGGTTATCAAGTAATTGTCTCTGTGACTCAGACTGCCCTGTATACCTCTCTCCTAGCCCTACGCTTGGCAGCCAAATATTCCTCTTTGCTACCACCCTTCTTCCATTCCCGGAAAAGCCTTCTTTTCTCCTTAATTGCAGCTTCTACACCCTCATCCCACCATGAAGTTACTTTATGTCTTGGTGGTCCTCTTGTCCAGCCGCATGTTACATCAGTAACTCTCAAGAAATTGTTCTTGAGGGCTCTGTACTGTTCATTAACGCCTCTGTCTACAGCTCCCTGTTCAGCCACCACTCTCCTCAACTCGCTATAGAAGGCATCCCTTACTACTTGGTTTTTCAGCTTCCATATTTTCCTCCTAGGTACATAAGTCCTCTTTTTCATCATTTGTTCTTTAAGCACCATATCACAAATCAGTAGTTTGTGCTGCTGCACACACTCCTCACTTCCTATAACTTTAACATCCCTCACTAACCTCCTATCGGCCCTCCTAACCAGAAAATAATCTATCTGACTGCTATTTCCCCCAGGAGGAACGATTGGGCAAATATGAATTGGAGAAGATGGGAGACGTGGAAGGTGTGTGTAAGATATTTACAGAAGAAATATGTGCAGCATGTGATGTGGTGTGTGGAAGGAAGAGAAGACGGAGGGGGGTGCAAGGAACAGCGTGGTGGACTGAAGAGGTGAAACAGGCTGTGGCACAAAAGAAGAAAGCATACAATGAATGGATGAGAAATAGGGGTGTGGAAGAAGTTGAGAGGCAGAAGAGAGAGTTATATGTGGAAAGAAAGAGAGAGGTGAAAAGATTAGTAAGAGAGAGTAAGAAGAAAGTGGATGAGGAATTTGGAAGGAATTTGAGTGTAAAGTGGAGGGACTGTAAGAAAATGTTCTGGAGAGAAGTGAAAAGAGTAAGGTAGGGTGGAAGTGAAGTAAGCAGGGGAGTGAAAGATAAAAGTGGTAGATTACTAGTGGAGGAGGGAGAAAAAGTGAACAGATGGAGAGAACACTTTAAGGAATTGTTGAACGTAGAGGATGGAAGTAATGCGAGTATAAGTGGGTGGGGAATGGCTGGGAGAAGGAGGGAGGTGAGAAGACAGGAAGAAATCAGTAGGATAGAAGTTGTGGAAGCAATGAAGAAAGTTAAAACGGGGAAAGCCCCAGGAATTGATGGAGTGTGTGGTGAAATGCTGAAGCATGGGGGAGAGATAGTAGTAGAATGGATGTGGAAGATGTGCAGATTGGCCTGGGAGGAAGGTAGAGTCCCGGAGGATTGGAAGTCAGGTATAATTATTCACTTGTACAAAGGAAAAGGGAAAAAAGAAGTGTGTGGTAATCATAGGGGTATTTGTCTTCTTAGTATAATAGGAAAAGTGTATGGTAGGATACTTATAGACAGAGTTAGAGAAAGAACAGAGAAATTAGTTGGAGAAGAACAGGGAGGCTTTAGGAAGGGAAGAGGTTGTGTAGATCAGATATTCATTCTTAGATCTTTAGTGGAAAAGTTTCTAGAGAAGGGAAAGAAGTTGTATGCGTCTTTCATGGATTTGGAGAAAGCATATGACAGGGTGGATAGACAAGGATTGTGGAAAGTGTTAAGAATATATGGAGTAGATGGGAAGTTGTTGAATGCTGTGAAGAGTATGTACGATGGTGCGAAGGCTGCAGTGCGTGTGGATGGTGAACTAAGTGAATTTTTCTCTTTGAAAGTTGGTTTGAAACAGGGATGTGTCATGTCTCCATGGTTGTTCAATCTGTCCATGGATGGGGTAATAAAAGAGGTACAAGGTAGGGTAGTGGATGTTGGAGTGGCCCTGGTGAGAGAGGATAGTGTTTGGAAACTCCCTGTACTGTTGTTTGCAGATGATACTGTGTTGTTGAGTGAAGACGAAGGGGAGCTGCAAGGCTTGGTGGATGAGTTTGGGAGAGTGTGTAAGAAACGGAATCTAAAGGTGAATGTAGGGAAGAGTAAAGTGATGGTCTTTGAGAGAGGTGAGGTTAGTGAATGTACAGCAGGGTTGGATGGTGAGGAATTGGAAAATGTGAGTACGTTTAAGTACTTGGGTAGTGTGATGAGTAAGGATGGAGGTTTGGAGGGTGAAGTGCTTGAAAGGGTACAGCAGGGAAGAAAGGTTGCTGGTTCTTTGAAAGCTGTGATAAGAAACAGGGAAGTGAGCATGGAAGTGAAAAAGTTACTACATGACAGTATTGTGATACCAACTCTAACGTACGGAAGTGAAGCTTGGACATTGTTGGAAGGACACAAGTCAAGAGTGAGAGCAGTGGAAATGAGTTATTTAAGAGGAGCCTGTGGAGTCACGTGGAGAGACAGGCTGACGAATGAAGATACAAAGGAGCGTTGTGGTGTGGATGTGGATGTGATAGGAAGCGTTATGAGAAACACACTGAGGTGGTTTGGCCATGTGGAGAGGATGGAGGGTGAAAGACTGACGAAGAGAGTGTATGTGAGTGAGGTGGAGGGGGGAAGAGGGAGGGGGAGGCCGAGGATGAGATGGAGGGATGGGGTGGAGAGGTATATGAGAGAGGGGGGTGTGAGTTGGGAGCAGGGCAGTGAAATGGCGGAGGACAGGGCGACTTGGAGGCGATTTGTTTGTGGCTACCCCAAACGGGATTGAGGCGTCTGGCAATAGATAGATAGATAGATACTCAACCCAGCACTGAATGTGCAAGGCTACATCACATTTTGTACATTTAGGTTTTACATTTTTCATGCAGACTCCTCATCTGTGCTGTGCTTCACCCATTATTATATTGTGGTCCATTCGGTCATACCTCACATGTTCTGGTGCGCTAAGTGGTACAGATCTGCCTGGGTTTTCAGAGGGTTTCAGAAGTACATCTACAATCTCTCTTAGGAGGTCAAGTTCAGTGACTTTGTGGAGATTTCTGTAGAGTAGCCATCCATTCATTACTGAGGTATTCCAAAGAAACTGAACAGAGGATCGTACCATGCACGCTTTTGGAACGATACTCTACATTTTCCTCTGAACTGATCGAACAGATCTACTCCTCCCATTCCATTATTGTGCTGCTGTATTGTCTTTGGTTGAGGTATTACCACAAATTCTTTTTCTTTTTTGACCAACGCCTGCATATTCCCATTCCGAGAGTAGTGTTAGTTTTGTTAGGGGCCAGTCTTATCTCGTTATCATTCAACTGACACACAGCAATTCTCTCATCTGTTTCTCTTAACAATTCTGCATCACCCTGCTCTTGCTTCTTGATCTCAGGAAAAGGAACACTTCTTACTTTATCCTTCCGAATGGTTTCAGTAAGGTTGGTATTTGCCTCCCGAAACGATTCAAGCAGAGGCAGTGTTGTGAAAAAGTTGTCATTATATCCATCTGGCTGTCAATATAATCAACCTGGTATATGTGGTCACACCAAAGAAGAGATATAATATAAAATAAAGGGATTAATCCCCAAGCTAGACCTCATCAGATCATATAGCCCTACTAGGGTTACAGGAGACCGCTACCCCTCCCAGCACAGCTGCCACCGGGCGGGGCGCAAACTCGCAACCTCACGATTACGAGCCCGACACCCTACCACCGAGGTACCGCGCTCCCCAACCAAAGAAATCTACAATATCACATGGAGAAATACAGAACACTGTAGTGTACAGTGCCCACTTCTTCATGGTGCCCATTTAATTGGACATCAGTTTTCAAGTTCATGCAGAAATAACAAATTTTTAGTGATGCCTGATCTAATATCCACATATGCTTATTCAGCCCTTTGCTTATCTGAAGAAACACATATTACAAGAATTACTTGTAAAACTAGTAAATGGTAGTGCAATACTTACTTCCTATTGGACACTCTTCTTCTTAGGTTGAAGGGTAGAGAAGCACTGAAGTTTATACACCCTCCCCTGGTGGAGGTGGAGCGGGAAGTGAGGCCTTGCAGGGATGACTATGCACTGGTGAGCAGACAGGATCTTGAAGAAAGCAGGGGAGACTCATCTCACCAGCAGGGATTACAGGCGACGAATTTGACCTGTGACATGAAGGAACTGCTTCATGAGGCGTAGCACCTTGGCCTTGGGGTCCTCCGGTAACCCAACACCAGCTAGCAGAATAAGGAGCGTGAAGTCATGAACACCACAGGCAATCAAGGCTGAACGGAGGAAGGTTCTGACAGAGGAGAATCTCGGGCACCAAAAGACAAAATGGAGGATGGTCTCGTCTGTGTCACCACCCCATGAACACGAAGAAGTAGGGGAGCGGCCTATCCTGTGCAGGTGTGCATTGAGGGCAGTGTGGCCAAGCTGTAGTCGGACCAATACAGTGTCCAGGTCATGACTGGGGGAGCGAGCCCAAGGTTGTGGGCCAGATGATGAGCGGTATGCAGAGGCTAGTGTTGCTGAGTAAATCAGTGATGACAGCGTTCCATAAGTTGAAGAGGGTGCAAAAGGTGTGTGACGAGAAGGAGGAAAACTCACGAGGATAGGATTCATTGTCTGTCATGTCACGTGCCAGTGTGGCTGCAGCACTGTAAATGTATTGTAAAACCTTGATCATGGAGAAAAAGAAGAACTGAGTAACAGCTGAAGACAAGTTCACGATGAGAGGATGGGCGCCTGGAGCACAAAAAGGCTAGGGAAGACTGAGAATCGGAAAATATGACGACTATCTGGGGGGAAGTGAATCTCTGACAAACTCCAAGGTGTCCAGGATGGCAAAAAACTCAGCAGCAAGGATAGGGTGAAGCCTGTCTAGTTTCCATGTTTTACAAAGAGAAAGGCAAGGGACAAAGATTGCTGCCGTCGTGGAGGGTGGGGAGGGAACATGAGAGCCATGTGTAAAAATCTTAATAGAATTAGCATAACAGTGGTACACTAGTTCACCAAAGAGGGGGGGGGCATTCGAACAGTCGGTGGACTTAGTGAACAAGACGTGGAGGTGTAAGTGAAAAAAGGAAGGGAAAAGAGGGAGCCAAGGGGGGACTGGAGAGACAGGAGACACTGGGAAAGGATGAGGCAGAGGCAAAGATAATCGGCAAAAGGATTGCAAAGCACAGGCGAGGAATGGAACACGGGAACGTAGAGGCAAGGATGGATCATCATGAGAGATACTAGGATGGTCATAAAGTATAGCCAAGGGATGGGATGGGGAAAAGGAGAAACTTCTATATAGGAATGAGCAGTCTTGGAACACTCACCATCGCTCCAAGGGTAACACATTTGCCTCTGCATGCATTGCAACAGCCAGCGAGGAGTAGAGTGCTCCAAGTGCTGTACAGAGGGCAAAATTTTGAATTACATTGAGCTTACGTAAAAGGGAGAGGGAGGCGGATCCATATATGGTATAGTCATAATCCAGTTCGCTCCTGATATACGCCTGGTAAAACTTCAACAGGACTTCCCTGGAGGCATCCCATCGGAAGCCTGTTATGCATTTCATGAGGGAAAAGCGCTTCATACAGGAGACCCGTAAATAATCAATGTGTGCCTTCCAAGCTAGAATTGGGCCATCAAGTCGGAGCCCCAAGAAGGTGTGGTGACACCGGAGAGGGACTGGGGTGTCATGGACATGAATAGTGGGCAGAGAGGGCAGTGCACGTCTAAGGGTAAAAAACATTAGTACACACTTGTCTACATTAACCCTGAAACCCCAGTCTGCAAACCAAGTTGGTAGGGTGTTAATCCCTGACTGGAGACAGTCCCGTGCCTCCCACAGTGGGGGCTGAGCTAAGGAGGATTAGGTCATCTGCATATACTAGAAGAGAGGTGCCTGGAGGACAGGGAAGTGTAGACAATAACATGTTAAAGAGGAAGGGACTCAAGACCGACCCCTGAGGTACCCCCTTATGGACCGGAAATGAAGAAGATGTTTTCCCCCCAAGAGAAACTGAGAAGGTTCTGCCAGAGAGGAAACTACGGAACCAAGTCAGAGGCATCCCAACTATCCCACTCTTGATAAATTATAGAGGATCCCCTCGTGGGAAGCTGAGTCGAAGGCCCCAGCCAGGTCAATAAAAAGGACCAACGTGACTTCTTTATTTCTATGTGTGACTTGGATAGAATGTTCAAGGTGATGAAGGACGTCCAGAGTGCCGTGTCCTGGCCAGAAGCTGTACTGCTCCTCCAGGAGAAGACCCTTTCTCTCTGCCCACCAGTGTAACCTGTTACCTACCACACATTCCATGAGTTTCCCGAGACACGAGAGAAGGGCTATCGGCCTGTAGCTACTAAGCAGTGTGGGGTCTTTCCCTAGTTTTGGAAATGGGAGAATGGAGGTATGCTTCAATGCCATGGGAAAGATGCTCAACTCGCAGCTAGTGTAAACAACTTCAGAGGGAGGTGGTCATGTGCCACAGGGGGAAGATGGGCCAGGAATTCGTATAGTATAGTGTCGAGCCCAGCAGCTTTGTGGGGTGGCAGAGCACGCATTGCGACTGATAACTCATAAGGAGTGATAGGAGATGACAGATCCATGGGGGAGGACTCTGCTTCAGCTACCTCAACCACATGCATGACCCAGGGCGAGTCAGGGATGGGAGCAGGGATACTAAGAGACGAGCTGTAATGGCAGGCAAATGCGTCAGCCTTCCCTGCGGTAGTCAGTAGATCTACACCATCTAGGGTTAGGCGATAAGAGAAGGAGGATAGCTTACCCTTCATGGCCCATAAAAAACGCCAGGTGTGAGTGGAGGATGTGAAGAATGACAGAGACGCCACAAAAGTTGCCCAAGCCTTCCATTTTGCAGCTGTGACGGTACGAATGCATTCCGCGTTTAATTGACGATATTGAAACTTGTTGCTCTCAGACAAACAGGCCTGCCAAATGCGCCAAGCCTGGCACTTCGCTAACACCACCTGGTGACATTCCTCAGTCCGCCAAGGGACACCACACCGCAGCGTCCAATGGGAAGTGACCAATGAAAACGCATCCTTGCCTGCCGCTACCAACCAATCTGAAAAAGCACCCGCAGTGATATTTAAGGGAAAGTGGAGTACTGGTGGAGAGTCCGTCAAGGCCACGGAAAACTTTGTCCATCCACCGTCCCACAGACATGGAAAACTTTGTCCATCCACCGTCCCACAGACACGGAAAACTTTGTCCATCCACCGTCCCACAGACACGGAAAACTTTGTCCATCCACCGCCCCACAGACACCATCGCGGGCTCGCGGGAACCAAGTTGGAAGCAGATACATCAGGGAAGCAGATTATTAGCGGGAGATGATCACTACCCATAAAGGGTCCCACGGTAAACTCCGCCCCATGAAAGTAAGCATCCCCTATACACAGGCCTAGAGCTGAACCCACTCCTGTCTGTGGATCACGAGGAGTCTTGAGGCCCGCTGGGGAGAGAAGGGTGTACCTATCTGACTGCAGCAGATAAGAGAACAGGGAAGAACCGGAGGCACTGACAGAAGGTCGGGATCCCACAGGGAGTGAGGGGCACTCAAATCACCAAAGACCAGTGCCAGTGAAAGGAGCTGGTCAAAGTAATGTGTTAGTTCGGCAACTGTGAGGGTGCGACGGGGGTTGTATAAAAGTAGTAAGGAAACCTGATGTCCCTCCAACTCTACCTGTGCACCCAAGGTCTCCAAAACCCCGTTGTGACAAGTGGTGAGGGGAAACGGCCTACAGGGAATACCTTCTCTTACTTGTAAGGCCAACCCTCCCCCTTGTTGAGCTGGTCTATCCTGTCTAATGACGGTGTATCCCCTAAGGTGAAAATGAAGATGTGATTGTAGCCACATTTCACTCACTCCAATAACCGAGGGGAGAAGTTCATCCAGAAACATCTTGAATTCATGGGTTTTTCTCAGTGCAGAACAAGCATTCCACACCACCATGGAAAATGGCATAAGAATGGAGTCTAAGAAAATGGTGTGAGGGAGAATAACCTAGGCATGAGTTGCTCACAGATGTCCTTGGGCGACATTCCCTGGAGGTAAGCAGAGATGGAATCGATGATGATCCGGAGAAGGGCAGCAAGATCCACAGTGGGGAGAGGTCACAGCTGGCTACCGAGGGAGGGGGTTGGTGAAGGAGGTCGCTGGGATCTGGCTGACGGGGTGTGGGTTACGTGGGCACGGTGAGGGGCCCATTCCTGTTGTTGACCTTGGGAGGGAAGTGGAGGCGGCAAGATCTCATCCATCGGGGTCCTGTCTGCTGGGAGAAGTGGTTGGGGACGATGACATTCTGGCAAGTGAGAGCGCCTCAACCTTGGGGGCAAATGGACAACTGCCGAGTATGACAATCTCCGGGTGGGCAGATCAATCTCAGTGGTTGGCAAGGGTTCTGAACCCCAGGTCCTGAAGTCCATTGTTGCAATCCCATCATCCTGTTCTTCCAAGGTGCCAAACTGGTTCATAATGGGCATCCCCGCCGAAGGACAAGTCAGCCCCGATCCTGAGGAAGAGGAACTACCATGGGCAGAACCACGCAAGGGGGCCCAGAAGCCATCTCAGGGGGCATTTGTCGAAGGAGTCAGCGGACACGACACTCCCCCAGAGACAGGATGACCCTGACGGTATGTGACTGGAAAGGGCGCGCAGGATCTTGTTGATGTCTGCCGTGGGTGTTGAAGAGATCCTGCCATCACGATCGACACTCAAAGCCATGCAATAGACTGGACACATGCGATACTGGTCCGTGGGCACCACCACACAAGTAGCAGTGTGGGTCTAAAACACAGGTGGTACCATCCTCCGTCCGAAATTTGTGGTTAGCATTACACGTAGAGCGACGAAAACCAGATTTACATGTGGCAGAACCATGACCGAATGTGAGGCACTGAAAACAACGATAGACAGGAAAAGTATACGGACTTACCAGGAAAGACACCCTACCGTAAACCACGCACGACGGTAAGGGGCCTGCAAACTGAAGCCGAAGTGTCGTGGAAACTTTAGGCTCACCTGGAGCAGGAAACCCGGCCGGGAGCTGAACCACCTCCACCAGACAACTCAACTCCAGGGGATGATCGTGATTGTGCTGCAGGATGTTGATTTCCATAGTGAGGTCAGCCACCAAACACTCGCGAGCAATAGGGCCTATGGTGCCAAAGGTGTAAGTGCCTGTACCCACATCCCATTCCTGTAACCTTCTACACTTCACCTTCCCGGGGCCAAGTTCACCTAGCTGTTCCACAAGGGGGTTTATCTTACACAAATCCATCTCCCAGATCTGCACCTCCAAGGTCATACCATTACCCTTGATTAATGTTTTGTCAGCACGGCGCCACTTTGCAAAGGGTGCAGCTACCAAGTACTCAGTGCTTTTGGGAGGGGCAGTAAAAACCCTGGACCCAGAAGCCTCTTGGATGTGGAAAATGGCAGAAATATCTCCTTAGGGCTCACCTGACAATGTAGGAGGATGGTAAGCAGAGCCCCTAGTTGCTTTTACCTGGGTGGGATCACCACCAACCCTGGAAGGAGAAGAGTCACGGGTCCTCTTGAGGCCAGTGGAGGAGGAGTCCACATGTTGTGGTTGTTGTGGGTGCGACACGCCCCCCCGGATCCACAGACATTACTCTGGCATCCACTAGGAAACTGTAGACAAACCAGACTTAGCAAATTATCACAGAAAACAACTATCTGCAAGGCAGAGCACCACAACAGACGTCCGCACGCTATGGTGGTCCTTACGAGAGTTGTGTAAATCACTCAGATGGGTCCACTTCCTCTCTCCATGTGCTCAATGTTTACATAGAGTATGAAAAGCTAGCTTTGCAGGACAAAAGTATAATGTTTTCTCTGAAAAACAGGCAAGAGAAAATGGTATGTAAATGATAAATTATTACCTCATGGCTTTTTATAAAAGGACAGTTTTGCACCCATTTAAATGGGCAAAATGCACTCCTGGGTTAAGGGGCTCATCTGCCTAGTGCACCTTAACCTTACAGTGGACAATCATTAATTATTTCATGCAATCCTCATTATACATCAGTGATGTCTGAAAATACAGTATCACAATTTATCCATTAAAACTGCACTGCAAAATGAGGGAAATTGGTAAATTAGCTTTATATGTAGCAATGGACGCTTAACAGGCACTATATCTGTGGCTTAACATGAACTTAACTGCATTAATAAAAAGTATATCATATAATGAGGAGTTACTGTACTGTAATGAAATATTTTTAATTCAACAAGATGAAGCACGATTTTTTTTTTTTCCAATTTTGGACACTGACTAGGCAGTCTGTTCACTGAGAGTAATCTGGATAAACTCAAGTATTAGGCATCTGGCAGTAGATGAAAAGACTGCAGGGCAGATCCAGCACTTCCTAAAACATGATCATCCATCCATCCATCCATCATCCAATCCTACATTGCCCCATGAGGAGCATAGAAGCCCGGGGCTAGGCAGTTGGTCCCGACATTTAAGATGAGAGTGACCAGCCTCACTCATCCCTGAGTGGCATTGCATGAGCAATCAACCCCAACCACCCCTTGGATATAAACCTTCACCGGCTCAATCCGACTGGAGCGCAATAATTACCCACTAAACCACCAGGCACCAAAATTTGGTTATATGGTTACCACCCAGCATAGTAAATGGTTTCCTGGTGCACAGGAAACCATTTGGCTTGTCACTCAGTGTAGAGTCACTCACAGGCTGAAGGAAGTGGAAAGAATGAAAGAAAGAAAAACAGAAGAGGGAGTGTAAAGTCACCCGTAGGCAGAAGGACAAGGAAAGAATGAAGGAAAGACATAAAACTTAATATTACTCACTGAGGACAATCATGTATTTAAAACTGAGTCAAAATTACAAAGGAAATAATCTTAAGTACATCTATTCATCAATAATGTCATATTCATATGTAAAGTAAATGAAAAGCATGTACAGTCAGTCCATGATATTAGTATGGAATGAGTTGTAAAATATCACAACCTTGGAACATACAACTGCTGCTGTAATTTGGGTAAAATTGGTAAATCACCTTCATAGGTAACAATGAAACTTCCACAGCAAACTTTCTTTAATTTTGTGTAGAGTTCATAGCAAATGAGGATGTCAGAAGATGCTGCTCATTACAAGGGCTGTCTGTATTGTTTTTTTGTGTTTTTTTTTACAATAATTCTAAAAATAAGTTGAAAAAAAGGCATACATAATAAAGAGGACCCATACTCCCCAGACCCCCATCTACCACGTCAATGATGAACATAATAACCAAATAAATGAGTTTTAAATTTCTTTGGCAGATAACGTATGACTAGGGGCTTTATTGTTAACCCACTGACGTGATGTCTTTTCCATTTTATTCCTCCCATCTCCTGATAATTTTATTCAGCTTAGGAGACTATTCAAACTGAATGTTTAGATAAAACCTTCAGCAAGCCTTTCATTTTGAGAGGCCTTCTCTAGGCTGAATAAAATCATATGGTAACAGCAAAAATAAACTAATAAGGAAGTCACCCAAAATCAAGGTGTTACTCTCGAGATCATGAGGGGGGCGCGGTAGCACAGTGGTAGAGCGCTGGACTCGTAATCGGGGGATTGCGAGTTCGAGCCTCGCCCGGGCTGCCGTGCCGGGAGTGGTAGCTCGCTCCTGTAACCCTAGCGGGGCTATATAGTCCAATACAGGGCTTAGCTCGGGGGAACTCCATTTCTCCCATTTTTTCTTGAGATCATGAAGAGGAAACACACCCACAATTTTTGACATTATTACTGACACACACGAGGACAAAAGAAAGATGTCCAAACTTTCTGCCTCACTGCTAACAGTTTTATGTGGAATATAATTCAATCTAACCATTTCTTATCTTCACATACATACTAAAAAAGAATATCGCAAACTATGAACTTCTCTACACCATGGTTCTCAGTTTTAATAATACAGTATAATCATTGGCTTTTCTCAGTGGACTGATACAAGTGATTATCATTAAGTCTATCAACACATTCCTCAGGCCTCAAGAGCTTTCCCAGTAGTGAGTATAATACAGTGGATGAATCATCACCTGAGGTTTAAGGGTTAACCTGCTTTAGTATATTTATGGTGTGTAAGAAAAATTAAAAACTAGTCTTGTTAACCAGCTGTCAGTCAAGTACACTTATATGTATGCATATAAACCACACTAAAGACTACAGTTTACAATAATATGCAAAAATCTCATTTCACATCAGTTGTTAAGGGTTAAGTTACCTTAGTATTTATGGCATGTGAGAAAGATTAAAAACTAAATTGTTGTCTACCAACTGTCAATTAAGTACAAGAATTATAATATAGGACAGTATGCACATGAACTAAAGTAACACCTATTTTACAAAAATATAATATCATGGGATATCTTAGTGCATGTCAGTTTTATATTAGGTTCTTAAGTACAGCGATGTATTCATTCATTCATTCACCATCTAATCCGGTGTTGCCCCATGAGGGGTGTAGAAGCCCAGGGCTAAGCAAGTTGGTCCTGACATTTAAGATGAGAGTGACCTGCATCACTCATCCCTGAGTGGCATTACTTGGGCAATAAACCTCAACCATCCCTTGGATATAAACCTGCAACCACTCAATGAGACTGGAGCACTTTAATTACTCACTAAACCACCAGGTGCCATAATTTGGTTATATGGTTACCATCCAGCATAGTAAATGGTTTCCTGGTGTACAGG
This sequence comes from Coenobita brevimanus, assembly GCF_032717465.1. Lineage (NCBI taxonomy): Eukaryota > Metazoa > Arthropoda > Malacostraca > Decapoda > Coenobitidae > Coenobita > Coenobita brevimanus. Next base: position 1,706,424 of record NC_137059.1, read on the forward strand.
AAACCATTTGGCTTGTCACTTAATGTAGTCACCCACAGACAGAAGGAAGAAGAAAGAATGAAGGAAAGAAAGCCAGAAGGGGAAGGAAGGAACAAAGAGAGGATAGGGCAGGTACCCGAGAGCAGTACTACATCGAGTGAGTGGATCATGCAACCAAACTATTTTAAATAGAGGACAGAATTTTTTAACTGGAAGGGTTATAGGCGGTTTTTAAAACTGAGGGAGCTAAATACAGCCTCCATTAATCCCTAGACTATGAAACATATCACCTAAACTAAAGAAAACCAACTGTATATACAGCAGGAGGATTATGAAAGTATCTTATGATGGTTTTCACTTTAAATTTGTCTCAAATTTCCATCTCTCCATCTTGAATGCTGAGTTGTAACAACAGATTAACACTAGAATAAGGTGCTAGTCAGGAAGACGTGTTATGGAAAGGATGTTGGGCAGAAGCAATGTCTTTTTTCTGATATTCAGCTATGTGTAATAAGCTGGGGAAAAAAAAAAAAAAAATCATAGCCAAGTTAAGGTACACGAACTACTGTGCAGAAACTAATTGACCATGTTTCTGAATGTGCTATTTCTGCTGCAGGTGCACCTACGCTTCCTTCGGTGGACTATTCCAGTCGATCCCTTCAAAGTCAATCACCACATTCCTACGAGGTAGGTTATAAAGACTGAAAGTAGAGAAAGACATTTTTTAACTTCTGTACATATCATCATCATCATCATCATCATCACCATCATAATCATCATCATCATCACCATCATCACCATCATCATCATCATCATCATCACCATCATAATCATCATCATCATCATCATCATCATCATCATCACTGATATCATCGTCAAGCCAGTAAACACACACCTGTACTCAATCCCAGCTAAGTCCAGCATCTTCTTGGAGGCAATGGTGGATGGGAGGTCTCTGTACTTGTCACTGTCATAAATGACCTTGCTAATGCCTGCCTGAATGATGACCTTGGCACACTCATTGCAAGGGAAGAGTGCAACGTAGATGGTGCAACCTGATACGTCTGCACAGTTCTTGTTCATGATGGCATTCACCTCAGCATGGCATACTGTGATTAGGACACAGAAATTAGTGAACAAAGTATGTGTGGATACAAACAAGACAGTTTTTGCATAATGATCTGGGAAGAGAACTGACTGGATTAATTTTGTTAGCAATGCACATGATAATGGGTGAACACTTTATAGCACAAAACACGATGGATGAAGTTGGCGCATACAGATTATGGCACAGGAATACCTAGTTGAAATATATATATACATCCACAAGATTGTGGCTGCATTCTGACTGGGAAACATAACTGAATGGATAAAGTATATATGGAGATGACCAAGGGAATGGTTCCACATTTACTGTGGCAGAGAAATTAATGGATAACATATGTATGAAGACGAAGAAGACAGTGACTGAACACTGATAAAGCACTAAAACAGATGGATGATGTATGTGTAAAGATACATACCGGTAACAAAGACTTACTAAACTATGATACTTACCATACATGTACTTATTCTCCATTCTGTTAGTGCTAGTCTTGCCCCATGGTAACTGGTCATCACTACAACCTCGTGGCATTCCATTGTATCCAATACCCACAATCTTGTTCTCTCGGTTCACTATACAAGCGCCCACCTGGTCAGATGGAGGGAATGATGAAGTTGTTAACCATTTTATTCCACTGATGTGTTCATCATTTTGCATTCCTGATACTACCAGATGATTAAATTGACTTACAAGACTTTTTGAACTGAGGAGTTTGATACAGCCTTCACTAAGCATTACAGGAGGCCTTTCCGAATTAGAATAAAATTGGCTGACAACAGTACAAAAACTAAAAACATGTCATCCAAATGAGGAAGTTAAAGAAGTAGCCTACTGCCTGAAAATATGTGAATTTAATCCAAAACTGGGGCAGGGAACAGTCTGAAGATATGAATGTCATTAAAACAAACTTTACTAATCTGCCACATATAAACACACCTGATAATGCCATCACAGTGGTTCTGAATGAGACAGCCTTAAAATGTATTCAATATGGATGGTGGGTATTAGAAGTGAAGTAGTGAAATATGATATGGCACATGGGAGGACTTTCTAGCCTCAGGAATAAGCCAGCAAGTCTGTGCCCAGCATCAGACTCACAAATATCTAAGTACTATTAAAAAATAAAAAGTTACCTGGGTGGCTGGGTCTTTACTCCTGAGGGCAGACAGTGTAGCCATTGCCATGAAATACTCCCCCCATGCCAGATAATCCTCACGCTTTTTGTTCACATCCCTGAAGAGAAAATATTCAATGTGACATGAGACCAACCACAAAATAAAATGTTTTGCATAGCGAATGGAATGTGAGAGACTGATTAAGAAAGTCTAAGTTATGTGAATGATAAGGAATGTGAGACAGGGAGAGGGAAACCAAGGATGATATGGAAGGATACGGTAGAGACATACATGAATATGAGTGGTGCAACAGCACCTGTAATAACTATCATCTTACCTGCAGATATTCTGCTGTGACTCAGTGTTGTCTGTACCATTCTGAGTATTGTTGTTGATGGAACCTTCAACAAATTCACTACATCCTGTGAAATCCAGCTCTATTTTCTTATGCACTGGTATGTATTGCCTGTGAAAAAGAGCAACAGCACATTATAAAATCTGCTACAACAAGGAAACTTTAATCAGCATTGGAAGAATCTGTCACAGTGAAGAGTTTAATAGTTTACAACTTCTGTCTACCTATCTATAGCTGGATGCATTAATCCCACTGGGGCTAACCACAAACTGCCTCCATATCATCATGTCCTCTTCCATCAAGCTACCTTTCCTCGGCTTCACATCACCCTCACTCATCAAACAGCATCCTCAGGGAAATGGGTCGCACCGTCATTTACACATCATTCAAACCTTCACATATCTTGGTCTCACCTCACAAGAAAATGAACAGCCACTCATGAATTATCTCTTCCTTTTAAGTGCACTTCACTAACACTTCTGAGACAGCTTCCAAGTTAAAAGAACACAGCAACCTTTCTCACATCTGTCTTCAAGAATATTTCATTGATCAGTTTTAATAACCTTGACATTTTGTTTGCCTCCCCAGTTTCTGTAACTTGTTTTCTCACAGTTATTTACACTATCAATCCATCTTCTTCTCGGCTTACTTACTATACCTTCTTTCATCTTCAAATCCACCCACACATCTGGTAATCTGTTTCATCATCCGATTTATATCCATTCTCTCACCCTGCCCTTGGGTGGGAAAGGAGGTCCGGATGATGATGATGACTCTCATTTTGAACATACCACTTAAACACACATTCTTCTGTTCTTTGATCACCAGGTGTCCTTACGTCACATCTTTCACAGATCTAATTCTTATCCTCCCCAGTTTCTGCAAAGCATAAACTGTACTCATATTCCTAACAATCCCATTTCCACTGAACTCTTTCTTGATTTTCAGACTCATGCCATAACCAAGTTTCTCATCCATATATTAATGTGGGCACTAATGCCACGTCTTTCAGACCTCTAACTTAGTCCATTCTGTATAGTGCTTTCATACCATCCAGATGTTCACACACCTGGAAGGGCCTGGATGAAGTGGATGGTCCAGCAGTCCACCAGGTTCACATCCAAATGAGTCGAGAGCAACATCAACAGTAATTACAACCCATGATCCTTACCTGTATTTCACTCCTGCCATGTCCAAGAGCCTCTTACTAGCCAAGGTGCTCTCTTTCTGTGCATGTTTGTTTGAGCAGAAAACCACTTCTCTAATGCCTGCCTGGATAATCAACTTGGCACATTCATTGCATGGGAAGAGGGCCACGTATATGCTGCATCCCGCCAAGTCTGAGCTATTTTTGTTCATAATTGCATTCATCTCAGCATGACACACTGCCAGACAACCAAAAAATAAAATAACCGTAAAAAATCAAGCTTAAGGTAAAAACTATAAAAAGGAAACACATTAAATAAAGCAATAAAATCAATATAAGAACACTAATTAAAAAAGGAAATAAAACTTCAGGCAAAATGATAAATGAGAAGCATATTAAAATTAAAATGAGACCAGTCCTCATTTACAGTCTCAGTCTCTAGGAAATGTAAAGGTGAAGTAATACTTTATGTGAAACAACTTTCATTGAAGCATGTTTTTTACACATGATTCAGGGGTCATAAGCATATGACAGGGTGGATAGACAAGGATTGTGGAAAATATTAAGAATATATGGAGTAGATGGGAGGTTGCTGAATGCCATGAAGAGTATATATGAGGGTGCTAAGGCTGTAGTGAGTGTGGATAGTGAACTGAGTGAATTTTTCTATTTGAAGGTTGGATTGAGGCAGAGATGTGTCATGTCTCTGTGGTTGTTCAATCTGTACATGGATGGGGTTATAAAAGAGATACAAAGTGGGACTGTGGATGTTGGAGCATCTCTAAGAGAGGGGGCAGTGGTTGGAAACTTCCTGTACTGTTGTTTGCAGATGATCCTGTGTTGTTAAATGAAGACGAAGGGGAGCTGCAAGGCTTGGTGGACGAGTCTGGGAACGTACATAAGAAATGGAATCTAAAGGTGAATGTAGGGAGGAGTAGTTATGGTCTTCGAGAGAAGTGAAGTCAGGGAATGGAGTGAGGTTGGATGAGGAGGAAGTGGAAAATGTGAGTGTGTTTAATTACTTAGGTAATGTGATGAGTAAGGATGGAAGTTTAGAGGGTGAAGTGCTTGAAAGGGTAAAACAGGGAAAAAAGGTTGCTGGTTCCTTGAAAGTAGTGATAAGAAACAGGGAAGAGAGAACAGAAGTAAATAAGTTACTTCAGGACAGTATTGTGATACCAACTCTAATATATGGAAGTGAAGCTTGGAACTTGTTGGAGGGACAGAAGTCAAGAGTGAGAGCAGTGGAAATTAGTTATTTGAGAGGAGCATGTGGAGTCACATGGAAAGACAGACTGACAAATGAGGAAGTGAAAGAGCATTGTGGTGTGGATGTGATGGGATGTGTTAGGAGAAACACACTGAGGTGGTTTGGCCAAGTGGAGAGGATGGAGAGTGAGAGACTGATGAGGAGTGTTTGTGAGTGAGGTTGAGAGGGAGAGAGGGAGGGGCAGGCCAAGGATGAGATGGAGGGATGGGGTGGAGAGGTATATGAGAGAGGGGGGGGTGTGCTGGGAGCAGGACAGTGATATGGCTGGGGGCAGGACGACATGGAGGCGATCTGTTTGTGGCCATTCCTTACAGGATTAAGGCATCTGGCAATAGACAGAGAGAAGCACAAAAAATAATAATAATAATAATAATAATAATAACAGAAACATCTAAGTCTTCAATATACAGTAACTTTACAGGGAATCAAGAGCAGCTTTAAGTGAAACAGCTTAGATGAGGACTATCACTAGCCTTTCTTCCCAAAGAGTGGTGAAAAACAACACACACTCACACACATACTATAAAAAAAATACTGATTAAAAAAAAAAAAAAAATCATGCTGCCAAAGAATAAAAATCCAGTGAAAATTTAAAACCCAGTCCTCTTGCTCAATATACGCTTACAAAGAAGATCCACTTATTCCATTCAACTTGAGGATGTCATTTTTAACTTATTCTTTCTACTACAGTTGGTTTGTTTTCATGTGAGGGAGCTAGACCACTTATACAGCTTGAATACTTAGTCATGGCTGCACGAAATGTCTTTCCTTGTCGGAATAAAGTGGTATGGTGGGCGAATTACAATAAATCCATCCATCCATTGCCAGACGCCATGTATCCCAAACGGGGTGGCCAAGGGCTTAGAGTTAATTGTTTTACAGGGAGGGGCACTAATCCTCCACCAACCCCACTTGACACGTAGGGATGCCAACAGCATCTGGTGTTCCCAGGCGGTCACCCATCCAAGTACTAACCAGACCCAACGTTGCTTAACTTCGCTGATCGGACGGGAAGCGGTGTACTCAACGTGGTACTGAAATAAATCATCTGAGTACAGAGATTAATGTTACTCACCATACATATGCTTATTGAGTAGAGGGTCAGCTGAACGTTTAGTCCATGGCAAGACATCATCGCTACAGCCCCTCGGCATCCCATTGTAACCAATACCCACGATTTTCTTCTCACTGTTTATGATGCATGCTCCAACCTGAAAGAATCATGCAAAGTAAATAACAGAAAATATTAAAGAGAAGTTTTAAAAACTATCAGTACTCATTTCTTATTTGATAATAATCTTATGGGGAATTAAATGTATTTATCAACAACTAACAGTGACACTACCTGAATAAAGACATACACTTACCTGAGTGCTTGGATTCTTTGCAACCTGAACATAATGTGTTCGGGAATCAAAAGCTTTTATCTGCATCGAACAATGACCCAGCCTTAATGAAAACACAAGCTTACTTGAGAACAAGGGTCCTTGCTGCGCATGGCACTCAGGAAGGCCACTGACATTAAGTACTCATCCCAAGAAATGTAATCACTCCTCTTCATTCCTGAGTCTCTGAAAGCAAATATACTATTAGCCTTTGTTATGAGTTGCCTTTTTTTTTTTTTTTTTTTTTACATTCTTTTTTGCCATTAACCCTTTACACCTGAGTACTGGTATGTCTTTTGTGTTTCATATCAAGGCCATCATGACTTGAGCAACCTTTCATTCTTAACCTATACAGTACTTCTCTGCACTTCATTCACATATCTACCTCCTATTTCTATTAATGCATTGAGTTTCTTACAGGTACTATTTATTTTTTAAGACAATCCTTGCCTGATATCTTAGACGTGGAAGTGCACTATGCTACTTAAAATGAAACTGCTTTAAGTGAGACATAATTGGGCTCCTCTATCTTCTTTCTATAGCCAGATGCCTTACTCCTGCAAGGGGTGGACACAAACAAATCACCTCCACAACCTTACAAGCCTTTCTCTCTCTTCTCTCTACTCCATCCCTCCATCTCATCCACATCTCTCAGATATACCGGTACTCTACAAGTTAGTCTCCTATATCTTTCAAGAGGTAAATGGAAACGGTTGCTCCTTTTTTTATTATATGTAAGAATTGTTTGCGTGCCGTAAAACAAATAACTTAAAGTCAAATGGCCACCCCTTATGGGATTATGGCATCTGGCAATAGATAGATAGAAAGACAGAAGAACTGTTATCTGGAGGTATCAAAGAAGGATATCATTATAAATAAACTTGATTCCTACCCAAGGGATAAGCTTTGCAGGGCATTAGTAGCACTGAAGCTGTTGCCATTGGTCTTGTCTGCTTGTACTTCGTCTGGCTGGTCAGGACTCAATCTTAACGGTGCTGGCTCCATCCTGAAAAACACATCTAAGTTATAGTACTGGGCCATATAAAACTAGTATACCCTGAGTATGAGTATTTTGATTAAATGAAATATGAGAAAGCAATACTTTAAAAATAGCTTGTGTGTTTTAATCATTTTGTAGGCTGTCAGCACTGCCTGACAAGGATGGTAATTGACCAGAGGGCTATAACAGTTTTGAACATAAATTTTCGTGATACATTGGCTTTGTTGTTGCACTTGCCTGTTGCTGCTCTACTGCTGAGGGCGATGAATGTTTTATGATAGCTTATAAGTTGAATGGAAAACTTTATGACTTCCTGATGCTAAATGATACTTACGTTTGATGTGTGTAGAGTGTAAAGAAGGAACACAAACCCAGTGGCCCACAGTATAGACAAAGCGTATCCAAGGACGTCCCTTCGCAGCCCTACGCCCCCTGACAGTAGATAAGATAAGCACTCTGACAGTAGATAAGAAAAACAGTTAAACAAATATATGAACAAATGCTTGCCCCTTTCCCTGTAAACAACATTCCCCGTCAATCATAGACATTTCCCCGGAGGATCAATTCCCCGGCAAAATATGGATGTTTCTCTGCGGGTTTACTCGGGAAAGATAGCAACCAATTTCCCCAGTACATATCTCATCCATGGCAGTTTAATATGTTCGTAAATCGGTGTTTTATTTCACATTCCTCATGTTGTTATTAGCTCTGGAGTTTGGTTTTAAGTGTTTGGTACTATTAGGGGCAAAAGTTCTTCCTGACGCATCATACAAAAAAGAATCACTTATGGCCAGAGAAATATACCAAGTCTCAGTTTAGGGTTATTAGTTATCAGAGGAAAGTGGGAAGTAGAAGATGCCAATATAATACCTCTCTGAATTCAGTAAACGCACAGGCATTGATGAAGTGGTGACAGGTGGAAATGAGATTACAATACTATTCTCTTTTTATGATACCTCACAAAGCATGATGGCCTTCAGTTATGGACATGAACACCACGGTTATTAAAAGCAGAAGAAAAACAAAATGAAATCGCTTACGGTAGCCGCAGTCTGAAGTGTGTCAGTATTACATAACTTCTTAAACAATAGCCTAAATTACATGCTTCCGATATGGTATAACGCCTAGTACTTTTATTTGTGGCAGGTCAAGACGTAATCATGGGATGCTGCCATGTGAGCGAACCACGGCCAAGGAGTTGCTTCATTGATGAGTGATATTTGGGAGTTCCTATACAGTCCAAGTCAAGCCCAAGCAAACAAGAACTTCAGTAGAAGAGTGGTGAGAAGTAGACTTTGTTGAAAGTCGAGTTAACTAGAGGGGAAGGGACAAATTAGAAGATGGAAAGAAGTAACTAAGAAGTTTGCGCGGCGTCTTAATTTTTAGCCAGTGGACCGAGTGGTAGCCAGTGACCTCTGGACCGTGATTTGTGGAAGGTGTATGGGGCGTTGCTGCAGCAGGACACCTAGTAGTACGGTAAATACCACTACTTTTTATTTTTCGTTGTGTACAGCTGTTACTTAAATTTATACGTGTCATTTACTATGATACTAGTCACAGCTCCCACCCGCAGCATCTCCGAAAATAGTTTGTTATGAGAATATCGCTAATCTGTTCACAGTTGGCCATTTACGAGTATATATCGTTAATATATTCGTCTGTTATAATTTCACCATGGAATATACTGTAAAAAGTAACAGCAAATGCACAAGTAAGAGAGTGGAATTCGGAAAACTATTAGAAAGTGGCGGAATGGGGTAGGGACTGCGTATTTGTCTCTTATCTTTGGTTGTTAATGATTATATACTATTTATTTTCATGTGATGAAGATCTAATGTTAATCAGTTGTTATAACTCAGGATTCAAGGTGGAGAGATGGCAATTTTAACCCGTTTAAGTAAAAATGGTTATGTTACCAAGGAGACGCATCCCTACCTGATAACGAAGGCGTAATCAAATTTTATGCAAAAATGACAGTATTCATCTCAGTTAATGTCCAGCTGTAATCAGATTGGAGGGATAATTTGACTAGTAACCAAGGAGACTCATTCTTACCCCATTAGTAAGGTTTATCGAAATTCACGACCCATTCCTCAGATGAAATGCTCCTACTTTAGGGATGCTATTTTAATTTGTAGCTAGATCGAAGATGTTTATATAAATCGGGCATTTTTTTATGTGTCCGACTCCGGGCATAGGATTCATGTGTGTGTGTGTGTGTGTGTGTGTGTGTGTGTGTGTGTGTGTAGTTTCCGCAGCTTCATCTAAATGTGATCCAAGTAGGCAGCAGGCTGAAATTATCTCCCGTAGCCCAGCCTCCTCCTTTTCACTTTGCACCTTCTTGCTGAATATTTTTTTGCAACTCAGTGGGGTTGGTTTTACTGTTACATTGTTCATATATTATCTTGAAAGTTGTATAATACAGGATAATCAATACTGGCCTTTATTTAATACAGGATAATCAATACTGGCCTTTATTTAATACAGGATTGTCAATGCTGGCCTTTATTTAATACAGGATAATCAATACTTGCCTTTATTTAATACAGGAAAGCTCATACATCACACTCTACAGTCTTGTGTGTGGTGGGGACGGCTCAGTTGGTTTTTGTGAGCAGCAGGATGTTTTGGTTGCTTCACAAATTTATTAATCAGTCCTGGTTGTTAATTTTGCTAAGAATCACGCCCTCACGCCCCTCCCCCCTTTCCAAGGTGCTGGATCTGGCCCTGTACTCTCTGTCTACTCTCTCAGGTGGTGTTGGATAGGGAAGACGCCCGTGGAGAGAGCTACGTCTTTCATGTGACTACCTGTGTGTTCTGTCTTCTACACTCACCACGACGTGAAGGAGGACGAGGACGAGGAGGAAGATGAACAAGAGGACGAGGACGAGGAGGCAGAACGGACTGATCAGCCATAACAAGTAGGTGTAGATGAAAATGAGGGAAGGAGAAGAACACCACCCACATATTTTCTCTGTCCTACGTCAAGTGGGGTTGGTGGAGGATTAGTGCCCCTCCCTGTAAAACACTTAACTCTAAGCCCTTGGCCACCCTGTCTGGGATACATGGCGTCTGGCAATGAATGAAAAATGATAAAAGCGTTCTAAAAGGGAGAGCATTGAGGGGATTGAAAGCATAGTGATTTTTTAACTGACTTACGAAATTATGGAAGAATGCATTGTTGGGGATAGTTCGGCCTGACATTAACTGGCGGCGTCTGATTAGTAGTAGTAGTACATAAGAACATAAGAAATGAAAACCGCAGTAGGCCGGTTGGTCCATGCTAGGCAGCTCCTAGAAGAGTAACTGAACTACTAGAATAAGATAGGATAGCAAAGAAGTCTCTCGATCCCCGCCCTCCTAACCCTCCAGCTGAAGCCGGCAGAAAAGTCAGAAAGAACTCCACGCAGTATAGAAAAACTGGAGTGGACACACTATAGGAGAGTGTGAAAGGAGGAAAAAGAAACTATCATAGTGTAACCTGAAAAGAAAAAATAATGAATTAGTACTGGTTGAGATTTTTTTTTTTTAAATACCCACTCCTTAATTTTGTCATATGCTTATCTAGTCAATGCTTGAAACTCTCAATGGAAGGGACAGCAACTACATCACTACGTAGCTTATTCCATTCGTCTGCTACTCAATTGCCAAACAAATTTCTACCTATTTCCTTACTAAAATGGAATTTTTCTAGTTTGAAACCATTACATCTAGTTCTATCTCGTTTGCTCATTTTAAGTACCTTGCTAATATCTCCCTTATTTATTCCCTTCATCCACTTATACACCTCAGTCAAGTCTCCTTGTACTGTACGCCTCTCTAGTGTGTGCAAATTTAGACTTTTTTGACTGTCTTCACATGATAGGTTTCGAACATCATGCATCATTTTTGTCATCCTTCTCTGTACATTTTCTAGGGAATTTGTGTCCATTCTGTGGTACGGACACCAAAATTGCACGGCGTGGTCTGAATGTGGCATTACTGATGCTGGATAGAGTTGCAATATTACTTTAGATGTCCTATTGCTCACGCTTCTCGAAATAGATCCTAGGACCCAATTTCCTTTATTTCTCGCATTAATACACTGTTGTCTTGGTTTGAGGTCTTTACTAACCATAACTCCTAGATCTCTCTCGCATTCCAATTTATTAATTTCAATGTCATCTGAGTTGTATTTACTGTAGTATATCCAATGGTCATCCTTACGTTAAGTACTTTACGTTTTTCAACGTAAAATTCCATTTGCAAGTTTTTAGACCATCTGGACAATGTATCGAGGTCCTTTGTAAGTTACGGCAAGCGTCAGTTAATAATACGCCCTATTTTTGTATCGTCGGCAAATTTGCTGATGCTGCTAGTGATTCTTAAGTCAAGATCATTAATGTATATATAATACATAATAAGGAACCGAGTACTGAAGCCTGTGATACACCGCTAGTTACTATCCCCAATCCGACTTAGTTCCATTTATTAATACTCTCTGCTTTCGTCCCTTCAGCCAGGATTCTATCCATTTTAAGATATCGCCGTCTATACCATGTGCTCGAACCTTTCTAACTAACCTTTCGTGTGGGACCCTATCGAAAGCTATACTAAAGTCCAGATGAATAACATCGTAAGCTTTATCGCTATCTACTGCCTCATAGACCTCCGAGAAGAATGACAAGTTTGTGATGCAGGATCGTCCTTGCCTGAATCCGTGCTGACTTTCATTTATAAGATTAAATTATTTTAAATGTTCCCTAATTTTATTTGCCTAAACTGACTCTAGCATTTTTCCTACTGTTGAGTTTAGGCTTATGGGTCGATAATTCGACGCAGCTGATTTATCACCCTTTTTTAAAATGGGTACTACGTCTGCTGTCTTTCACGCCTCTGAAACTTCTCCTGAAATTAAAGTCATTAAATACGGTAACGTTAAAAGTGACTGACATAACTCTTCTTTGGTTTCTTTTATATTTTTGCATATATATTGTCCGGACCTGGAGATTTTTGACGTTTTAACTTATTAATTTCATTTAATACGTCCTTCTTACTAATGATTATGTTACTAAAAATATTGTCCGTATTATCATCATAAATATTTGCTGCTTGAGGAACCTCATCTAGATTTTCCTTGGTAAATACTGATATGAAATAATTATTTAGGATGGGGCACATTTCTTAACTTCACTGGTAATGTTACCTGAGTCTGTTCTGAGAGGTCCTATCCTGTCTTTATTTTTCGTACGGTACATTTGGTAAAAACCCTTGGGGTTCTGCAACCTTAATTTCATAACCTCGCTTTGATTTCCGTATCTCCCTCTTTACATCCCTGTTCAAAATCGCGTACCGGTTACGCAAGTGTTCCTCTCCACATTTTATTTTTCTATAGATTCCTTTCCTTTGGCCCGTGCAAGATTTTAATCTGTTGTTTAACATCTTGGTTCTGAATTATTCGTTATAAACTATTTTGAAGGGATATATCTATCTTGGCCTCTGTGTATTATATTTATTAATATATCATATTTCTCACTGGCCCAACGGCTGCTTGGTACTGGACCTGAGTTAATCTCCGTCACCTGAACTACACTTCCACCTGTATCCTGTCCCTTACCTATGACCTGAGCTGCCCCAGTGACCTGGCGCACATTCCCTCTCGTTTCCTGCCCCTCACCTATGACCTGGGGTTCCCCACTGACCTGACTCTTCCTAAAATAACTAGTCTCCCCATGGAATACGGTTCTAAAATAAGCTCTTAATTCATCGAAATCTCCTAAATGAAAATTAGGAACGGTGGAGGGTTTTTCAGTAGAACAGACATCCCACATAAATTTGAACTTAATTTCCCCATGATCACTATTACCAAGTCGTCCACCAACCTCTATATCACTGATGGTATTTTCTGTATTAGATAAAACCAAATCTAGTATATTATTACATCTGGTGGGCTCTCTGATATACTGATAATGGAAATTATCCTGTCCTACCTCTAGAAATTCCTCTGACTCTACATCCTGTCTGATTTCGCCAATCTATCCTTGGCAGATTAAGGTCCCCTACAATTATTACTAAGCTGGACTGTGACGCTTTCCTAATATCCTCCCAAAGGTATTTACTGTCTGCTCTGCTTAATTTTGGAGATCTGTAAATATCTCCTAAGACTAATTCCTCCCTGTTGTTACTGATTGTTGTTGTTGTTGTTATCATCGTTTTCTTCCTCTTCCTCCTCCTCCTCCTCATCATCATCATCATCACCTCATCATCGACATCACACCTCCTCCTCCACCTCCTCCTCCTCCTCCTCCTCCTCCTCCTCCTCACGATCATTATCCTCATTGTCATCGACAGCACACTCCCTCCTCCTTCTCCTCCTCCTCCTCATCATCATCATCATCATCATCATCATCATCATCATCATCTTCAACATCATCATCATCATCATCTCATCATCGACATCACCCCCCCCCTCCTTCTCCTCCTCCTCCTTATCATCATCATCATCATATCATATCATATCATCATCATCATCATCTCATCATCATCAGCATCATCATTATCATTATCATCATCATCATCATCATCATCATCTCATCACCAACATCAACCCCCCTCCTCCTTCTCCTCATCATCGTCGTCATAATCATCATCATCATCATCATCATCGTCATCATCATTATAATAGTTATCATCATCATCGTCCATCCCTTCCTCCTCCTCCTCATCATCATCATCATCATCATCATCATCATCACCATCATCATCATTATCATCCTTCTCCTCCTCCACCTCCTCCTTCTCATCACCATCATCATCATCATTACCATCCTCCTCCTCCTCCTCCTCCTCCTCTTTCTCATCACCATCATCATCATTATCATCCTCCTTCTCCTCCTCCTCCTCCTCATCATCATCATCATCATCATCATCATCACCATCATCATCATTATCATCCTTCTCCTCCTCCACCTCCTCCTTCTCATCACCATCATCATCATCATTACCATCCTCCTCCTCCTCCTCCTCCTCCTCCTCCTCCTCTTTCTCATCACCATCATCATCATTATCATCCTCCTTCTCCTCCTCCTCATCATCATCATCATCATCATCATCATCATCATCACCATCATCATCATCATCATCATCATCATCATCATCATCATCATTACCATCCTCCTCCTCCTTGTCATCATCGTCATCATTACCATCCTCCTCCTCCTCCTCCTCCTCCTCCTTGTCATCATCGTCATCATTACCATCCTCCTCCTCCTCCTCCTCCTCCTCCTTGTCATCATCGTCATCATTACCATCCTCCTCCTCCTCCTCCTCCTTGTCATCATCGTCATCATTACCATCCTTCTCCTCCTCCTTCTCATCATCATCATCATCATCATTACCATCCATCTCCTCCTCCTTCTCATCATCATCATCATCATCAGTATTACCGTCCTTCTCCTTCTCCTCCTCTTCTTCATCATCATCATCATCACCATCATCATCATCATCATTCCTTCAGCTTAGGAAACGCCTCTCGTACTGAAGAGGTTTATTAAGTGTGGACAAAATACCCTCCCCCTCTTTTTGACTATAATTTCTTAAGTATGTGATGGTGAGAGAACATGTATGGGTTGGGTGGGGCTGGGTGGGTGTGGTGGGTAGGGTGGGGCAGCGTGGGTGGGTGTGGCGGGGCAGGGTGGGTGGGTGTGGTTGGGTGCGCGGGTGGGTGTGGTGAGTAGGATAGAGCAGCGTGGGTGGGTGTGATGGGGCAGTGTGGGTGGGTGTGGTGGGAGAGGGTGGGGCGACGTGGGTGGATGTGCTTTGGTAGGGTAAGGCAGCATGGGTGGGTGTGGCGGGGCAGGGTGGGTGGGTGTGGTTGGGTGCGCGGGTGGGTGTGGTGAGTAGGATAGAGCAGCGTGGGTGGGTGTGATGGGGCAGTGTGGGTGGGTGTGGTGGGAGAGGGTGGAGCAACGTGGGTGGATGTGCTGTGGTAGGGTAAGGCAGCATGGGTGGGTGTGATGGGGCAACGTGTGTGGATGTAGTGAGGCAGGTTGGGATAGAGTGGGTGGGTAGGTGGGTGTGGCGGGACAGTGTGGGTGGGTGTAGTGGGGCAGGTTGAGGTAGAATGGGTGGGTGTGGTGGGGCCACATAGGTGGATGTGACGGGGCAGGTGGGCAGGGTGGATGGAGTGGGTGGGGCAGGGTGGATGGAGTGGGTGGGGCAGGGTTGTGTGGGTGGGCAAGGCTATGTGGGTGGATGGAGTGGGTGGGGCAGGGCTATGTGGGTGGATGGAGTGGGTGGGGCAGGGCTATGTGGGTGGATGGAGTGGGTGGGGCAGGGTTGTGTGGGTGGATGGAGTGGGTGGGCAAGGCTATGTGGGTGGATGGAGTGGGTGGGGCAGGGCTATGTGGGTGGATGGAGTGGGTGGGGCAGGGCTATGTGGGTGGATGGAGTGGGTGGGGCAGGGTTGTGTGGGTGGATGGAGTGGGTGGGGCAGGGCTATGTGGCTGGATGGAGTGGGTGGGGCAGGGCTGGGTGGGTAGGTGGGTGTGGTAGGCATGGTGGGGCAGCGTGGGTGTGTGGGTAGTGGGAAAATAGGTCTCTGAGGAAACGAGACAGCAGGGACCGTCTCTGCTACTACCACCACACTTCTACCACCATCACCACCACCACCACCATCACAACAAGAACAACTACTACTACCACTACCACCACCACGGGATTCATTTTGCATCTTACATCTTATTATTCTCTTGTCTGATGCTAATATTTTCCACAGATCATCACTGGCCTGGAGAGAGACGTCTTCGTGCGGTGGCGCCGATGTACCCCTGCGGAGGACCTATCCAGATGCACAAACGTATCTCCCTAAAGGACGCTGGTGGACTGCAGCGGTGGTAGCCTGCAGTCCACTGAGTTTACGTTTAGATGCCCATGGGATGCAGTTACTGCTACTGCTACCACTAATGCTACCACCACTACTACAACTGCTACCACTACTGCTGCTGCAACTGGTACTACTGTACTGCTCCATTACCACCTTCACTACCACTATACCAACCACTACCACTACTACTACTATTACTACTACTACTGCTACTGCTACTACTATTATTATTACTAAAAAGATCGACATTAGTTACCGATACATAAAACAGTAATGTGCCAAATGGAAATATAACTGGCTAAAATAAAAAATAAAAAATCGGTTGTATTATTATTATTATTATTATTATTATTATCGTTATTATTATTATTGCTTTGTAAAGTAGAATTGTTTTCTTAATCTCAGGAGACACTTCTGAGACTGAAGGAGTTAGGTACAGCCTTCATTAACCCCTTTATTACTAGAGGTCTGCCCTAAACTGAAAAAAAAAAAAAAATCCAGGTAGTAAGCAAAACCAATGAAAGATCACCAGACGATTTTATTCAGCTTTGGGAAGACTTATGGTAAGAAAGGCTCCTCCACAACCTATAAAATCAAGTGTAATGTAAAAAAAAATATCGAAACTGTCATTTTACCTGATGTCCCTTTATCCACCCATAGGGCGTATTCATAAACTGTTTTAAGCTTGAATAGTGTACTTGTATATTGATTATTTATGCATCTGTCTGTTTGCTATCCCACATCCAATGTAACAAGTGTTTTTTGTAAAATGAAATAAAAGTGATGAACTAAACTGTATTGTTTTTAATAACCGTATGCTATTGGCGCATGCCAAACACATCAAAAGTCACTGCAGTTTATATACATAAAGAACGGGATTCATGAGAGCCCAGAAGGGCTCTGAGACCTTTATGAATACGCCCCTAAAATTTTTTATAAATGCTTGATTTTCGCCCGAGATGGGCTAAACAGCGCCACATAAGGCCCCTTCCCTGTGCTGACGAGCTTGCTGGTCGCTGATTGGTCGACGCCTGGATGACGTCACGATCCCGCGACGGTGGCGCCATCTGGTGATCAAGTTATGAACTAAGGCTCATCTACCAGAGCCATCTGCTGGTCAGGTTACAAAGCAAAGCTCGTCTGCAGAGGTACTTGGCGGGAACGTGACGTCATCCACGCATCGACCAATCAGCGACCAGCAAACTCAACTCAGGGAAGGGGCCTTATGAGGCGCTGTTCTCCTCAACTTGGGCGAAAATCAAGCATTTATAAAAAATTTTAGGGCCGTATTCATAAAGGTCTCAGAGCCCTCCTGGGCTGTCATGAATGCCGTTCTTTATGTATATAAAGTGCACTGACTTTTGATGTGTTTGGCATGCGCCAATAGCATACGGTTATTAAAAAAAGTACAGTTTAGTCCAGAGCACTTCTAGATGTCCATGAATGAGTTAAGCATTCTGTAAAATGCTTAAGTAACAATGCTCAGTCCATGGCTCTTAAACATGGCCATGAACTGACTTTTTGTAAATTTCACACTGTTATTAATTCTCTAGTTTTTTGTGATGTGCAATAAAAGACTGCACAAACGACCATATACTGACATTAGGCTTAAGATCTATTAATACATCTCCACATTACTTAAATATGACAATAAAACATGTTGACTGTCGTATTTATCACAATATTATCAATCATTTTAGTGATTATGAAGGACTTGGAGTGAATTACAATAAAGATATAAGTAAACTGTCAATCTTAAACATAACTTAAACTATGTGGCATCAGGATATTAAAAAAAAAAAAAAAAAAATGTTTATTATTTTTATTTCACCAATATTACAAAGACTGTGTGGGAGCCAGTGGTACACTGGTTAGCAGATCCATCTTGTTTCTAGTGGAACCTGAGTGCAATGCTTAGGCTTGTCAACTTCTCCATCCCCATTTCTCTGCTTAATACATAATATATAATACAATACAGCATGTCTGAAAATACAAGGTTAGGTGGGTAGGTAGGTAAGTAGGAAGGCGGGAATACATGTAGATAGGTAGCTAGGTAGGCAGGAGTACAAGTAAGTAGTTGGGTAGGTTGGTGGAGTGGTAGGCTACCTGGCATGACAGGTAGGTAGGTGAACTGGCCGGTAAAGATGGTACAATGCATAGGCTGGTGGGTGGATGGGTGGGTGGGGAGGGAGGTAAGCAGATGTGTGGGGAGATACGTGTGTGTGTGTGTGTGTGTGAATGGATAGGTGGGAATGTGGGTAGGTATGCAGGGAAGTAGGTATGTATGTGGGTAGGAAAGCAGGCAGGGAAATGAGTAGGTAACAGGGTAGTGACAAGGTGGATGGGTGGTTAACCAGGTAGCAGGAAGACAGGTAAGCAGGTGGGTATGTAGTAGATGGGTGGGTAACTGGGTAGGCAGTAGGAAGGTGGCTAAGTAGGTCTGTGGGCAGGATGGGCAGTTAGGAAGGTGGTAGGGTAGGCAGCCAAATACTTATGTAGGCAGGTAAGTAGGTGGGTAGGCAGTACTAAGCAGAAAGGAAGGTAGGGGGGTGGAAAGATGGGGTTGCAAGGTGGGTGGGTGGATGGATAGGTACTGTATGTAGGTAGGTTTGTGGATGAAAGGTAGGTAACAACTTTCCTAACCTGATCTGAGTTAACCTCGAACCTAGCCTAGCCATATCAATCATTCCTAACCCAAACTAATGTAACATACATCCACTAGCCTAATATAAACTAACTAAATCTTACTTACTGTATCCTAACCTAGCCTTACATAACCTGATCTAACCAATGCTATCAAAGTTTACATCCAGGCTCCCAACTACACCTCTCTTCATCTGCTGTCACAATTTCCCATAAAACACAATTCACAACTGTGTACCTTGCATCCACATCTGTAACTATACTACCTTCACTTTCTGAATCACATTCTTCCCTTCAGAACACTACCCAAAATAGTCAAATATGCATGTAGATCCCTAACATATTATTTTTTCATCATAATCTTCCTCTAGAACACAACCCTCAACAGCCAAAATCCCAACCAGGTCCCCAGTTGTGCTTCTGGATGAATGGAGGATGATCCAATGGTAGGCCAACACATGATCCCTGGACCACCTCTTGAAGCAGCAAAATTGTCATGTCACTCTTGTTCTTCATCTTGTTATGTACTGGTTCCACTATCTGTCTCCATTCTGCAGCACCTGTGTGGGAAACAGATAATACAAATGAAAAAGGATATCCATTCATGCTCCACTCAGCTCCAACCCTAATCTCAGGATGAGGATGCAGATAAGATTAACCTTATCTTAGTTGGGCAAAAAATGAAAATAAGTTTTAAAAAAAGATATAACACCATACTGAGGCTGGCCATGGTATAGCTGATGTTTTCTATGGACTGGGAGCTAAACCAAGTACCAAAACCAGCTAACTACTTCCTAGTAGCTGCTGGAAACTGATGGGAGAAGAGAAATCTAATACATGTTTATACTTAGGATGAAGGGTTAGTGCCCCTTCTCGTAAAACAAATAACTCAAAGCCAAATGGCCACCCCTTATGGGATTATGGCGTCTGGCAATAGGTGGAGAGAGAGAGAGATTTGTAACAACACAAAGTGTCATATTATGTGAATCTTAGCTCAAATATCACAAAAAATTAAATAAATAATAAAATGCAGTGCAGTAACGGAACTCTTGCTGAAAATGTCTAGACTGAGTTTGTGTGTTGCTGATGGGGCAATACTGGGTTAGATGATGGCCGACTGGATGGAAAACGATAAAATTAACTAGGTAAGTGGTAGAGTGGAAATTGAAGCATTTACAAGATGCTACACTCAACAACAACACATCATAAACTAGTCAATAACTTCATCCATTTTTCTTCCTGATTAGAAGTCCACAATGACCCACCAACACCTATGACACTAAGGCATTTTATAGTCCTGACTGAAACAACTCTAGTATGTATTCAGTATGGATGGTGGATATTTGTGCTGATGAGGTGACACGTGAAAATCAGGGTGGGTAGCACATAGGAGGACTAGTGAGCCTCAGAACAGGCTGTGTAGTTTAGTACCTGAAATGGATATGCAACAGTAACCCTCTCACTTCTGACACACTATTACTTCTGACACACTATTAAGTCTTATATATACTGTATTATCTCCAGGTGACTTTGGTAACCTCAGAGGGATGTTTTGTAGTGGAGAAGTTAATGAAAGTTTTAACTATCCACTCCAGTTCAAAAAATTTATCTTAAAGAGAATAAATCTGCCTGGAAATAGCTAAAACAAAACATAAAATATATAATCTGGTGAAATGAGTTAAGAAAATAAGTAAAAACCATAACAAAAAAAAAACTTACCTACTACACAACTTCCTCAATGGTGGCAACAGTCCACACTAATCAACCAGCTTCTGTAACACTTTATGAAGGTTGTCCAATACTTCCTCTTCAACTGTCCATCCCAGAGCCAGTCCCATCTATATTTTTGCCCAGGACGAATCTGAAACATACAATACGGTTAATTACCGTACTTCAGGCTTTTCATTATTCCATCACTGCATCTAACTGTTAATATGTGTGGCTTTCAATTACACTCATGAGGAGATGTAGCAGGAGATGTGAAAATCCATGATAAGACCAAGATTAGAATGGGCAACAACGGTAGGGCCATCACATTTAAGCAAACATGTAAATAAACTGGTGAAGGTAATGAGGATGGCAACGAGGATGATACTAAACTTATGTGAGCTGTTTTATGAAAGCTTGGACATGGTGATGCTACTAATCTTAAGTTAAAGAGTGAGAGGAGATTTGATCATGATGCTTTACAGAGTTTAGGGGCTTGATCAATTGGATAGCAAGGATCTTTTTGTGAAAGATGACAGAAAGACAAGAGGACATGAATGCAAACCGAGGGAAGAGTCGATATCTAAATAATGCAAATGGAAGCTCAGATATTTGGAACAATTTAGAAGTGGAGGTGGTATAAGCGAAGAATATCTGAGTTCTTAAAATGTCATTCAATAAAAGCAGATAAGAAAGCAGGACAATACAAGCCTAGCTCAAATCCTGTACATTATTGTAAATACAGTACTCCATCTACTACTTAATGTATTGTACTGCTGCCATAACACTTGCAGCTGTATTAAAAAGCAGCATTATAGGCTTCAGAGTTCATTTTCCTCAGTAATTTGCCAAAACCAACTCTGAATATGACCCACACAATTACGGTACTGAACTTCCTCACACATACTGTCCTGCCCTCACATTTACTGTACTAGACTTACACTAACTGTACTACACTCACACATACTGTTCTGCCTCATACTTACTGTACAGTGTCAGCAAGAGCAGGCCTTGGCATCGTCACTGCAGCCCCCCATTCTATATCACGGACATGGATCTGACATGTGTGCATCTATTCAGGCAGCTTCCATCCTCCAGGCTTAGGCTTACTGATGTTGTCACATGAAGGCATCCCTCCCACTAATTCTGTGGACAACAGAATCAATGAAAACAACTTCAAACAGTTCATTGCCACATCAGAAAATTATGCTAAATGATGGATGGACAGAAAATGAATAACAGAAAACACCCTAGAAACAGCTCCTTTGCACAATACAGCAGTAAATTATGTCTGATTAAGTCCTATGATACATCTGAAATGTTCTTTTTTTTTTTTTCCACCAGCAGATTCCTACAAATGCTGAGAAGTAATTTGCTGGTTTTGTAACATGGGTTACCACAATATAAAGATTCCTTACGAGGAAACATGGCATCTATCTATTATCGTACTGTGCTTGATCTATGGTACCTCTTACCTGACCCTTAATAATGTATGACGCTTCTGTCCCTCCTCAGTAGTGACTCATCCTCCAGCCTGTAGTCCATCGGGTTCACGTACAGATGAACCTGCAGCCACGTCAACCCTTCTCTCATATCCCGTCGTTCTGCCCTCCTTCACCCACTTCACCATCTTGTTCTTCCACCTGAAAAACTATAACAGAATACCAGTAAGTAAACAGAGAACAAAATAAAAGACAGAGAAAATATGGAGTGGGAACAAGCAACAACAAACATGGAACTTATTCATGAACAAAGAAAAAAACATGAACACAAAATAATAAACAATAATATAAAAGAGAACAGTGCAAAAAATCACACAGAAAGACCATAATAGTGAACAGAAATTTTTGTAAAACAAGAACAGTGTATTAAAAAAAAAGAAAAGAAAAAAAAAAAAGGTAATAGCCACACCCAGAAATTTCACTTTGAGGTACATGGTTTAGAGGCCAGGCAATCGTAATTAAGTGCATTTACAGACAGATGACCAGCCTGCTCTCCCTGGTGGCATTACATGTTCAAAATACCTCCAGCCACCTCCTGGGATCACACCTATGCAAGAACGTCATTTCAACTGGATGTTCTGATCACTAAACCAATGGCATAATGAAATTGTGAGAAGGAACAAGGAACTAAGAACATATGCAGGAAACAGCACACGTTAATCCTCTCTAAATGATGATGCCTGATGATTTTAAAAACTGATATCCATGTCCTCTATAATTATCACAATATCCACCACATCAAATACATCCCAGAGATAAGACCTCACTAACATCTACTAAAAAGAGAAAAAAAAAAATGCTGTTTATTGCTGGCAAGTAATAAACATTCTCGTAACTGCCATCATTAACGATAAATTACTTAATATCGGCTTCATATCACTGGCAGCTTTCATTGTGTGTTACTGAAGCCTGTCTGTTTCCAAAGTGAGAACAAGTATCATTGCTCTATGGTTACTGTCTTGCCAAGAACGTATTTTGCCTACTGCTAATCTACATATGGCTACTTGTCATATATTACCCATTTGTGGTTGTTTTTTGGTGACATTGCTCCACAGACTGTAGGGGCATCTAATGAAAGGCATTTAAGAATTAACAGAAAAATATGTTCCTCACAGAGGGTTGTTCTGACCCCCCTGAC
Organism: Coenobita brevimanus; assembly: GCF_032717465.1. Classification (NCBI taxonomy): domain Eukaryota; kingdom Metazoa; phylum Arthropoda; class Malacostraca; order Decapoda; family Coenobitidae; genus Coenobita; species Coenobita brevimanus. The sequence continues at coordinate 1,729,633 of NC_137059.1, forward strand.
CCACTTGGGCACTCATCATTTTCCTTCTGCTTCTTCACTTAATGATCATTCTCTTGGCCATGATAATAATAGCTTAACATATTAATATCAGCTTGTCTTACCTGTTGTGTATATAAACAACTATCTGGTCATAATAACTAATGGAAATATGAGGTGGATATCGTGGGTGCTCCTTCCGAGTGCCTACCTCTCTCACACCTTCCTCATTCACAGTTCATTTACCCAGCCTTGGAAATACTACCCTAGCACATAAATACCAAATTCTCTTACCTGTGGTGTGTGTAAGGCCCTGTCCTCTGCCATATTCACCAGAAATAAAGCTTGAGGTTGGTGCGTCCTTCTCAATCACCCTCCGCCTACCACTCTCCGTCTCTCTTGTAAAACGCTTAAATTAAGTCGCACTGGCACAAATCCATCACAGGATGATCAGTTCACTTGCCATATTGTTGCTAAACACACCCATTAGCGTCAGAAGGCACGTATTGTCCCGCTATTTGCTGGAGAACATCTGAGAACGCGACCAAGGCAGGTGTTTGTTTTGATTGAGATCAAAGGAGCCGCCAGCATCCTTCGTCAACTACGCTCTAATATGACGTTATTTTAACGAAGACATCCTTCATTGCACACTATGAGGGTCACTTCACTTACACTGTTAGTACCAATTATCCCAAAGGGCACCAAAATACATCCATAGTCCTAGGATATGCTATGAAAACTAGGAGAAGGGCGACCTCGGCAGCCATACTGGATAGTGAACAGAGGAACGCGGGAATTTCGAACGAATATATGGTTCGCGAAATTCCTTATACGAGGGCTTTTTTCCGTCATTCCTTGCATGCACACAGGGAAAGTTTTACAACATCTTCAGTTTGAATATTAGCCTCCTCAATTACTTAACTGTGACACAAAAAGTGTCCACAAAAATTAATTCCACCAATTGAATGAGGTTTCTTACCTGCAAGAGTTCCTTGTCTTAACTAAAGCTTCAATTCTTATGAGACGAAACAGTTAAAATTTAGATTACATCATATTTTTGCGCTGTTCATCGATTTTGTACTATTATGATCAATTTTGTGTCTGGAATATGTACCAACTATTGGGTGGTTACGTCGTGTAATCAAACTGGAGAATACGTGCATTCTTAAAGCACATTAAGTAACGTGACTGAATTAGTCCCACCAAAATTTGGGGTCCTTTCATAAAATTTCTTTTGCAAAAGAACGTTGGTCTGTACCTTTAATTTCACTTGTGCAGTGACCAAGCGCTTCACAATCAAACCAGGATGAAAATTTAGTGGACAATACCGCCATACGGACAGATTTCGGATGATAATTCACTTTCATGGAGACAAATTACCGTAAAAGGAGAATAAGATTTTTCGTGATACACTCCGGAATCGTAAATCCTCCCCACACTTACCAGATCACAGCAGCCTCGGGAACCTGGACTTAGATAAATTTTGAGATTAGGGAAACATGAAAATTGCCTAAAATGGTTTGAATTTGGTATTTGTCATTAATACTAAGACAACATGAACAAAAAATATAGGAGAAACTAGATATTCTGGCTATTTTTGTTCATCAAAGGAGCGATATCAAACGACAGAGATAGTCACCGTTGGCAATATTGATCAGACTCATATATTTGCTTTATATAAGTTTATTAAAGCATGAATGCGAAAGCTGAGTGATTGAAGAACTGTAAAGACCATATCTCCACCCCCTTGTACCAATGAAAGAATCCTAGAAGACAGATTAGTGGAAATATCGTCATTTTTAACTTGGCCACCGACGTGAGAGGACGGCAGCCACCTCGCTCCTCTTGGTTGCAAACCTTACGGTCACCATGGCAACGCATTCGTATTGTCTGCACGGGAGGCTTTCTAGTGCCTTCTCCTTACATTTTGTTGCACATACGGTCTTTTTTGTCGCCTGTGGTAATTCTGCAATCTATATCCATGAATAAAAATCTAAATAACGCACTAGAGAATATATGTGACCTTGAAAAAATGCTAAAATGGTATAATGTCTATCAATCCACAGAATAGTGTAGCTCGCATATTTTCTCCTGCACACTAGCTTTCAAAACCCTTCCATTTCATTAAAAGAACTTCTTGCCTCTTCCTGCACTTACTGATCGGGTAGGTTGGTTGATGGGCAGGGTGGGAAGGTTGGCAAGTTGGGTAGATGCGTGGGTTGTGTAGAGTGATTGGGATGGGAGGGTGGCATAGGCGAAGAGGGTGGGGTGAGTTGGTGAGAAACGGGGTGGAATAGGTGGGTGTGAGGGGTAAGTGGTGTGGGTTTAGTATTTGGGTGGGGTGAGTTTAGTAGATGGATGGGGTGGGGTAGGTTTAGTAGATGGGTGAGGTCAGGTGGGCTTAGTAGATGAGTGGGGTGGGGTGGGTTTAGTAGATGAGTGGGGTGGGGTGGGTTTAGTAGATGAGTGGGGTGGGGTGGGTTTAGTAGATGGGTAGGGTGGGTGGGTGAGAGGTAGTAGTAATAGTAGTAGTTGTTCCCCAGGCAATCTCGCCGAACAGCCCAGAGTCTCTAAGGAAGACCACGGCCGACACCGGGCTTTCCCACACACCTGTTAAGGAGTGTATGTTGTGTTGTTGGCAAGGCCATTGTGTGCAATGGTCTTCCATAATGTGCTTACTAGTATGGGGTGTTGTACTGCATCCTGGACAGGAATCAGCGACGGAGTCATCCAGCCTCTTCTGATAACAAGAGAGCCGTCTTTTTTCTTCCCGGTTTTTCAAACTATTTTTTCCTTATCTCAAGCTTTTCTTATTCCTTGCCTCTTCCATATACTTTTATCTTACTTTTCCTACAGGTAATAACCATGAATGATGCCTACTTACCTTTAATACTGTCCAATACAGAAACAGCGTGGGCTTACCCACCACTACCCTCACCGCCATAATAGAAACTTCCCTGCAGAGGTGCCAAATCATCGGTAAACTTGCTCTGAAACTGAAATATCCCTTCCCTGACAAAAATACAAAACAATCTTCTGAAAATGACAAGGAAAAGGTCCATTATCCCTGATATATCCCAAAATCTTTGCATAAGCATCTAGAAAACAGCTATAGTAACGTTGAAATTGGCAACCTTGCATTTTCTGTTGCATGAAGGATGGAAAGCGCAGAATCAATTGCCATATTCCCTGCTCTTTTTGCAAAATTAAATCCTATAGGTCACTCGTTTTAACTATAGCTGGTTTGTTTTCATCTGACAGAACTGGGTTACTCTTGTAACTTGAATACCAAGTAAGCTTTGGCCTTGGTTACTAGAATATGGAGCTATAGTCATTATATAAAGCTGTAGTATTGTCATTCTGTCACTGACCTACAGGAAAGAGGTTGCAAAAGGACGAAAATCTTGGCCAAGGTGAAGTGAATGAACTATAATTACGACTGGGAGGTGATCTCGGTTTTTTTGTGGGAAATTTAAGTCTACCTGAAGTCGAATTCTCAAGATACATCACCATCAAAAACGCGTGCATTTTCTCACCATATAATGTAGGCTATGGTACCTCTTTGGGAAATTGACCTTACAATTGCAGTTCTTTTAAATATCAGAGAAGCTATAGATTAAAAAAAAAAAAAGAAAAAAAAAAAGAAAAGAAAATCATTAGGGAATGGAAAGGTTGGAAGGGGTTTTACGTCAACTATACTCTTTTTAATCTAACTTGGCCTAAAATTGCCATCCCTCCATCTTGAATGCTGAGTTGTAACAATAGATTAACACTAGAATAAGGTGCTAGTCACGAAGAAGTGCTATGGAAAGAAGGTACGTGAAAACCCTACATAAGGACGAAAATCTGCACCTCGTTAAGGAGAAAGGAGTACAGTTTCCTTTGATATAGCGTGTTTTGCATTTATTTCCTCTCTCCACTTCAGCTAGGCGTAGAATGGCTTTTTCTCTACTTTCCATCCTGAGCTGTAGGAATAGATTAATATTAGAATATGGCGCTAGTCACAAAAAAGTGTAATGGAAGGAATGCAGACTCGTAGCATTGTCTTAGCCACTGAGATTTTGGAAGTAAGCTTCAAAAAGACTAAAATCTCCACGTGTACTCTTTTCCCTCTAACCTGGCCTAAAATTGTCATCTCTCCATCCCGAATGCTGAGTTGTAGCAGCAGACTGACACAAAAATATGATGCTAGTCACGAAGATATGCAATGGAATGGATGTTGAGCTGATTTTTAACTTGTAACCAAGGAGATCTGTTCGTACCTCATAACTAAGGCTCACTGAATCTGCAAGCACGACTTCCGAGTAGTATGCAAGTTGTGAGTGTGGTTCAGTTCCCTCGGATGAAAACAAACTGTAGTAGTATTGGTAGTAGTAGTAGCAGCAGCAGCAGAGTAGTAGTAGTAGAATAGTGGTGGTGGTGGTAGTAGTAGTAGTAGTGGTAGTAGTAGTTGCACTTCAGGCTCAACTGAAAGTGAACCTGGTCAACTGCAGGCTGAAGTTGCCCTTCTCTGGCAGTCCACCATTGTCTCTTTGGAGGTTCGGAGGGAGTTGAGAGTCTGTATAACCGGGCAGGGGATCTGCTTGATTATATCTCTGCCACCACGTGAAGGCGGCAACACTCCAGCATCAGGAACATGAGACTGGTAAGTAAAACGAAAGGAAAGGGGTGTAAAACAAGCAAAAACAGTCACATTCTGAAAAGAGATTGATACGGAAAACGAAAGGAAACAGGTGAAAAAAAAAGAATAACTACAGTGGTCACTTTCTAACTGACTTTGAAGAATTTGTAACATATCTTCCTCAGCGATTTAGTTTGCCCAAGAAAATGCCAAGGTGTAGATGAAAAGTAAATCGTTAATTAGGAGGCACCACGAAACTCCCTAGAGTATGGGTTATTAAGGGGAAACATGGGAGATTAGAGTCTGGCAAGGAGTGTGAGTGAGATGAAGGGAGAGGAGGAGAGGAAAACCAAGGATGAGATGGGGGTTGGGATGGAGAGGTGTCTGAGAGAGGGGTGTTTGAGCTCGGGAAAGGGCAGCTTCATAGCGGAGGACAGAGTGACATGAGAGAGAGAGGGGGGGGGAATGGGAAGGGATAGTTGCTTTCTTATATAGATAAAAGAGTAAATTGGAGGTACAATACTCTTTTTAAGTTAGCCAAAAAGTGTCATCTCTCCATCTTGAATGCTGAGTAGTAACGACAGATTAACACCAGAATATAAAGCTGGTCACGAAGAAGTGCTACGGAGAGGAAGCAAGGCCATGGTATAGTTTTATTCTGGCATTTAGGTACATGAAATAAGCTGCAAAAGGACGAAAACCTGGGCCAAGTTAAGGTGAAAGAACTATTAAAAACCTGCTAGAACGACAACACGGCCCCGCGCGTATTTTCGCCAGCTAGCATTTTTTTTTTTTTTTTTAGCTTTTTTCTTAGCGATGTGGAGAGGATGGAGAGTGAGAGACTAGCTAGGAGAGTGTATGTGATGAGGTGGAAGAGGGGGAGAGGGAGGAGAGACCGATGATGAGATGAAGAGAGGGAATAGAGAGGTATATGAGAGGGGGGTATAAGTTGGTGGAAAGGCAGCGAAATGACAGAGGACAGGGCAACATGGAGGTGATTTAGTTTTGGTCAACCCTTGCAGGATTAAGTCGTCTGGCTATAGATAGACAGATAGATAGATAGATAGGTAAACTTAGCGATACATTTTGCTGGCAACACAGGTACTAGATGTACTTTAACGAGGTGTGAATCTGCCATGTCTCCTCTAATACTGAGATATAACGAGAAATTAAGACTGGACTGTGGCGTTAATCACGAGCAAGTGCTATGGAAAGGATATAGGGTCGTAATTTTGTCTTTTTGTGTAACTGATTTACAGGCAAGTGACTAAAACAAGAAGGAAACCTTGCCAAGTTAAAGTGAATGGACTATACACCTTACCTGTCTACCCACTACCCACCCCACCCATCCGCCCATCAACCTACCCTCCCAGCCACCAACCCCTGGGAGAGGCACACCTACTTTTGTGGTACAGAGGTAGATATTGAAATCTAGTGTGCATGGGAAAAGTGCTATTATGTATAGCAAAACGGTGTCCTCAGTGGACTGGGAGGCATTAGAGCAGCTTGGTGCTGAATTTGTCTAGGTAACTATAATATTCTCTGGTACGTTATCTATATCTTTTTCATTTGGACATATATTGCAAACATACCGCAGGAGACAATAGAATCGTGGTATGTGCAACAGTAACAACTAAGGAAGTTGCACAAGAAAGCCTCCCATGCGGAAAACACCACGAATGCGTTGCCATGGTGACCACAGGCTTTGCCACCAACAGGAGCGAGGAGGCTGCCCTCCTCTCACTTCGGTGGCAAACTTAAAAATGACAATATTTGCACTAATCTATCTTCTAGAATTCTTTCATTGGTACTGGGGGTTGGGGATATGGTCTTTACAGTTCTTCAATCACTCAGCTCTCTCATTCATGCTTTAATAAGTTTATATAAAGCAAATATATGAGTCTGATCAATGTTGCCAACGGTGACTGTCTCTTCGTCGTTTGATATCGCTTCTCTGATGAACAAAAATAGCCAGAATATCTAGTTTCTCCTATATTTTTTGTTCATGTTGTCTTAGTATTAATGACCAATACAAAATTCAAACCATTTTAGGCAATTTTCGTGTTTCCCGTATCTCAAAATTTATGAGGTCCAGGTTCCCGAGGCTGCTGTGATCTGGTAAGTGTGTGGGGGATTTACAATTCCGGACTATATTCATGAAAGATCTTATTCTATCTTTACGATAATTTGTCTCTGTAAAAGTGAATCATTATCCGAAATCTTTCTGTATGGTGGTATTTTCCATTAAATTTTCACCCTGGTGTGAATGTGAAGCTCTTGGTAACTGCATATGTGAAATTAAAGGTACAGACCAACGATCTTTTGCAAAAGATATTTTATGAAAGGACCCCAAATTTTGGTGGAACTAATTCAGTCACGTCATTTAATGTGCTTTAAGAATGCACGTATTCTCCAGATTGATTACACGACTTAACCACACAATAATTGGTACATATTCCAGACACACAACTGATCATAATAGTAAAACATTGATGAACAGCGCAAAAATATAATGTAAGCTAAATTATAGCTGTTTCGTCCCATAAAATTGAAGCTTTAGTTAAGACAAGGAACTCTTGCAGGTAAGAAACCTCATTCAATTGGTGGAATTAATTTTTGAGGACGCTTGTTGTGTCGCTATTAGGTGATTAAGGAGGCTAATATTCAAACTGAAGTTGCTGTAAAACTTTTCCTGTGTGCATGCAAGGAATGAAGGAAATAAGTCATCGTAACTGGAATTTCGCGAACCATATATTTGTTCGAAATTCCCGCCTTCCTCTGTTCACTATCCAGTATGGCTGCCGAGGTCGCCCTTCTGTTAGTTTTAATAGCATATCGTAGGACTACGATCATCTTTTGGTCCCCTTTGAGTTATTTGTTGCTAGTAGTGTAAGTGAAGTGACCCTCATGGTGTGCAATGAAGGATGTCTTCGTTAAAATAACGTCATATTAGAGCGTAGTTGACGAAGGATGCTGGCGGCTCCTTTGATCTCAATCAAAACAAACACCTGCCTTGGTCGCGTTCTCAGATGTTCACCAGCAAATAGCGGGACAATACGTGCCTTCTGACGCTAATGGGTGTGTTTAGCAACAATATGGCAAGTGAACTGATCATCCTGTGATGGATTTGTGCCAGTGCGACTTAATTTAGGCATTTTACAAGAGAGACGGAGAGTGGTAGGCGGAGGGTGATTGAGAAGGACGGACCAACCTCAAGCTTTATTACTGGTGAATATGGCAGAGGACAGGGCCTTACACACACCACAGGTAAGAGAATTTGGTATTTATGTGCTAGGGTAGTATTTGCAATGTTTGGTAAAGGAACTGTGAGTGAAGGAGGTGTGAGTAAGAGGTAGCCACTCTGAAGGAGCACCCTTGATCATAAGCTCATATTTTCGTTAGTATTATGGTCAGATAATTTATATACACCACAGGTATGACAAGCCGGTATTTATATGCTAAGCTATTATTATCATGGTCAAGAGAATGATCATTAAGTGTAAAAACAAGGATACTGGTGGTGTGCCCAAGGGGGTCAGAACAACACTCCTGTGGGGAACAAATTTTTCTGTTACCTCTTAAATACCTTTCATTAGAAGCCCCAACTGTCTGTGGAGCAATGTCACCAGAAACCAAGGAGAATTGAGTAATATATGACCAGGAACCATATATAAATGCAGTAGGTAAAATACATTCCTGGCAAGACAGTGACCTTAGAGCAATGATACTTCTTGCAGTGAAAATAACTAGGCTTCATTAACACAGAATAAAAGCTGCCAGTCATGTGAGGCAGATATTAAGTGATTTATTGTTAAGGACGGCATTTATGGGAATGTGAGGATCATTTATATTGAATGATTTTTTTTGTTTTTGCTTGCTAACAATTAACAGCATTTTTTTTTTTTTTTTTTTAAGTAGGTGTTAGTGAGGTTTTGTATCTGGGATGTATTTGATGTGGTGGATATGTTGGTAATTATAAAAAACATGGATGTTAATTTTTAAAACCATCAGGCATCACCATTTTGAAAGGATTAACATGTGCTGTTTCCTGCATATGTTCCTAGTTCCTTGTTCCTTCTCAAACTTTCACCATGCTGCTGGTTTAGTGGTCAGAACACCCCCAGTTGAATTGACGTTCTTGCATTGGTGTGATGCCAAGAGGTGGCTGGAGGTATTTTGATCATGTAATGTCACCAGGGAGAGCAGGCTGGCCATCTACCCTTAAATGCGCTTGATTATGATTTTCTGGCCTCAGTACCATGTAGGCTACTGCAAAGTGAAATTTCTGGGATTGGCTGTAACTTTTTTTTTTTTATAGTCAAACTGTTCTTTTGTACTTCAAAAACTTCAGTTGACTATTATGGTCTTTGTTCATAATTTTTTGCAAAGTTCTCTTCCAGATTTGTGTCTGTTCATTATTTTATTCTGTGTTCACTGCCTACTTCTTCCTTAGCCTTTATCATTCTATTTCTGTGTCAGCCCTCCTCTCTTCATATTTCTCCAATCTTTCCTGTCATTTCTTATTGCTTTTCTTTCTTTTACAGGTGACTTTACATTGAGTGACAAGCCAAGTGGTTTCCTGTAAGCCAAGAAACCATTTACTACACTGGGTGGTAACCATATAACCAAACCATACGTGCTCCCTACGTGTCAACAAGTGGGTTGGTGGAGGATTAGTGCCCCTCCCCATAAAACAAATAACTCAAAGTCAAATGGCCACCCCTTACGGGATTGTGGCGTCTGGCAATAGATAGATAGATAGATGTTTTTTTCTCTCTGTTCATGAATCTGTTCCATGTTCATTGTTGCTTGTTCCCACTCCAGATTTTCCCTATCCACTATTTTGTTCTATGTTTACTTATTCTGTTATAATTTTTCAGATGGAAGAACAAGATGGTGAAGTGGGTGAAGGAGAGGAGAACGACGTGGTATGGGAGAACAGTTGACGTGGCCACAGGATCATCTGTATGTGGACCCGATGGATTACAGGGTGGAGGATGAGTCACTACTGAGGAGGGACAGAAGTGACATACTTGATTAAGTGTCAAGTAAGAGTGAATTTTTCTCTTTGAAAGTTGGGTTGAAACAGGGATGTGTCATGTCTCCATGGTTGTTCAATCTGTACATGGATGGGGTAATAAAAGAGGTACAAGGTAGGGTAGTGGATGTTGGAGTGGCCCTGGTGAGAGAGTATAGTGTTTGGAAACTCCCTGTACTGTTGTTTGCAGATGATACTGTGTTGTTGAGTGAAGACGAAGGGGAGCTGCAAGGCTTGGTGGATGAGTTTGGGAGAGTGTGTAAGAAACGGAATCTAAAGGTGAATGTATGGAAGAGTAAAGTGATGGTCTTTGAGAGAGGTGAAGTCAGTGAATGTACAGCGAGGTTGGATGGTGAGGAATTGGAAAATGTGAGTACGTTTAAGTACTTGGGTAGTGTGATGAGTAAGGATGGAGGTTTGGAAGGTGAAGTGCTTGAAAGGGTACAGCAGGGAAGAAAGGTTGCTGGTTCCTTGAAAGCAGTGATAAGAAACAGGAAAGTGAGCATGGAAGTGAAAAAGTTACTACATGACAGTATTGTGATACCAACTCAAACGTACGGAAGTGAAGCTTGGACGTTGTTAGAAGGAGACAAGTCAAGAGTGAGAGCAGTGGCAATGAGTTATTTAAGAGGAGCCTGTGGAGTCACATGGAGAGACACGCTGACAAATGAGGATATAAAGGAGCGTTGTGGTGTGGATGTGGATGTGATAGGAAGCGTTATGAGGAACACACTGAGGTGGTTTGGCCATGTGGATAGGATGGAGGGTGAAAGACTGATGAAGAGAGTGTATGTGAGTGAGGTGGAGGGGGGAAGAGGGAGGGGGAGGCTGAGGATGAGATGGAGGGATGGGGTGGAGGGATGAGATGAGAGAGGGGGGTGTGAGTTGGGAGCAGGGCAGTGAAATGGCAGGGGACAGGGCGACTTGGAGGCGATTTGTTTGTGGCCACCCCAAATGGGATTGAGGCATCTGGCAATAGATAGATAGATAGATAGATAGTAAGAGGTACCATAGATCAAGTATGATAATAGATAGATAGATGCCACGTTTCCAAGTAAGGAATCTTTATATTGAGGTAGCCCATGTTACAAAACCTGCAGATTATTTCTCAGCAACCCCATAAAACAAATAACTCAAAGTCAAATGGCCACCCCTTACGGGATTATGGCGTCTGGCAATAAATAGATAGATAGATAGATTTGTAGGAAACTGCGGGGGAAAAAATGGAACATTTCAGATGTGTCATAGGACTTAGTCAAATATAACTTACTATTGTGCAGAGGAGCTGCTTGTAAGGTGTTTTCTGTTATTCATTTTCTGTCCGTCCATCATCTTAGCATAATTTTCTGATGTGGCAATGTACTGTTTTGAAGTTATTCTCATTGTTTCTGTTGTCCACAGCATTAATGGGAGGAATGACTTCATGTGACAACATCAGTAAGCCTGGAGAGTGGAAGCTGCCTGGATATACACACTTGTCAGATCCATGTCCGTGATAGAGAATGGGGGGCTGCAGTGTCGATACCAAGGCCTGCTCCTGGAGACACTGTACAGTAAGTATAAGGGCAGTACAGTATGTGTGAGTGATGTACAGTTAGTATGAGTCTAGTATAGTATGTGTGAGGGCACTGCAGTAAGTATGAGGGCAGGACAGTATGTGTGAGGAAAGTTTGGTACAGTAATTGTGTGAGTCATATTCAAAGTGGGTTTCAAGATTTTATAACACGTCTTCCTCAAAGCTTATTTTTCACATTACACCTCAGTATTCTTATGTTTGTTGTTGATGCAGACTACAGTATGTCAGAGCCAAAAAACATAAACTACATTAAAGAGGCTAGCAGGATGTACTAAGCATGATGAGTTACTAAGTAAAATGTATCCTGAAGCCTACAGTGCTACTTTTAATACAGCCCCATGTTATGACAGCAGTACAACACACTAAGTAGTAGATGGAATAGTGTATTTACCATAATATACAGAATTTGAGACAGGACTGTGTTGTCCTGTTTTTACATATACTTTTACTGAATGACTTTTTAAGAACTCAGATATTCTTTGCCCATTCCACCTCCCCTACTAAACTGTTCCAAATATCTGAGCTTCTGTTTGCATCATTTAGATCTCAACTCTTCCCTCAGCTTACAAAAGGTCATTCTGAGTTTACTAAAGTCACAGAGAGAGAGGTGAAAAGATTAGTAAGAGAGAGTAAGAAGAGAGCGGATGAGGAATTTGGAAGGAACTTGAGTGTAAAGTGGAGGGACTGTAAGAAAATGTTCTAGAAAGAGGTGAAAAGAGTAAGACAGGGTGGAAGTGAAGTTAGCAGAGGAGTGAAAGATAAAAATGGTAGATTACTAGTGGAGAAGGGAGAAAAAGTGAGCAGATGGAGAGAACACTTTAAGGAATTGTTGAACATAGAGGGTGGAAGTAATGCGAGTATAAGTGGCTGGGGAATGGCTGGGAGGAGGAGGGAGGTGAGAAGACAGGAAGAAATCAGTAGGACAAAAGTTGTGGAAGCAATGAAGAAAGTTAATTTGGTGAGAGCCCCAGGAATTGATGGAGTGTGTGGTGAAATGCTGAAGTATGGGGGAGAGATAGTAGTAGAATGGATGTGGAAAATGTGCAGATTTGCCTGGGAGGAAGGTAGAGTCCCGGAGGATTGGAAGTCAGGTATAATTATTCCCTTGTACAAAGGAAAAGGGGAAAAAGAAGTGTGTGATAATCATAGGGGCATCTGTCTTCTTAGTATAATAGGAAAAGTGTATGGTAGGATACTTATTGACAGAGTTAGAGAAAAAACAGAGGAATTAGTTGGAGAAGAACAGGGAGGCTTTAGGAAGGGAAGAGGTTGTGTAGATCAGATATTTATTCTTAGATCATTAGTGGAAAAGTTTCTAGAGAAGGAAAAGAAGTTGTATGCTGCTTTCATGGATTTGGAGAAAGCATATGACAGGGTGGATAGACAAGGATTGTGGAAAGTATTAAGAATATATGGAGTAGATGGGAAGTTGTTGAATGCTGTGAAGAGTATGTATGATGGTGCTAACGCTGCAGTGCGTGTGGATGGTGAACTGAGTGAATTTTTCTCTTTGAAGGTTGGGTTGAAACAGGGATGTGTCATGTCTCCATGGTTGTTTAATCTGTACATGGATAGGGTAATAAAAGAGGTACAAGGTAGGGTAGTGAATGTTGGAGTGGCCCTGGTGAGAGAGGGTAGTGTTTGGAAACTCCCTGTACTGTTGTTTGTGGATGATACTGTGTTGTTAAGTGAAGACGAAGGAGAGCTGCAAGGCTTGGTGGATGAGTTCGGGAGAGTGTGTAAGAAACGGAATCTAAAGGTGAATGTAGGGAAGAGTAAAGTGATGGTCTTTGAGAGAGGTGAAGTCAGTGAATGTACAGCAAGGTTGGATGGTGAGGAATTGGAAAATGTGAGTACGTTTAAGTACTTGGGTAGTGTGATGAGTAAGGATGGAGGTTTGGAAGGTGTAGTGCTTGAAAGGGTACAGCAGGGAAGAAAGGTTGCTGGTTCCTTGAAAGCAGAGATAAGAAGCAGGGAAGTGAAAAAGTTACTACATGACAGTATTGTGATACCAACTGTAAAGTATGGAACTGAAGCTTGGACGTTGCTGGAAGGACACAAGTCAAGAGTGAGAGCAGTGGAAATGAGTTATTTAAGAGGAGCCTGTGGAGTCGCATGGAGAGACAGGCTGACAAATAAGGATATAAAGGAGTGTTATGGTGTGGATGTGGATGTGATAGGAAATGTTATGAGGAATACACTGAGGTGGTTTGGCCATGTGGAGAGGATGGAGGGTGAAAGACTGATGAAGAGAGTGTATGTGAGTGAGGTGGAGGGGGGAAGAGGGAGGGGGAGGCCGAGGATGAGATGGAGGGATGGGGTGGAGAGGTATATGAAAGAGGGGGGTGTGAGCTGGGAGCGGGGCAGTGAAATGGCGGGGGACAGGTTAATGTGGAGGCGATTTGTTTGTGGCCACCCCAAATGGGATTGAGGCGTCCGGCAATAGATAGATAGATAGACATATATGAGATTAAATTGTGTATCAGAAGTGAAAGGGTTACCATTATATACCGGTATCCATGCCTGGTACTAAACTACACAGCCCGTTCCATGGGGCTCACTAGTCCTCCTGTGTGCTACCCACTTTGATTTTCACATGTCACCTCATCAGCACAAATATCCACCATCCATACTGAATACATACAAGGGTTGTTTCAGTCAGGACTATAAAATGCCTTAGTGTCACAGAAGTTGGTGGGTCAGTGTGGACTTCTGATCTGCAAGCAAAAAGGATGAAGATATTGACAAACTTTTTGTTGTTGAGTGTAGCATCGTGTTAATGCTTCCATCTCCGCTCTGCCACTTGCCTAATTTTATTGTTTTCCATCCAACCAGCCATCATCTAACCCAGTATTGCCCCTTCAGGAACACACAAACACAGTCCAGACATTTTCAGCAAGAGTTCTTTTACTGTGCTGTATTTTATTATTTATATAATTTTTTGTGATTTTTGAGCTGAGATTCACATATTGTTAGGAATCTTATTATACTTTGTGTTGCTACAAATCTTGTACATCATAAATATAAACATACTTGTATTAGATTTCTCTTCTCTCATCAATTTCCAGCAGCTAGTAGGAAGTGATTAGCTGGTTTTGGCACTTGGTTTAGCTCCCAGTCCATAGAAAACATCAGCTGTACCATGGCCAGCCTCAATATGGTTTTATTTCATTTTTAAAAACTTCATTCTTTGCCCAACTAAGATGAGGTTAATTTTATCTCCATGCTTATGCCAAGATAAGGGTTGTAGCTGAGTGGAGCATGAATGGATATCCTTTTTCATTTGTATTATCTGTTTCCCAAACAGGTGTTGCAGAATGGAGACAGACAATGGAACCAGTACACAACAAGGTGGAGAACAAGAGTGAGATGAAAATTTTGCTGCTTCAAGAGGTGGTCCAGGGATCATGTGTTGGCCTACCCCTGTATCATTCACTATTCATCCAGGAGTACAATTGGGGACCTGGTTGGGATTTTGATGGTTGAGGCTTGTGTTTTATGGGAAGATTATGATAGAGAAGTAATATCTGTTCAGTTAGGGACCTGCATGTATATTTGACTGTTATGGGTAGTGTTCTGAAGGGAAGAATGTGACTCAGCAAGTGAAGGTAGTATAGTTAGGGATGTGGATGTAAGAAACACAGTTGTGAGTTGTGTTTGATGGGAAATTGTGACAGCAAATGCAGAGAGGTGTAGTTGGGAGCCTGGATGTAAACTTTGATAGCACTGGTTATATTAGGTTATTTAAGACTAGGTTAGGATACAGTAAGTAAGATTTAGTTAGTTTATATTAGGCTAGTGAATGTATGTTAGATTAGGTCAGGTTAGGAATGTTTGATATGGCTAGGCTAGGTTACAGGTTAGCTTAAATCAAGTCAGGAAAGGTTAGGTTACCTGCCTTTCATCCACAAACCTACCTACAGTACCTGTCCACCCACCTACCCACTTTGCTACCCCATCTTTCCACCCTTCTAGCTTCCTTACTACTTCGTACTAGCTACCCACCTGCTTTCTTACCTACCTACCTAAGTATTTGGCTACCAACCCTACCACCTTCCTTCCTAACTGTCTGTCCTTCCTACAGACCTACTTACCCACCTTCCTACCTACCTACCTGCCTCCCAATTACCTATACATCCACTACATGCCCACCTACTTACCTATCCTCCTGCTACCTTTATTCCACCCACCCCTCTTGTAACTACCCTGTTGCATATTCATTTCCCTCCCTGCCTACTTACCTACCTACATACCTACCCACATTCCCACCTATCCACACACACACACACACACACACACACACACACACACACACACACCTACCTCTGTCTCACCACCCATCTGCCTACCTCCTTCCCCTCCCACCCACCCACCAACCTATGTACCATCTTACCTGCTTGTCCACCTACCTACCTGTCATCATAGGTACCATTCCACCAACCTGCCTAACTACTTACCTGTATTCTTGCCTACCTACCTGCCTACCAACCTAACCTTGTATTCTCAGACATGCTGTTTTATATATACTTTGTATTAAGGAGGGAAATGGGGGTGGAGGAGTTGACAAGTCCGAGAATTGCACTCATGTTCCACCAGTCACAAGATGGATCTGCTAACCAATGTACCACTGGCTCCCACACAGTCTTTGTAACATTGTTGAAATAAATATGATAAACAATCAATTTTATTTAAATATCCTGATGTCATGTAGTTTAAGTTATGATTAAGATTGACAGTTTACTTATATCTTTATTGTAATTCACTCCTCCAAGTCCTTCATTATCACTAAAGTGATTGATAATATTGTGAAAAATACGACAGTCAACTTGATTTATTGTCATAAGTAATGTGGAGATGTATTAATAATATATCTTAAGCCTAATGTCAGTATATGGTCATCTGTGCATTCTTTTATAGTATACATCACAAAAAACTAGAGAATTAAAAACAGTGTGAAATATACAAAGAGTCAGTTCATGGCCATGACCATTGTTACTTAAGCATTTTACAGAATGCTTAACTCATTCACAGACATCTAGAAGTGCTCTGGACTAAACTGTACTTTTTTTAATAACCGTATGCTATTGGCGCATGCCAAACACATCAAAAGTCAGTGCACTTTATATACATAAAGAACAGCATTCATGACAGCCCAGGAGGGCTCTGAGACCTTTATGAATACGGCCCTAAAATTTTTTATAAATGCTTGATTTTCGCCCAAGTTGAGCAGAACAGCGCCTCATAAGACCCCTTCCCTGAGTTGAGTTTGCTGGTCGCTGATTGGTCGATGCGTGGATGACGTCACGTTCCCGCCAAGTACCTCTGCAGACGAGCTTTGCTTTGTAACCTGACCAGCAGATGGCTCTGGTAGATGACCCTTAGTTCATAACTTGATCAACAGATGGCGTCACCGTCGCGGGATCGTGACGTCATCTAGGCGTCGACCAATCAGCGACCAGCAAGCTCGTCAGCACAGGGAAGGGGCCTTATGTGGCGCTGTTTAGCCCATCTCGGGCGAAAATCAAGCATTTATAAAAAATTTTAGGGCCGTATTCATAAAGGTCTCCGAGCCCTTCTGGGCTCTCATGAATCCCGTTCTTTATGTATATAAACTGCAGTGACTTTTGATGTGTTTGGCATGCGCCAATAGCATACGGTTATTAAAAACAATACAGTTTAGTTCATCATTTTTATTTCATTTTACAAAAAACACTTGTTACATTGGATGTGGGATAGCAAGCAGACAGATGCATAAATAATCAATATACAAGTACACTATTCAAGCTTAAAACAGTTTATGAATACGCCCTCTGGGTGGATAAAGGGACATCAGGTAAAATGACAGTTTCGATATTTTTTTTACATTACACTTGTTTTTATAGGTTGTGGAGGAGCCTTTCTTACCATAAGTCTTCACAAAGCTGAATAAAATCGTCTGGTGATCTTCCATTGGTTTTGCTTACTACCTGGATTTTTTTTTTTTTTTTCAATTTAGGGCAGACCTCTAGTAATAAAGGGGTTAATGAAGGCTGTACCTAACTCCTTCAGTCTCAGAAGTGTCTCCTGATATTAAGGAAACAGTTCCAATTAACAAAATAATGATAATAATGACAATAATAATCCTAAACCGATTTTTTTTTTTACATTCTAATTAGTTGTTTTTTCCATATGGCACATTACTGATTTATGTACCAGTAACTATTGTCGATCTGTTTAGTAGTAGTGATAATAGTAGCAGTAGTATTAGTAGTGATGGTGGTGGTGGTGGTAGCAGCAGCAGTAGTTGCAGCAGTAGTAGTTGCAGCGGTGGTGGTGGTGGTGGTAGTAGTAGTAGTAGCAGTTGTAGTGGTGGTGGTAGCATTAGTGGTAGCAGTAGTAGTAGTTGCACCCCATGGGCATCTAAACGTAAACCCAGTGGACTGCAGGCTACCACCTCTGCAGTCCACCAGCATCCATTAGGGAGATACGTTTCTGCATCTGGGTAGGTCCTCCGAAGGGGTACATCGGCGCCACCGCACGAAGCTGTCTCTCTCCAGGCCAGTGTTGATCTGTTGAAAATATTAGCATCAGACAAAAGAATAATATGATGTAATATGCAAAATGAATCCCATGGTAGTAGTAGTAGTAGTAATAGTAATAGTAGTAGGAGTAGTAGTAGTAGTAGTAGTAGTGGTGGTGGTGGTGGTTTGTCGTAGTGGTAGTGGTGGTATTGCTGTTGGTGGTGGTGGTGGTTGTGGTAGTGGTGGTGATGGTGGTTGTGATTTGTCGTGTTGGTGGTGATGGTGGTTTGTCGTGGTGGTGGTTTGTCGTGGTGGTGGTGGTGGTGGTTTGTCTTGGTTGTGGTGGTGGTGGTTTGTCGTGGTGGTGATGGTGGTGGTGGTGGTAGTGGTGATGGTGGTGGTGGTGGTGGTTTGTCGTGGTGGTGGTGGTGGTGGTGGTGGTTTGTCTTGGTTGTGGTGGTGGTGGTTTGTCTTGGTTGTGGTGGTGGTGGTTTGTCGTGGTGGTGGTGGTGGTGGTGGTTTGTCTTGGTTGTGGTGGTGGTGGTTTGTCGTGGTGGTGGTGGTGGTGGTAGTGGTGATGGTGGTGGTGGTGGTAGTGGTGATGGTGGTGGTGGTGGTTTGTCGTGGTGGTGGTGGTGATGGTGGTGGTGGTTTGTCATGGTGGTGGTGGTGGTGGTGCGGTGTGGTTTGTCGTGGTGGTCGTGGTGGTGGTGGCTCATCGTCGTACTGGTAGTAATGGTGGTGATGGTTTGTCGTGGTGGTGTTGGTTTGTTGTGGTGGTGTTGGTTTGTCATGGTGGTGTTGGTTTGTCGTGGTGGTAGTGGTGGTGTTGGTTTGTCGTGGTGGTAGTGGTGGTGTTGGTTTGTCGTGGTGGTGGTGGTGGTGTTGGTTTGTCGTTGTGGTGGTGGTGGTGGTGGTTTGTCGTGGTGTTGGTGGTGGTGTTGGTTTGTCGTGGTGGTGTTGGTGTTGGTGGTGGTGTTGGTTTGTCGTGGTGGTGTTGGTGTTGGTGGTGGTGTTGGTTTGTCGTGGTGGTGGTGATGGTGTTGGTTTGTCGTGGTGGTGGTGATGGTGTTGGTTTGTCGTGGTGGTGGTGGTGTTGGTTTGTCGTGGTGGTGTTGGTGGTGGTGATGGTGTTGGTTTGTCGTGGTGGTGGTGGTGTTGGTTTGTCGTGGTGGTGTTGGTGGTGGTGATGGTGCTGGCTTGTCGTGGTTACATGGTGGTGGTGGTCGTGGTGGTGTTGGTTTGTCGTGGTGGTGGTGTTGGTTTGTCGTGGTGGTGGTGGTGGCTCGTCGTCGTAGTGGTAGTAGTAGTGGTGGTGGTGGTGGTGGTGGTGGTGCTGGTGGTGGTAGTGGTAGAGTTGGAAAAGCAGTAGAACAGTAGTAGTAGTATCAGTAGTAGCAGCAGCAGTGGTGGTAATAGTAGTAACAGTAGTAGTAGAAGTAGTAGTGGTGGTAGTGGTAGTAAATTTAGTAGTAGTAATAGTACCAGTAGTAGTAGTAGCAGTAATAGTACTATTAGTAGTAGTAGTGGAAGTAGTTGCAACACCAGGCTCATCTGAACATAAACCCAGTGGACTGCAGACTGAAGATACCCAATTCCAGCAGTCCTTCCTCCTCCTTTCAGGGGATAGAGGAGTAGAGGGAGGTTTCAGGGAGCAGAGCCACCTGGTTATGTCGGTGCCACCACGTGAAGGCGTCGCTCTCCTGCACCATAAATAAAATACAACATAAATCGCTAAAAAACGTGGGTTAAGGGAGGGAGCACTCTTAACAAACGAGAATGTATTATAAGGCACGTCATGTTATTATTCAGGCCATTTGTGTCGAGAATGAGAGACTGACTAGAAGAGTATATATTAATGAGATGGAGGGGAAGAGGAGGTAGGAGAGTGTACGTGTGAGGAGGAGGGGGAGGCCGAGGATGAGGTGAGGGATGGGATAAAAAAGAGGGAAGGGGATGAGTTTGAGAATGGGCAGCCTGGGGGCGGAGGACAGGGTGAAATGGAGTAGATTAGTCTGTGGCCACCCCTTACGAGAGAGAGAGAGAGAGAGAGAGAGAGAGAGTCCATAAATAATAATAAAAAAAAAAAAAACAGTGACAGTAAATAAATAGCTAAGGAAGAGGTGTTAAGTCAGTTCACTAAGATAAACGGGATATGACCTAAAAGAGATAATATTGACTTAACGACGGTATTAAATCAGACTGTGCTAAAGTCTAAGGAAATCCCATGAGAATTTAACTACGAGAGTGTTTATGAGCGAGGGAGAGGGGGAGAGAGGGAGAGGGAGACCAAGAAAGAGATTGAGAAATGGAGTGAAAAGATATATGAAAGGGGTGAGGGGAGATGAGTTGCAGGGTGGTCAGATCATGGCGGCGTGGAAAGGATTTGTTTGTGGGCACCCTTTGCGGGATTAAGGCGTCTGGCAATAGATCGATAGGTAGACAGATAAATTAGGTAGATAAATAAATAGATACACAGATAGATTAGGTAGATAAATAGGCAGATAGATAGACATACAGTACCTACAACTCTACTACCTTTCTTCCTCCCTACACCCTTTCTCGCCCATCTTTGCTCATCACACTACTTACATACTTGAAAATATTCACAATCTCCATTTCCTAACCATCTAATTGTTCCTGCCTCACTTTAACCCCGCGATTTCATTCCTCTCAGAAACCATAACCTTACTCTTTTCTACCCTCCCTTTCAGTCTTCGTTTCATACGCTAATTTCTACATTCATTCACCAGGCCTTATAACTCCACTCGTTTTCACTTAACAGACCTTGATCAAGGGCGGATCCAGGGGTGTTGCCCATGCTGCCCCGGTAACATCCCTGGTTTATCACACTAAGGTAATGTATCCAGTAATGTGCATCATATATAAAACGCATTTTTTAATGGTTATTATGCTTATTTCTCTCACACAATCTATCCTTGCTGACAAATGTTACTTAGAGCAAGGGGATGTCGAACCCTCATTAGTCTGGATAGGGGCAACACCTCAGAAATATTCCTGGATCCACCTCTGTAGATGGTGTTGTAACTCGAGACATACCTGGACATGAAACCAGTGGATTGCAGGAATTCGGCTATTTCTGGCGGTCGCTCCCGGAGTTTTTTTTGTTGAGGTTTTGAAGGATTGAGCTGTGATGGTGTGGTACATGAGGTTACTCCCGTGGTTGTGCCGACGAACCTGGACAAGGAATCAACCCAGCACAGACGGAGGAACTGCCAGGGCCTTCAGACTGTCCCCTGCCTTCCCGACCTCACTCGAAAGGAGGATGACGGGCTGCAGCATCGGCTCAGAGTTGCAAACCTGGAGAAAGCAGAAAAGCATCATCAGCAAACAACAGTAGGCTATAAGAAATTTCCGCTCTCCTCTCTCTGACTCTCACCGGACACGTCAACATCCATTTCCGTACTTTTATAGCCTAATTCCATCCATATACAAGGTGGTCCTTATACAACTTACTTCTCGTGTGTTTTGGGGACGGCTCAGTCAGCTTTCCCAGTGACTATCCCATATAATTTTCTACTTCCCGTAACGTTTTTCATGCTCCGTAGTTTGTTTTCATACGTCTACTGATTGCAAAGCTGACTAGAAATTTCACGAAGCAATCAGGACTTCTCTGCTCCTCACTTCAGCAAAATAGGTCGTCCTCGTCTATGTCTATTGCCAGACGCCTTAATCCCGTAAGGGGTGGCCACAAACAAATCGCCTCCATGTCGCTCTGTCCCGCGCCATTTCACTGCCCTGCTTGCAGCTCACATCCCCCTCTCTCATACCTCGCCACTTCATCCCTTCATCTCATCCTTGGCCTCCCCCTTCCTCTCCCCCTTTCCACCTCACTCACATACACACTCCTCGACTGTCTCTCACTTTCCATCCTCTCCACATGGCCAAACCACCTCGGTGTGTTTCTCCTAACGCTTCCTATCACATCCACGTCCATATCGCAAAGTTCCTTCACTTCCTCATTTGTTAGTCTGTCTCTCCATGTGATTCGTCCTCGTACATAGAAAAAATGCGATACGTTATATACGGACTACCCTTATTATATCAAACAACCAGGGAGACATGACACATCCTTGTTTCAATCAATTAGTAATATCAAAGGCCTATCTTGGTTCATCTTCCACATGTACCGTTGCCCTTGTACCCTCATACGTACTCTTAACAACATTCACCAATTTCCCATATACAGGTCTATTTATCTATCTGTCTGTCTCTCTGTCTAAATATCCATCCATCCATTCATTTGTCTATCTATTGCCTGACGCCTTAATCCCGTAAGGGGTGGCCACACACAAAATGCTTCCACGTCGCCCTGTCCTATCATTTGGCTGCCCACCTCTAACTCACGTCCCTTCCCCCTTTCTCTTCACTTCATGCCATCCTTCCATCTCATCCTAGGTCCCTCCCTCCCCCTTTTCCCCTCCACCTCAGTCACATACACTCCTAGTCAGTCTCTCATACTCCATCCTCTCCATATGGCCAGTCACAGTACCATACATATTCCCATTTGGCAACTCTGCCCTGCCTCCCCCTTTCCCCCCTCCACCTCGGTCACACACACACCTTGTCAGTCTCTCATACTCCATCCTCTCCACATGGACAGTCTCAGTACCATCCATATTCCTATTTTGTCAACTCTGCCATAATGCTTTCTCCAGATCCATGAAGGTAGCATACAACTTCGTTCCCTTCTCTACATACTTCTCCAACGCCTTTAAGTGTCTCTGAATGATGCCTCAAGAAATCACACGACTATAACTTACGAGATCTTAATATTTCCTGCCTGGAGTTCGTAATCTCACTGGGTAAGATATCTCCCTAGAGCCTCTTCATTATTGATTTATTACTGGATATAGCTGGTAAATAATCTTTTCTGCGTTGTCTGTGGAGAGTATGGCGATATTGAAATACTGTAATCTATGTAATACAGAAGAGGAGAGTAATATAATAAACAAAATAAATCGGTTAGGAGTAGGTGTTACGGAGCTCCCGTAATCGATGGGAATATGGGCCTATGCCTGCTCAACCATTCCCCACGCACCATCAAGCGTGATTGCCCAAGGACTATAACTGACGCTAAAGTATATAACTTTATCGGATACACCTCAATTTGTTATTTTTTCAAGCCTTCAGTCACACCCACACAAGGTGGATATGGCTGCACAGTCACAAACAGTGCGCATTCATGACAGTCTGTGGGGTTTGTTTTTACCTGATAAAGATGGCCAGGTGCAGTCAGATTGGAAGATATTTTTGACTTGTAACTACGGAGACTCATCCCTGCCTCACAAATAGGACTACCGGTAAGCAAATTTCACACAGTCACAACTAAGTATTAAAACAGAGAGTGGCAATGTCCCGTCAGATGAAAATAAACCTACAGTGTTACTCAGGTATAAATTTTTGGCATTATATATATTATAGGTCTGTATTCTCGTTAATTTAGTAAGCTTCCTAGTATCTCTATCCTTACTAGTTTATTTCTGTATCTGGCATGTTAATATACTCTTGTAAGTTATGTGTGCATAAACTTTGGTCTTACTTGAATGACACAGGTAGGAATTTTTAGGGGTAAGATACAAAATAAATAAATATAGAAAAGTGGTAATGATATAAATCCTCAATGCTAATTATCGATAAAATATAAGAGAACATTAAGGTGTAATTCTGCGAGATAAGGAAAACGTGCTGCTCAGTTTCATCATGTAGAGAATTTGATAAAATGTTGATCTCTTCGGCATCTTCAGCAGAGGTCCGTACTGACGCCAACCAAAATATCGGTTTCACAAATTCAATATACACTATTGACACATACCTACATGGGCTATAGATTCTCATTAATGTGCTGTGTGTTAAATAAGCCATATGAATTCACTGGTCTGGTAGAAAAAAATGCCACATTTACGTTTCTATCGCCAAAATTACTATCAGGCAACTCTGTGATGTAAGGAGGTGCGGGACACAGTGAGCTTAGTCTATGTGACGCTGTTTGGGTTGGTGGACACTTCTGCGTTCTGGCTAAGTTTACGGCTGTTTACGGTGCTGCGACGATCAGTTTACGCCCAGCTGCGTGCGTGTGCGTCGGTGAGAAGCTGGAGACGTTACTTGGCCCCTGTTTGCATGTGTGTGCGTCGCTGGAGTCGCAAAAGTAGTGGACAACGAGGCGTGCGAGCCAGGAGGCGGCGGTAAGTACGGAGAGATGGCTCGTGTAGGAAGCTTTCTTGCACCACTTTCTTGGCTATTTATCGTGAATTTTTCTCCACATCATTATCATCTGTGCTTTTTATATGCCTTTAATACCAACAGAAATAAGATAAAAAAGGATGTTAAGATTACATGAACGAGAAAGCTTCCTAACCAGGCAGTGCGCATCCATGTCGGCGCAGGCCCGTGCTTAGATTGGAGATGCGTGTGGACCCCTCTCACTTCACCACTTCAGCCCGATGGTATATTTCACATTTTCTGTTTGCTGCTTCTTGTCGATTTTATAAAATGAATGATTTTTCGTAATACACGGGTTGATGAAGGCTGTATCTAACCCTGTCGAGTTGAAGTTACTCGCCATTGCGGAATATGATGATGTGACGGTAGCGAAAATACATTATGTTGTCGGATGAATTTCAAAACGGCAACATTCCCTAAAATTCCTTTATTATTTATATGATAACAATTTGGCTTTGTTGATCACTTGGGCTAATACTAAACATAACTAATATTTTTACTAACAGTATAATGATTTTTTTTTTATTCCGTTGACGCTTATTAATTCTAGCGATCTTTATTCAATTTAGGAAAAACCACATGATGAAAAAAAAAAAAAAAAAAAAGGCTGCATCTGACCCCTCCAGTTGGTCTCGTGAGCTGAATAAAATCGTCTGAAAGTTGCAAGAATAAAAAATACATGGGCAGATAGTAGTTAAATGTATTGCAGGTAATATCCAATCTGGCCTCATGTTATTTTTTTAATCTCTTTCAAATATCGTGCCTTATTTACAGTAGCTACGTTAACCCCTTCACTACGATGGCTCAGTAGTTTAATTTATTCGGTTCAGGGCGATTATGTTTAGGAAAGACCTAATGCTGAACTGCCACTACTACTACTGCTGCTACAATAATAATCGAACTCTCCTCTAAGCACGGGCCTGTTCAAGTTCTTTCATGTATTTACCTTTTTTCCTACATTTGTTGGTAATTATCAGGACAGTACATTCGTGGATTTGTGTGTGTGTGTGTGTGTGTGTGTGTGTGTGTAATTCACCGGGTCGGTCGGTCAGGATCACTTGATGGTCGTGATCGTCAGCTTTTACCCTCCCGGAAGGGAGCTGAGAGCTCATATAGTCCGATCTAAGGGCAAGGCTGTGACCTTCACACACCCACACGCCCGTCCCCTTGCTCAAGGGGGACAGTAACCACCCACTTCGTCAGTGAAACTTTTCGCAACCTGAGCGAGGCGCGAACTCCCGTCTACCAGTTGGCAAGCGGGAACGTTACCACTGCACCAGCGAGCGGTGTGTGTGTGTGTGTGTGTGTGTGTGTGTGTGTGTGTGTGTGTGTGTTCTTACCTAATTGTTCTTACCTAATTGTATCTTTACAGGAATGAGTGTGTGTGTGTGTGTGTGTGTGTGTGTGTGTGTGTGTGTGTGTGAAATATAATCACCCCTGTTTTTATTCCATAAACTTATCTCGCTTCTTCACTTTATTTCCCTTAGCACTCATGGCTATATTACATTAGATATTGATCTGCTAGAGAACTGTATAAAATAAAAGTGTCCTCTTGCGTCGAGTTCTTTACAGTAATCGTCTTTGATTTTAAAAATAGTCAATATCCATGAATGTACTGTCCAAGAAATGTGGTTTTTGTAAGTACCGTATACAGTTTTAATATTTTCTGTTTTTGTAAGTCCTTATGTATATCTTGGTAATTCGTTATGTTTAGCTTCAGGATGTGTATATATATCTGTATGTATTGAAATGTTTAATGTGTTTACGCAGTCTATGTATGTACGTATTTTCTTGTTCGTGTGTCTCATGCTTCAGAGTTTGTAAGTATATGTACTATATTTATATGTTTAATGTGTTGTATGTCCATGTAATGTCCATATTTATTTAGCGACATTGTTTTGATTATAGGTGTTCTTATACCGTATAGGTTTTCGTATACCGTATGTGTTCATATGTCGTACAGGTGTTTGTATACTGTATAAGTTCATTAATCACGTAGGTGTTCGTATACTGTGTTCGTATGCCGTACTGGTGTTTATATGCCGTACCATATAGGTGTTCGTATACCGTATAGGTCTTCATGTAATGTATAGGTGTTTGTATATCGTATAGATGTTTGCAGTTTTGGTTGTTTTGTCCTTTTAATGTGCATATACGGTAGCTCATGTTGCCTATCTATCTATCTATCAATTGCCAGACGCCCTAATCCCGTAAGGGGTGGCCACAAACAAATCGCCTCCATGTCACCTTGTCCCCCGCTATTTCATTGCCCTGCTCCCAGCTCACACCCCCGTCTCTCATACATCTCTCCACTCCATCCCTCCATTTTATCCTTGGCCGCGATCGCCCTCTCCCTCTCGCCGTCCACCTCACTCACGTACACTCCTCGTCAGTCTCTCACTTTCCATCCTCTCCACATGGCCAAACCACCTCATTGTGTTTCTCCTAACGCTTCCTATCACATCCACATCCACTCCACAACGCTCCTTCACTTCCTCATTTGTTAGTCTGTCTCTCCATGTGACTCCACATGCTCCTCTCAAATAACTCATTTCCACTGCTCTCTCTCTTGACTTCTGTCCCTCCAACAGTGTCCAAGCTTCACTTCCATACGTTAGAGTTGGTACCACAATACTGTCATGTAGTAACTTTCACTTCCATGCTCACTTCCTTGTTTCTTGTCACTGCTTTCAAGGAACCAGCAGCCTTTCTTTCTTGTTGTACCCTTTCAAGCACTTCATCCCCTAAACTTCTAAACTTACTCATCACACTACCCAAGTACTTAAACGCACTCACATTTTCCATTTCCTCCTCATCCAACCTCACTGTACACACTTCACTTCTCACGAAGACCATAACTTCATCCTTCCGTACATTTACCTTTAGATTCCGCTTCTTACACACACTCTCAGATTCAACCACCAAGCCGTGCAACTCCCTTTCGTCTTCACTTAACAACACAGTATCATATGCAACCAACAGTACAGGGAGTTTCCTGACAGTGCCCTCTTTCACTAAGGCCGCTCCAACATCCACTGCCCTACCCTGTATCTCTTTTATAACCCCATCCATATACAGATTAAACAACCACGGAGACATGACACATCCTTGCTTCAATCTAACCATCAAATAGAAAAATTCACTCAGTTCACTATCCACACGCACTGCAGCCTTAGCACCCTCATAAACACTCCTCACGGTCTTCAACAACTTCCCATCTACTCCATATATTCTTAATACTTTCCACAATCCTTCTCTATCCACCCTGTCATATGCTTTCTCCAAATCCATGAAAGCCGCATACAGCCTCTTTCTCTTCTCTAGAAACTTTTCCACTATAGATCTAAGAATATCTGATCTACACAACCTCTTCTCTTCCTAAAACCTCCAAGTTCTTCTCCAACTGATTCCTCTGTTATTTCCCTAACTCTGTTAGTAAGTATCTTGCCATATACTTTTCCTATTACGCTAAGACAAATGACCCTATGACTACCACACATTTCTTTTTCGAATTTTCCTTTGTACAGAGGAATAATTATACCTGACTTCCAAACCTCCCCTCCTCCCAGGCCAATCGCACATCTTAAACATCCATTCTACTACTATCTCTCCCCCATGCTTCAGCATTTCACCACACACTCCATCAATTTCTGGAGCTTTCCCCATTTTAACTTTCTTCATTGCTTCTAAAATTTCTATCCTACTGATTTCTGCCTATCTTCTCACATCCCTCCT
The DNA here is from genome assembly GCF_032717465.1 of Coenobita brevimanus. Classification (NCBI taxonomy): domain Eukaryota; kingdom Metazoa; phylum Arthropoda; class Malacostraca; order Decapoda; family Coenobitidae; genus Coenobita; species Coenobita brevimanus. The sequence continues at coordinate 1,757,322 of NC_137059.1, forward strand.
TCTCCTAGCCATTCCCCAGCCACTTGTACTCGCATTACTGTACTTTCATTCTCTGCGTTCAACAATTCCTTAAGTGTTCTCTCCACTTGCGCACCCTTTCTCCCTTCTCCACTAGTAATCTACCATGTTTATCTTTCACTCCCCAACTAACTTCTTTCGCACCCTGTCTAATTATCTTTACCTCTTTCCAGAACATTTTCTTACATTCCCTCCACTTTTCACTCAATTTCCTCCCAAATTCCTGACCCACTTTCTTCTTATTCTCTTTTACTAATCTTTTCACCTCCCTCTTCCTCTGTACATAAAACTCTCTTCCGTCACTAAACTTCTTCCACGCCCCTGTTTCTCATCCACTTACTATATGCTTTCTTCTTTTTTGCCACAGCGTCTTTCACCTCTTCATTCCACCATGCTGTTCCCTGCACCCCCTTTCGTCTTCTCTTCACCCCACACACCACCTCACATGCTGCACAGATTTCTTCTGTGAATATTTTGCACACACCTTCCACCTCCCCCATGTGCTCCAATCCATATTTGCCCGCTCCTCCACTTCCCTCTTATATTCTGCCTTTTTTCCATTCTTTTGTAACCTTTCAACCCTCATGTTGCCGCTGTTAAAGAAAATCCACGCATTGTAATCGTAACCCATTCAATGCGATGATTTTTTTCATTTTACTGATGTCTCCTGGCGACTGTATTCAGCTTAGGAGAGACTTTTCGAACACGAGGGGTTAGATACAGCCTTCATTAACCCCTTCCAATATCGCCTTACTCCGCATAAATAACGTACAAGAGGACATTAACCAGCCATAGCTAAAAATAAATGGTTAAGGAAGAGGTGAGAGGGAGCTCCCTTACCGGACGAGAATGCGGGCCACTGAGTCTTTACTATGATCTGTTCACTTTAACTAGGCATAAAATTGCCAACTCAGTCCGTAATATTCATCTGTAATAAGAAACGAACACTGTAGAATATGGTGCTAGTCACGAAGTTCTATAGAATGGATGGTGAGCCTTGGTATTGTCTTATTTTGCACTAAGATACGAGAAAGGAGCAGCAAAAGGATGAAAAGCTCCCTCTAGTTAAAATGAATGAATAATAAAGAGTAAATCACTGACGAATTTTGATATTTTTGTCTACATTCATATTCTAACACCCTTCAGTCAATGGTTACATCATCTCTGATGCATCTAAAACTAATTCCCATAGGCCCCTTATTCATTAATTTTTTTTGTCACTTTTTTTTTTCATTCATTGCTCTATCATCACCTTTTTCTTTTTTTTTTAATGCACGAGAAACGAAACTTTTTTTTTTTTTTTTTTTTTTTTTTTTATAATGCCCGAGAAACGAAGCACATTTTCTCTAACCCCTTTCAGCTCAGTCGACGTCCAGCTGTAGTCAGAATGGAGGGTGATTTGAGAGACTGATTAGGAAGCTTACTAACACCTCTTCTCCTTTTCTATATTTTTGTGTGTTAGACATGCAATCTGTGTCGACATTACAAGGATATAATAAAAAAAGAGGATAATAATGGGTAGTTTGGAAAATAAATTGTTCAGGAAGAGGTGCTAGGGAGCTTCATTACCCGACGAGAATACGAACCTCATTCTTACCTGATAACGAAGGCTTGTCGAATTTCGGGTAGGATTGGACCAGTTCCTTAGATGAAAATTAATCGACTTTTGTACTGCACCTCGTATCTGTGCGTCTCACCGAGCAGGACTGGGTTTAAAATGATTGTGGGAATCGAGTCAAAGGTTCAATTCTTGTGTCATACTGTACTGCCGTGTAGGAGGCTTCGTAGCACTTAGAGAGAGAGAGAGAGAGAGCATTGGTTGAAATGTCCAGAGGTCGACTCTCATCCCGGCCAGACTGTTGGGTGCAGTTTATTTCCCCCTGTCCTAATTCACCCAGCAGTACAATTGGGGACCTGGGTGGAACATGGCTGGTGTTTTTTTTTTTTTTAATGGGAAGTGTAGGTCCTGAGGCTAGGGTACTTAATCCGGACTCTTCCCTCACCTGCCTGTCTGCCACCCTTCCTAGGTCTCATCCTGCCTGTCAGCCTACCTGCCTTTATGACTGGTAAACAGACAGGCAGGCGGGCTGGGAGGCACACAGGGGGGCAAGTTGTCAAGCTGAGAGGCAGGCAAGTACTCAGTCAGATAGGCTGGCTGGTTGGCACACAAGCAGGAAGGCAGACATAAAGGTAGACAGGCAGACAGGAACTTGGTCAGGTAGGCTGGCTGGCTGGCAGGTAAGCAGGCAGGTATGGTGAAGGTAGGCAGAACAACAGACAGACAGGCCAGCAGACAGGCATTTGGTGTGGCAATGTGGGGTTGTTACAGTAGTGTGGTGTGGTAGTGTGAAGTGTGATACTGGGGTGTGACATATGAGGTGTCGTACAGTAGTGTGTTGTGGTATTATGAAGTGTGGTTATGAATGGTATGACCGTGGAGGTGTGGTGGTGAGGTATGGTAGTATGTAGTGTGACAGTATGAGAGAGAGAGTGACATTGTGTTGAGTGGATTTGTTCTCTGCAGTACAGTGACTTATAATTAAATGCCCCATACTATAGTCAGTTTGTTTTCACTTGATGGAACTGAGTTACAGCTTGAACACCATGTTGAGGTCGCATGAAGTCCGATGAGCCATTATTAGCAAAGCTTCCATTTACCACCTTAACACTGGAATACGTGTCTTTGCTTGGTGTGAAATTGTATGGCTTCCCTCCAACTACTTACCTCCCGATTGAGTTATCCCCGTACCCTGAAGATTGGGTCTATGAATGTGCGTGGATGTAGTACGATTGAGGCTAAAAGGGAGGAGATTGGGAGAATGTTTGTGAGAAGAAAGTTGGATGTGTTAGCTTTGAGTGAAACGAAGATGAAAGGGAAGGGTGAGTCTATGTTTGGAAGTGTGACTGGAAGATTGTCTGGTGTTGATAGAGGAAGGGCGAGAGAAGGTGTGGCCTTGTTAGTGAGTCCGGAAGTACAGCAGTGTGTGATTGAATGGAAGGAGGTGTCATCGAGACTGATGTGGGTGAAAGCGAAATTTGAACGGGAGTTGTGGGTGTTTGTGAGTGCATATGGGCCTGGTAGTGAAAGGGATGAAGAAGAGAGGGAGTCTTTCTGGAATGATGTTGATGAGTGTCTGCAGAGTTTTGGAGCGAATGTGAATGTGGTAATGATGGGAGATCTGAATGCTAGAGTGGGAAATGTAGCAGTTGACGGCGTAGTTGGTATGCATGGTGTGTTTGGAAGAAATGAAAATGGGGAACGAATGATAGGGATGTGTGTTGAGCGAGAGATGGTGATTGGAAATACGCTGTTTGAGAAGAAAGATATTTATAAGTATACATGGGTGAGACAGGAGGGTGGAAGGGTTGTTGAAAGAGCTTTGATGGACTATGTGGTTGTGTCTAGGAATGTAATAGGAAGATTGTTGGATGTGAGAGTTCTGAGAGGGGAGGGTGGAGGTATGTCTGACCACTACCTGGTGGAGGGAAAGTTAAGAGTAGGTATGAGATGGGTGAGAGCTAGGAGGGTTAGGTGTGGCAGGGAGGTTTTGAAAGTGAGTAAGTTGGATAAAAGAGAGAAAATGATAGAGTATCAGGAGAAATTGAAAGATGAGTGGAACGCAGTGAAAGATCAGGAAAATGGCAGTGTGGAGGAGGAATGGCAGTTGTTTAAGAGTGCTGTGGTGGGGCATGCAGAAGAGGTGTGTGCATGGTGTGAGACGTGTGGGTGGTGGTGTAAGAAAAGGAAGTGAATGGTGGTGCGAGGAAGTAAGTATGGCTGTGACAGAGAAGAGTCGTGCATATGAAGTGTGGCTGCAGAGGAAGGATGAGGTGTCATATGAGAGGTATAAGGAAAGGAGGAATAGGGCGAGAAGAGCTGTGCGTGATGCTAAAGTGGCAGCAGATGAGAGGTGGGGTAGGCGGCTGACTGAGAATTTTCAACAGAGTAAGAAAATGTTTTGGAAGGAAGTGAAAAGGATGCGAAAGGGAGAGTCGGGGAAGGAAGAGCGAATAAAAGCAGAGGATGGAAGGATGTTAATTGAGACTGATGCAGTAAGGAAGAGATGGGCAGAGTATTTTGAAAGATTGTTAAATGTAGAGGAGGAAAGGGTAGCTGAGATTGTGGCAGATGGAAGGGTGCAAGGAATAAATGTGTTGGGAGAGTTGAATGATTCTTTGATCACGAAGGAGGAAGTGGAGAAGGCAGTAAAGGAGATGAAAACAGGGAAAGCTGCAGGTATGGATGGGTGTGCTGTTGAATGCCTGAAGAGTGGTGGAGTGACTATTGTTGACTGGTTAGTAAGATTGTTGAATGTGTGCTTTGTGAAAGGTATTGTGCCAATTGACTGGGCAAGTGCTTGTGTGGTCCCGTTGTATAAAGGCATGGGTGATAAGTATGAATGTACTAGCTTTACGGGTATGTCTGTTGAGTGTTGTAGGTAAGGTGTATGGTAGAGTGTTAATTATGAGAGTTAGAGAGGGTACAGAGGGAGTAATTGGTGATGAGCAGTGTGGCTTTAGGAGAGGGAGGGGATGCGTGGATCAGGTGATTGCTGTGAGACAAGTGTGTGAAAAGTATTTAGCGAAAGGCAAGGATGTGTTTTGGGCATTCATAGATTTAGAGAAAACGTATGACAGAATTGATAGGGAGGCTTTGTGGACTGTTTTAAGATTGTATGGACTTGATGGTAGGTTACTAAAACGGGTGAAAAGTTTTTATCTAAATAGTAGAGCTTGTGTAAGAGTGGGAAATGCTGTGAGTGATTGGTTTCCCGTGAGAGTGGGGCTGTGACAGGGATGTGTGATGTCGCCTTGGTTGTTTAATATTTATATGGATGGTGTTGTAAGAGAGATGAATGCAAGTGTTTTAGGTGGAAGTCTGAGTCTGGTGAAGAGTGGAATCTTAAGCAGCTGCTGTTTGCAGATGATACTGCACTGGTGGCTGATTCAGAGGAGAGATTGAGACAGCTGGTAGAGGAGTTTGGAAGGGTGTGTGAAAGGAGGAAATTGAAAGTAAATGAGAATAAGAGTAAAGTGATGAAGTGTACGAGGTTGATAGATGGTAGGGGGATGAATATAGTTTTGAATGGTGAGTTGCTTGAGGAGGTGGAGTGTTTTAAATATATAGGGTCGCATGTTGCTATGGATGGAAGAATAGATGCAGAAATGAAGTAGGAAAGGTGCTGGGAGGAATGAAAAAAGTGTTTAGATGTCGTTCGCTTAGAATGGATGTAAAGAGAAGGCTGTATGAGGGTGTTGTGGTACCGACTGCGTTATATGGGGCTGAAACATGGAATATGGGTGTAGCAGAGAGGAAAAGTTTGAATGTAATGGAGATGAGGTGTCTGAGGAGTATGTGTGGAGTGACGTGTATGGATTGAGTGCGAAATGATGAAGTGCGAAGGAGAACTGGAGTTGTTCGGGAGATGGTTGGTAGAGTTGAGCAGAGGGTGTTGCGATGGTTTGGGCATATGGAGAGAATGGATAATGAGTGATTGGTGAAAACGATAACTAGATCTGATGTGAGAGGTGTAAGGCTGAGAGGGAGACCACGAATAGGATGGATGGACAGTGTGAAGAGAACGCTGGATGCGAGAGGGATGTCTGTTGAGGAAGGAAGAGTGGCTGTGCATGACAGAAATAAGTGGAGAGAAATTGTGAATGTATAAATGATGACGCAGCCCTGAGGGGATATTCTCCCACATTTGATCTGATTAGCTAGTCAGTCAGGTGCGCATAAGGGGATGGGTCTATTATGATGTGGCAGGGGTAAACCAGCTCTGCTGTCGGGCCCTGCTGCGGATGTCACTGATTGCACTGCGCAGTTGTTGTCCCTTCTCCCCTTTGGGGCTAAGATGCGATTGACTGTGTTTGAATGGATGAGTAAATGGGGAGTGTGTCGTCCTGTCTCAGCTACCTCCCTTCCATGGGGGAAGCAGCCTAGGTATATAGATAGATAGATAGACCTTCCGATGGGATATTCTCCCTCATCTGGTCTGATCAGTTGATTGGGTCTGGTGCGGGGAAGGGGATGGGTCCATTACGATGGAGCAGGGGTAAAACAGCTCAGCTCTCAAGCCCTGCTGCAATTGTTGCTGAATTGCACTGCACAGTTGACCCTCGTGCGGTGTGGTGTGGTGAGGAGTGGTCCCTTCTCCCCTCAGAGGCTAAGATACAAGTAAATGTGTGCATGTGTGTGGATGAGTATTTCGGTGAGTGTGTTGTCCTGTCTTGGCTACCCCCTGTTAGAGAGGAAACAGCCTATGTATACAGATATACCTGTATGGCTTACCAGTGTGAATACATACATTTTGAAAGGCACTGCTCCATGCTTGTCAGAGTCTGCCACGTGTACCTCATGGCTATTCTGCAAGTTTCATATGGTTGGCCTTCCCTTTTCATGGCTTTGGTATTTGCAACATTGATTATATTCATGGGTTAGCAGGCCACCTCGAATTACACTGATTTAAGGTGTGTTTTGGGAATACTGGACAACCTGTGGTATCTCCTCTCAATATACACTTTAAACAAGTAGAGTCTAATGTCAGGTGATGTTCTGGAGCACTGTAATGTTTTTTTTTAGGTCATCACAAAATTAAATTACAACTGCTTGGACCATTTGCAGGGGGGCAAAAATTACTCTTGGATTTCTCAGTTCATGCGGGTTATGTTCAATAACCTCCCCAGATATGGAGGGCTGTCTGTAATCTTCCACAGTATCCATAGCAAATCCTGTAACTCTGGCATTCCCCTTCAGGACCTCATCCCGTGTTTTGCTTGATTTGTCCATAGGAGTTTTTGTTTCTCAGTTCATTTACCCTCACACTTCAGTGGTCGCTGCTCCTCTGAACTGTCTCCTTGCATCCCTCCACCTCTACAACGGGCACATAGCACCCATCTAGCAACAAACTGTCACCCCTTTTCTCTCCAACTCTCTGATGTACAAGTCAGCCATTACTCCCAGTCCTTCATTTATGCAACAGGTCAACTCTGGAACCATCTCTCTCTGTCTGTTTCCTACTTCCTATGATCTCCAGTCTTTCAAACGCAGTGTGTCCAGGCATCTTCAAATGAATGGATCTTGAATTTGGCTCTGTTTTGTATTGTTTTTGTTTTTTCTTTGAAGGAATGGTTTGCAGGTTCCTGGCCTTTGGTTCTTTCTTTCTTGCATTAAAAAAAAAAAAGTGCTGGAAAAGGATGCCTTCATATAGTGGCACTGATATATTTAGGTGGCTCAGTTGCCTGGTTACACAGACATCTCTCAATTTCTTCCCTATCCCATGAAAAGAGGATGGTGGACTGCAGATTGGCAGCTTAAGCCTGCAGTCCACTGGGTTCACATTTGAGATAAGCCTGAAGCCACAACAACAATGATAACTTTCACATTGCTGCTTTCTCCACATGCCAAACCCATATTCACTGCTTCATTCCACTGACACATTTTTCATTTGACACTTGCTAATTTCACACAGTTTTATTTACCTTGTGAACACCTTTTCAAACTGTAAGAATTAGTAACAACCTTCATTAATGTGTCCAGTATGAGAGATCTTTTCTAAGCTAAAAAAAGTCATCAGGATACAGCAAGAACAAAATTTGAAATGTCATCAGACTGAAGGGGTTAATGCATTACATACAGTAGAACAGTGAAAAAAAATCATATCATCAATGAAGGTTAAGTACAGACAGATTTAGAAATAGCTACACTGTATTAACAATATAAATATATTAACACAAAACTTATAAATTTTCCTCAGTCTGTGAAGCTGCAGCCAAGTCTACTCTTATCACAGTGAGGGGAGATGCTCAGTACACCACAAAGGTTGACAGGCAGACAAGAACTATTGTTATGGTACTGAATGTTGCAACAAGAATATTGCACAAACCTGCTTATAGTTATACTTGTACTGGTCAGCTTAGAACAATACAGTACAAACTTTGAAATCCGAAAATCAGATTTCTGAAGTCCTCCACTCTCCAAAATATTTTTCCATGTGATGGGGGATTTTGATATCACCTTTCCTCATATAATCAGTGAATATCTGAAGATTGTTTTTTTTTAGATGTATAAGAACAGAATATGATAGTAATACTGTTCATACAGGTTACTGGTACTTCACCATATTTATCATTAATGATACTGTAGACTGTTTATTGCATCATTGGTTATCACTACTCAGCATTCCAAAATTTTCTATATTCTGTAAAGTCTTTGGCCCAGTGCATTTTGGATTTGAGAGTCTGTACTGTATAGAAGATGAAGCTCTTCTGCACAATCAATTTTTTTCTCATTTTAGATGAAAAGAACACAGTGAGAATAGTTATACAGTATCTGAACTGTGGATTGAGTTTACATTTTACTTTATTTACATCACAACTGCAATACCAGTCAGTTATAACACTGAGGTAATGTTTTATTTACACAGTTTTTTTTTTATGGTGACCCAGTCTCCAAACCTATTCCAGGAACATCATGATTTGTCATTGTATAATTCCCTGATAAATTATGAATACAAAACAATATACTTTTGAAGATGGGTTTGGCTTTTGTGAAGTAAAAAGTTCTTGTCACCGAGGCTTCTTGCCTGGTGATGGCGACCGGCTTTTGAATATCTGGCGACCTCTAGCCAGCCAGTTTGCTGTGCGTGACCGGCGAGGGGCCACAGGAGAGGAGGGGCACGAGCGGGAGGGAGCTATGGGACCAGAGGGAGGGGTTTCCATGGAGCTTCCCCTAGGCAGTGTTTTAGAAGACTGTGCTCCCCCTGCGGCCGCCTCCCCTTCAGCTTCTGGTAATGCTCGCAGCTGAGACTCTGCGGTGGGTTGTGGAGAGGCGCTTTGTGTTCGAGTCCTCCCACCTGCAAAGTCCACTAGCAAACTCTGCCGGCATAATCTCTGGACTGCTGGCATGTCTCTCTTATCTTTACTTCTGTTGCGACGAAAAATCCTAAATAAGCCAAATGATTTTGAGGAGTCAACTGATGGGTCTATGGATGGCTTTCTGCGATCTGGAGACTGTGATTCAATGGAGCACCGAGAATGCCGTTTGCTGCTTCCTATGCCTCCAGATGAGGCAGACTTGACAACCTGTGATGAATAACTAAGTGGATTAGATTCTTCCATAAGGCAGCCTGCACTCTGCCTTCGAAATGAATCCTTCTTTGGAATGTTGCGACGTCTGGGGGCTGCTTTGGGAGGTTTGTCATGCGTCTCCTCCTTCTCTGGGGAGCTCATTTCAGTAGGAGTTGGTGAAGGATGAACAGGAGAAGGATCAACAGCACAGAATTCGTCGGACTCTTGCCAGCTGTCTTCAGTACTTGCTGTTCCGCTGCTGTGTCTCATTTTGACAGGATCAGAGTAATCATTTATTCTTAACTCACTTCTCAGAGGGGCTGCTCCACGTGAAAGAAACTCCTCCTTTGCTCTCTTGAGTCTCAGAGCGCGAAGATGTGTAGCAGGACTTCTGCTTTCTGCTTGAGAGGATGCACCAGAACGATCCTGTGTTGGCTGCTGGGAATTATCTGCTGCATACTCCATGTCACAGGAAGTGTCGAGGTCAGTTGGGATGGGACTGATGGCCGGACTGACACTGGGTGATGGTCTCCAGGTTTCACCAGTAATTGGATCTTTCAATCTTGATAACTGTGGAGAAGAAAAAATACCTGTTGCCTTGTTCCAGTGAGCATCACTTGTGTTTTTACTACCTGCCTGCACACACAATCCACTTGCTGATCTCTGCATCTGGTGTGAAGGATCCAGATTAGAGGCAATAACTGAAGTACTCTGAGACTTAACAACACCACCAGATGGGGATTTAGTGTCCTGGCCAGATGATTTAGGGACATTAGAGTCTATGTAAGTAGTATCCTTAGAAGAAGGAATGTCCTCTTTTTTACAAACAGTGCTAAGATCAGCGAGCAGTTTCCTCTGTGTGCGTGGGGAGTGCCAGGGAGGGCTGCTGGGAGGGGACCTGAACGGACTTCCCAGCAACTCCTGATTCTCTGTGATTCGTTGGTTAAATTTCTTAATTATATTACGTACTGCAGGAACACCCTCATTAACTGCCTCAAGAACTTTCTTTTTGGACTCAATTGGTGGACTGGTTGGTCCTGGCATCTGAAGGAGTGCAGCAGTTACAGCTGTGGCAGTTGCTACAGCTGCCTGAGAGGGAATATTATCTGTAGGGTACCTATGTAAGCACAGAGTGGATGTATTCTCACTGTTTATATCCTCTAAGCTAGGGCTTTGGTCATCCAATGTAATGACCATTTCTGGCTGGCTGCCCTGTTGAGAGGGTTTATTGTGTTTACTTTCAGACATATGAATGAGATCTGCACTCACATCCTGAGGACTCTGAGTCAGATCTCTGCTGCCAGAAGCTTTCCCATTAATTTTACCATGAATAGTTTCTGCCATAATTTTCATTCCTTCAGAGGCTGAAGTAGTGGCAGGTACATTCACTGGCTTTGCTGAAGAACTGTTATTAATTTTCTTGTTTTGGGTTTGTGTTATCGTGTGGCTGTGGCTCCTCTGACCAAATTCCTCAGGCTCTGCTCCTGGTCCAGTCTCAGGTCCCTTCCCAGCTGCTGTCCCAGACCCTCTCCCTGACCCTGCCTCAGACTCCACCTCTACTTCATCTTGGCTTTCTACAAATGTTGGAGTCGCCCTGGCTTGGTCTGAGTTATTTGTTCCACCTTGTACCGTGAATATGGTTCGCTTGGTTGGCACAAAGACATCGGGAGACTTATCGATGTGCTCCTGAATCTCCACTGGTCCACATGGGAGGGCTCTGAGACGCCTCCTGGCAAGTTCATCTGAGTCACGAGAGTTGGCACGGCGAACAGAAGGGTTGCGGCTCAGTCTTCCAGCTGTCAGTGCCTCATCATCATACACTGTCTTGCTGAAGGTATTGGCAAAGCACTCATCTTTGTTGCTCTGACCACAGCTGTCATACTCCACCTGGGGAAGAATTATTATAAGGAAGGCACAAGATACTGTTTCACTATCCAAAGGAAAGGGTGATAAAGGAAGGCATTACAACCAGAGAGATATTATTACAGGTAGGGAAGAGTTACTCTTTCATTATCAACAAAAAAGGTATTAGTGGAAACCATGAAAACCACAGAGATATTAACCTGTTCTGCACAGCATATCAAACAATGATACTGGAAGGATTAAGGAGATTAACCAAGGCCAAAGAGTGAGGCACAAGAAACCTTAGGAAAAGTCAAGACCAGGTCCATGCATAATGGGCAGGGAGAAGTATGAGAGAAAAAGGAGAACTGATATCATGATCAAAAGTTTGCCAACACTTCCTTGCCAGTTATGGCACTGGAATGTTCTGCATGGAATACTTTTATGTGACAGCAATATGAAGCATACAACAAAAGGGTATGGCAAAGAAGGATAATCTTTTACATTTGAGAAGCTTGGACGGTAGGACACAATGGTGGAAAGAAACTGTTGGTGAGCTTTTGTTTGTTAATGGCACATAATGCATGAGCTGAAATGAGAGTGAGGGACTTTACTGAGTATAAGGAAAAGGTGGGGTTGGGATGGGACAGAAGAGTTGAGCTGAACTGGTATGTCTCTTTCAATCAGATGATGAAAGTTATTTTGAAAGTATTTCCTGGGCTGAATAAAATTATATGAAGATAGCATGATCAAAAATATCCAGTACATCATCATAATGAAGAGGCTAGGGTAGATGAAGGCATATTATTGTTGGAGCATAAATATGAAAAATAGATTGAAAACTCAGATCCTTACTTACAATGAAAACTACCGTACCTAATAGTATATACTGTAGCGCACCATATCTACTGTTATTTCCTACAGGTATTCTACTAGTAATTTTCCAGTTAAAATATTCTCATGCTTGCTACATCTGTGTTGCACCCTCAGCTGTCTAACCTCATTTTTTCTTAGGTAAAATAATATGCTGACCAGCATTTTTTTTTTCTCTGGTATTCTTCCTGATTCTATAGTACTGTAACTGTTTTCAGTCAGAAGTACAAAGCTTTCTTTATCATACATTTTGAAGTGTCGTTTCTTTCATAGCTCAACTGAACTTCTTGAAACTAAAACACAAAATTATTATTTTTAATACTGTAAGTACAAAGTTAATGTATCTACTGTATAGGAAGCAGTATTAAATTTCTTTCATAATGATATTCTATTATGGTACATAATACAGTAGGATTGCCCATAATAATCTCACCCTTAACACTGATTGCCTATACAGTAACACAATTGGCTGCTGATCAATTTCTAAGCCTTACCAAGATTCGGAAAGATCTACTGCAGTGCAGAATGTGGCCCAAACATACCCAAATATGACATTTTCAGCCACTGCACTGACACATATCTCACAGTGCAGGGCATGTGACTGCTCAGATCTTCATTGGCGTGGGGTTGGGGTGTGGTGATGGGTGATGTGGGAAGGTGTAGGTGATGGAATAGGGGTGATGTTCTGGGTGTTGGTGTGGGTGATTGTGTAGTCAGCCTCCACATTTCAGGCTACCATTTCTTTAAGGACAGTTTGTTTTTAACTGTGTTTATCATGGTTTAGCACATTTAAGGCCAGTTTGAGAGGGTTAGGTCAGGCATGGGGTGTCATTAGGGGTGACTCTTGGGAGGGTATCAGTCACAAGCTGTTTTGCCCACAGGCTCTGTGCCTTCCATAACATGGGTTTCCATAACACCGGTGCTATTGCCCATCAGCTAGCTCTGTGATAGCCAGACCTACTGTTCATATGTTAACCACTACTTTTCTGTACCCTGTCCACTTTAACATTGCCTAGAATTGCCTTCTCTCCATCTTAAATGCTGAGTTGTAACAAGGAAGTAACACCAGAATATGGTGCTAGTCAAGAAATACTGACATGGAGAGGATGATGAGACACATACTGTACAGCATTGTCTTATCCTGCCACTGAACTGTAGTACATGAGATTAACATTTAAATATGGTACAAGCCATGAAGTTCTTTGCAAAGGATATACAGCTGTAGTACTGTATTACTTTGCCACTAGCTGTAATTCTAGTTAGCACTATAATATGATGCAAGTCATGAATAAGTTGAGGAAAAGATGTAAATCTGTAGTACTGACTTACTTTGCCAGGGAGCTATGGGAAATGGGATGAAAAAAAAAAATCACTTAAGCTGAAGAAATTATAGCCAAATTACCTGAGTGTCTGAGATGCGTCGGGTCCTCAGTTCTCGGCCTCTCTGTCGCACCCCGGAGAGAGTCACTGTCACCTCAGTCTCAAAGTTGTTGCTGGCATCCTTCACCTCCACAGCAGAAATCTGGGTCTTAGGTTCTTCATGGTGGCTGCTATCTTCCTCTTCTTCAGGATCTGTTGCAACCACTCTCCATCTCCTCTTTGGTTTCACTTCTTCCTCCACATCTACATCTGTTATAATGGCTTTCCACTTTCCCCTCGACTTCATTTCATCTTCTTCCTCTGTGTCATCCACCACTGCCTTCCACATGCCTCTGGTTTTCTTTTCCTTATTTTCTACCTCTTCACTCACTCCCACACTTCGCTTAACTCTCAGCTTTTGTTCCTTACTGATGGCTTCCTTGTTATCCTCCATTGCTCTTTGTTTTCCTCTAGTTTTTTGTCCATTAACATATTCTTCACTATCATCAACCACTGCCTTCCACTTGGGTTTGTGATTTATGGGATCTTTTTCCACATTATTCACTACTGCTTTCCACTTTCCCCTTTGTTTTTTATTTGAAGCATTTTCTGACACTTCATCACTATTTGCCTTCCACTCTTTGGGCCTCCTGTCCTCCTCCTCCTCTTCCTCTTCCTCCTCCATCTCCTCCTCTTCTTCCACCACAGCCCTCCATCTTCCTCTGGGCTTCTTCCGCTCCTCTGCTTCTTCCTCCTCCCACTCAAAGCTGGAGGAGATCATATGCTCGGCAGAACGTGTGGTGGAAGTGGTGGCGGTTTTCCATGTGCCAGGAAGGGAGATGCTGTCTTCATCCTCATCCACACGTGATGATGTCTGCCCAGAAGGGAAAGACACATAACTAACCTTTCCAGTACATAGTTACTTATTATAAAAGCACATATCTGACATTCTGTTTTGTTATTAAGTCAACAAGAAAGCATTAAAATTACAATGAGATGGTTTAGCTATATGGAGAGAATGGAGAATGAAAGACTGATAAGGAAAGTTTATGTGAATGAGGATGACAATACTGTCAGGCAATGACTTCTTTATTTCCACGCTCACATCCTTATTCCTTATCACTGCCTTCAGTGTCCCTGGAATTTTGTAGATTCAGCATATACTAGAGCAATTATGGAGGGTGAGGCACCTAATGGAGAGTAAGTACCCTACCCTGCAGTAAAAATATGAGTGGGTTAGATTCAAGTATGGGAAAAAGAAGGCTAGCAAAACTGGTGTCCCTCTACTTACAAATCTTACCTCAGCTTCAGGGGCACTGGAGGCAATACTGGGTGAGGGTGAGTGTGAGTGTGAGGGTCCTGAGGTGACTGTAGAGAGACCATCAGATGACCGCCTCCTCAGTACCTCCCATGACCTTCCTTCCTCTTCCTCCTCTTCCTCATCATCATGGTGCTGCTGTGTCCTCAAGAGCAGCTCACCTAATGTTGCACCGCCAGGCAGGAATACACTTAGTTCTGCTTCAGCTTCCTGTTCCTTTTCTTCCTCCTCTTCTTCATCTTCTTCTTCTTCCTCCTCTTCTTCATCTTCTTCTTCTTCCTCTTCTTCAAACTGCCTGTGCTGCTTCTGCTTGCGTTGTGAGTCTCTCCTTGATGGAGTACTGTCCACAGAAAACAGACTTATTAAGCCCTTCACTTTGATGACACATTGGTTTAGTTTATTCCTGATGATATTTAAGTGAGCCACCTAGGTGTGAAAAGGTTAATGAAACTTGACCTAACTTCTCCAGTTTAGCAGGTTTATCCTAAACTGAACAAAATCATTTGAAAATACTGTAGCAGGAATTAAGAAATAAAATCATCATTGGAATGAAGGAGTAAAAATAATGAACATAAAATAACACTGGCATCACAATGTCTGACTAGCAGCTCTTAGCATTAATTCAGCGTCAGGAGTATTTGTCAAACTGACAGCAATATTTATCTCAGACTTGCTCTCATGTTTCTAGTTACCTTTGCCATCTCTCCTTCAATCTGATTATATCAAAACGAATGGTAGCATCATAATGAAAATTTCAGGGAAAACTTGCACTGATCCAAGGATAAAGTGACTCAATCCGGACACAATCATGTTTCAATAAAAGAGAGGGTTCTAGGTTCACATGAAAAGATCTGGAGACAAGTCTCCACAGGGTTGACTTAAACCCTGTTTGAACTGATCAGCATGGAAGAAGTACAGTATGTGCTCTTTTGTGTGCCTTCCTGGTCATACCTGTGATCTCTGTCCTCAAAGCTGAGTCGAGTTCTCATCTCCTCCAAGCTAGATGAACCTCTGCACTTTGCCAGTGATGCTGCTGATGGCGATCGATGTGAGAGTGGTGGTGAGGACTGGGTGGTGTCTTGATGCAACAGTGCAATACTCTGGAACACTTCATTGGCCTCTGCCACCAGGCGCTCCTTCTCTGCCTAATGAGGCAAATGTTTCTTAAAACAAAGGCTGGAGTTATCTTAGAATTTGAAAATTTTTCTAACTGGAAGGCTTTCTTATTATTCATATTCAGCAATTTGAATGATACTGTTAGGCTATCCTCCATCATCCAATCCCATCCATCCATCATCCAATCCTATATTGCCCCATGAGGAGCGTAGGAGCCTGGGGCTAGGCAGTTGGTCCTGACATATAAGATGAGAGTGACCAGCCTCACTCATCCCTGAGTGGCATTACATGAGCAATCAACCCCAACCACCCCTTGAATATAAACCTTCACTGGCTCAATCTGATTGGAGCGCAATAATTACCCACTAAACCATCAGGCGCCAAAATTGGGTTATATGGTTACCACCCAGCATAGTAAATGGTTTCCTGGTGTACAGGAAACCATTTGGCTTGTCACTCAGTGTAAAGTCACCCATATCATTACCTAGAGAAATATTCCAGGAAAAGCTTTGTTTTCTTGAAGTGTTACTGTTGGAGAACACATATATAACCTACACAGTTTACAACAAAATTGTCTGCTGAAACTGCAATAAGACAATGTTTACTTGTTATCATCACCATCATTTTAGTCCTGTTTGTTGCCAGCATTCTTGTCAGCATGGGAATCATCCTATCACATGTTCCTTAGCAATATATTTTGGATATCACACCTTAATCCTTTCATCCCGAGAAGTCTCTCTTAAAGCTGAATCAAATTGCCTGGCCTTAACCAAAATAAGATACAAAGACTTAAATCTAAGGGGGTTTTATTTCATCTAAAAGTAACTTGTTTTTATATGATTAACAGATTTTAAATATGGTACCACAAAAGACAACATTAACATGCTATATGAGGAAACTAGTTGACAAAAAGTAAATTGTAGGAAGCTTGCTATGCTCAAAAAAATACAGCTCCTAGGTGAATCTCGATGTCTTCAGCACATGATCTTAAGAGAAAGAAGACCCAATTCTGTCTCCTCTATGCTATATTCCAGGAGCTAACCTAAGTGGTTGCTTGTAGGGAGGTATTGCAATATTAATAGGTCATTTGAAATTAACAGTTTTCCTATACAATATTGTTGGAACTAAGAGGGTGCTTAGTGACTAATGAAAAGTTAACAACTGTATCTAGCTCCTCCAATTTGAAAAGCTTCTAAGCTGAAAAAAAGATAATCTAGAGATAACAGGAGTAAAACAGAAATTATATACTTGGACACCTTGACGCTGATGTCATATATATTTTGTTCTTTCTACTTGAGGGCAAAATTGTTCAACTTATGAGATACTCTTCTGGTGGGGAGGGATAAAATACAGACTTCATCAACCATTTAACTATGAGGGTGATTTTGAGAGCACAATAAAAAATCTGATGTTAGAGATAAAGACAGGAAAGGAGAGAGAGACCTTATGCTGGAGTGATTAAAAACTTTTCTAGTCTCACTGCAATACCAAACCTGACAACAAGGAACATATGACACTCTCAGACTCACTATATTCTCATCCAAATCATGGACAGACCTCACTTCTGATGCCTCTGACTCTGGAGATGTGGAATCTGAAGGACAACAGTAAATTACTATTTAAAAAAAAAAAAAAAAAAACTTTGAGCAAAAATGGTTCATCATCATTATAATCATCATTATTGTCCTAATCCTTATTCCACTTAAAAATACAGTATGAGGTGATGTACAATTTTCTATATACAAAAGAGAGGTTTGAGCAGAAATTTATCATCATCATAATTATTCTGACCCTTTTTCCCACATACCTGTGTTCACCTTCTTCTTGACCTTCCTTTCCTCCTTACAGCCAGCCTACTATCTTATTGTCATAAATTCATTTTCCTTATCTCTCCACCATGCTTTTTGCTTTCCTCTCCTTCCCCTTCCAATTATCCAACTTACTTAACACTCTTTTAGTTACCCTTATTGCTCAGCATTTATACAGTATTTAGTTTTCCTCTTTTTCTTCTTCCAGCTTCCATTCTCTCACACCTATCTCATAGCCACTCCTACAGCTCCACATTTTCAGTCCTTTGATCATATTCATAGTGTTGCACTCCATGTTCTTACCATTCCAGTCTCATGTACTGTCTCTGTCTGTCTGTCTGTCTGTCTGGTCTGTCTGTCTGTCTGTCTGTCTGCCTGCCTGCCTGCCTCTCTCTCTCTCTCTCTCTCTCTCTCTCATCAGTATCACAACATTTTCATAATCTCCTCAACTTGTTCTTGGTCATCTTCTTCCAACAACCTCATAAGCAAACTTTCTCCTAGTCACCTCAGTTAGAATGTACTATTTCTTTCCACTTCATTCTTGGTCTACCTCTCAGTATTCTGACAACCACACTCTCTCCCTCACCTCTGTAGCTCCACATTTTCATCATCTCCAGCCTGAGTTCCTTGGCCATGCGACTAAGTTCAGCATTCATGGCAAGGAGATCCTGAGGATCACAGGCATGGGGTGGGTTGCCCCTGAAGCTACGGCTGGATATTAGCTGTCCTGTTGTTCCCTTCGAAGTCCCATGTCGCCCTCTGCCACCCTCCCAACTCTCAGCATCCTGTGGGATAAATTGGGGGAACTGGTCAGCTTACCATAATACATACCAATACCACTTCAGTTAGCAATTTTTTTATATCTACTGTAGACACACTAACACAAAAGAATATAAAAAGATAACATACAGAGTAAGTACGACTAACTGTAGAGATGATAGACAGAATAAATATACCAGTATAAGCCTCACATTTGTTGAGGAGTCCGTTGGAAATGTAATGGCCTCAATTGAAGACCAGGTACGGGAGGGTCCTTGGTGGGGGTGTCTGTGTGGTGGGTTTGAATCTCCCACCAGCCTTAGTGATGACTGGCCCTGCAGACTCCTCTGGCGGTGTGTGGGGGCTTGGCCTGACCCTCCCCCACTTACACCTCTTCGCTCCAGTCCATGTTTTGCAACCAGGGCCTGTTCCAATCGCTTAGCCTGCAGAAGGGATGGTATTTGAAACAGACATTGACTTGGAAGAATTACACCTTGGTATGGAAATTTTGGATGAAATTTGTGAAATCAAGACAGCCTTTATACTATAATAACGTTTCTATACTTCTGATCTTTGTTAGCTCTTAACCCCTGACTGATTTCAACATCATCATCATCATCATCATTATCATCATCCTAATTATACCAGTACTGTACATGAAATTGTGATCATCTTCCACTACTCTGAAATCTTCTATGAATCATTCATTCATCATCCAATCCAATGTTGCCCCATGAGAAGCAAAGGAGCCCAGGGTTAGGCAAGTTGGTCCTGACATTTAAGATGAGAGTGACCAACCCCAATCATCTCTGATTGGCATTACATGAGCAATAAAGGCCACCCACCCCTTGGATATAAACCTGCACCTGGTCAATCTGATTGGAGCGCCTTAATCGTTTCATTCCTTCGTTTCATTTTGTTTCTTTTTAGAAGGCTCCAACATGCTTGCATGCATCAGCCTTGGTCACCTAATGGTGGCTCTCCAAATGACTCACTAAACCACCAGGTCCCATGATTTGGTTATATGGTTACACCAAGCAAAGTAAATGGTTTCCTGGTGTACAGAAACCCATTTGACTTTTCAGTCAGTTTAGTCACCTGGAGACAGAAGGAAGAGGAAAGAATGAAGGAAAGAAAGACAGAAGAGGAAGGAGGGAAAGAAGGAAGGAAGAGAGGAAAGGGCAGGCACCTGAGAGCAGCACCACATTGAGATAGTGGATGGTGAGCACCTCCATCCCCTATAATCATCTCCTCACTATCTGCACATTTTTTTCATCACCATAAACCTTTAAATTTAAAGGTGAATGTAGGGAAGAGTAAAGTTATGGTCTTTGAGAGAGATGAAGTCAGTGTATGAACAGTGAGGTTGCATCATGGACAATGAGGAAATGGAAAATGTGAGTACGTTTAAGTACTTGGGTAGTGTGATCAGTAAGGATGGAAGTTTGGAGGGTGAAGTGCTTGAAAGGGTACAATAAGGAAGAAAGGTTGCTGGGTCCTTGAAGGCAGTGATAAGAATCAGGGAAGTGAACATGGAAGTGAAAAAGTTACTACATTACAGTATTGTGAAACCAACTCTGATGTATGGAAGTGAAGCTTGGACGATGTTGGAGGGACAGAAGTCAAGAGTGAGAGCAGTAGTAATGAGTTATTTGATGGGAGCCTGTGGAGTCACATGAAAGTACAGACTGACAAATGAGGATGTGAAGGAGTGTTGTGATGTGGATGTGAATGTGATAGGAAGCATTAGGTGAAACACACTGAGGTGGTTTGGCCATGTGGAGAGGTTGGAGAGTGAGAGACTGATAAGAAGAGTGTATGTGAGTGAGGTGGAGGGGGAGAGAGGGAGGGGAAGGCCAAGGATGAGATGGAGGGATGGAGTGGAGAGGTATATGAGAGAGGGGTGTGTGAATTGGGAGCAGGGCAGTGAATTGGCGGGGAACAGGGTGATGTGGAGGCGATTTATTTGTGGCCACCCCGTATAAGGGATTAAGGCATCTGGCAATAGATAGATAGATAGACAGAGCATAAACCTGCTGTTGTATGTGGGATAGGTATGACCTAATTTAAGGAAAATTTATTGTACTGTGTTGTAACAGGCAGCATGCACATGCAGTACCTGACATACTTAAGCAGCCAATCTATAAGCATTCAGTCTATGTTTTATAGGTCCTGAAGGGCAACTGATTCTTAAGGCAGGGAATAACTTTTGTTAATAAACATCCTAAACCACTTGCAAGACTCATATTTCACCTGGAAAAGCAAGTCACCAGTGAGGTTGTGGAGCTTCTGTACTTTCTTGGGGGGGACTTTCTTAGTTTTGCGATGCTCCCTGGGTCTCATCTCTCTCCTGGCTACCTGCTTAGCCTCCAACTCTCGCACCACCATCTCCTCTGTCTCCTCCTTCCTTTCTACCTGCTTCTCCAGGTCCTCGGGTTTTTCTGAGTCCTCTCTAACTTCTTCATCCTTGGACCGTTCAGGTGTATGCTCCTCCCTTGGCACACTGAGTGGGTACAAATAATGATGTTAAACTCTTGAATCCAATGAAATCTTTTTCATTTAATTTGTCCAACCTTAAAATGGCTTTTATTTAGCTTAAGCTACCCCCTGCTAGGTGCTGTTGTTGTTATTGATAAACTTTGGTCAGTGTGATTGAGTACTGTACAGTAGACCCATCAACTGTAGCAAGCAGCCGCCTCTGCAGGGCCACCCATGTAGTGAATACTGTATATTCTGATGATGCGGCCAAGCGTGCCTTGCACTGTGAAGCATAGTGTTTAGTGTGGAGGTTTTGTTCCTGGGTGGATTCCGCAATTCCATCTCCACAAATTAACAGGAACACCATAATGGGTGCCACATCACCCTATCATGCTGTTATATGGTTACCACCCATATGGTTTCTGGGGTTAAAGGAAGCCATTAGGCTTGTCACTTAGTGTAGAGCTACCTGAAGTGGAAAAAAACAATGAAATGTGACAGAAGGGAATGGACAAAGTAGGAAAAGTGGAAGGCAGACACAGTAGCAGATTGATAAATGTGATGAAAGAAGTAGGCAGCACTACATCATGTGAGTGGATGTTTGTCACCACCGCCTACCACCATCTCCTAAGTAAAGATGCCTAATCACATGTTGCTAGGTTTAAATAAATTGCTATAACGTCTAGAATATTGCTAGACTACCGACCAGCTTAACAATATTGCAATATCTCATACCACTGGCCATCAGATTTTGGTGTCAGACAGATGTGTATACAGTAAATTCTCATAAAAAATTTGCATATGATTTTTGTTTTTTTTGTTTACACCTCAGTGGGGCATTGTAATGAAAAATTGGCAAATACACTTCATACTGTAGATGCTATCATTACATTTTAAACTCACTTGCCAGTTTCCTTCAGATTGCATTGACAGTTATGTGTAAAAAGCTTTAATACTTAAGAACACATTCCATACTTATCGTGATGACTTTGTGTATTTCTTGATCTGGTACCAAAAGGGCCAAAAGGGCTAAAATGGCAATCCTGCTCCTAAGGTAATGAGGATAAGGCCCATTGAGTCACCTGTCCTCCTGGGAAAGTGATGGGTCGTGCTGAACAGTCTGAATGTTGACCTCTGCACCAGCATCCTGTAGTTCTCGTATCCTCTCAACCAAAGACTCGGCAATCTCAGTCTCATGTTCCTTGTGCAGCTTGAAAGCACACTGGAGGGATGAGGATTTTAGGAGGTTAGGAAGGGGACCAAGCTGAGAGGGAAAAATGCTTAGACTAATGCAACTCAGCAATCTCTTAAATGCTCCTTATGTCAGCTTTAAGGTGTACTGGGGGAGTGAGATTTTTGCAGGTATGGAAGCGGAAAGGGATAAGGGAAAAGCAAGTGACTTAGATTTATGCAACTAGGCAATCTCTGTCTTGTGCTCTGTATGCAGCTCTTGCTCTCCCTCTCTCATATCCTCACCTCCAACTGTTCCTTCTCCATTTTCAAGCGGTCCCCTTTCATCTCCAGCTCCACAATACGAGCTTTCAGCTGGTTGATGAGACGCTGGTTGGCCTCAGCATCATCTGCATGGGAGGTCTTCATTAAAGATCCAATTTCTGTGACAAAGAGGTCTTAATAAAGGATCCTAACAATATATATACTGTGTATTTTTTCATAAACAGGTATAGGGTATTCATAAAGGAACAAATGTTTATCATAAACAGCCATTCATAAATGAACCTAAGAAATGTTTATCATAAACAGCCATTCATAAATGAACCTAAGCAATGTTTATCATAAACAGCCATTCATAAATGAACCTAAGCAATGTTTATAATAAACAAGTCTTCATAAATGGTGTTAACCAAATTTCAAAATACAAGTCTTCATTAAGGATCTGAACCAAAGTTTTATGATGAACAAGTATTCATACAAGATTCTAAACATTTTTTATGATTAAAAAAACAAAATCCACATATGGTCTCAGTCAAATTACTGAGTATGTTACCTGGCTCTCCTCCCACTGCCTCATCTCCATCTTCTCCCTCCTCTGGGCAGGGGTGGTGGTGTAATAAGGTGGAGGAACCACTGCTTGAGTCCTTCATGATGGTCACTTGCCTATGAAGCTTCTCTGTGGACGTATGGGAATTTTAGTCTTAGAAGAAAAAGAAAAAAGCTTAAATACAAGTTTCATGCCTATAAACTATACTAGCTTACATGCATAGCATAAAATGACAAGATAAAGTGTCCAGCAAGAGAAATGGATGTAAGGTGTTAGCTTTGAACACTTAATTAGGGAAAATAAAAAGGCACAGCCTCCCTCTTGTTTCTGTTCCACTATTGCAGCATACTTGTTGTTTTTACCTGCTGTACCAGTCAACTGTTACTGTTTTCTGCTATCTTCATCTAAAAGTGAGATGTAGGGCTAAATATCCCAGTAATCAAAACAGTAAAAAAAAAAAAAAAGTAATAAAAATAAACCCTCAGGATAAAAATGGAAGAACAAAATATGAATCAAGGTTTGCTATACATATGACACAGCTTTCATTTCTTTTTCAGCTTGGTAGTTGAAAGAATGGTTATACCCCAATCTAGTTGTGAAAGTGACTTAATCAAATGAAATGTCTATCCTGTTGACTGTGGGGTGGATGAAAAAATTTTGAAAGTCTGAATAATGAGTGAATGAATGTACTGCTCATTTTACTTGACAATCTATTACCAGTTCTACTTCTGTGTGATTTTGTTTTTCTCTGTTATCAGTTCTGCTACTATGTGTTTTCCTTTTCCTGCTTCTGATCCTGCTCACCCCATATATTAAAAGGTCAACAGGGTTATGAAGCTGATTATAATGATGACTGTGATGATGTTCTGAAATGCTCATCACCTTCCCTTTCCTTCTTTGAGTTTAGATCCCCCATCTGTCTGCTTTTTGTGCCCCACTTTTCTTATATATATGTGCTTCCTCTCCACCACATGCTACCTTTATCTACTGCTCTGTGAAGCTATGTTTTTTTTTTTTTTTCCAACTTTTGCTACACTGTCCATCTTTCAGCCCATGTCTCCCATCTATTTGCCTTTTCTATCTCACTTTAACTAAGTATCTGTTTTCTCTGTCTGTCTGTCAGGTTGTCTGTCACCTTACCTAGTGTTCTGAGATGCTGGTCAGCAACATTGTCCATCTTGGAGTCCAGGTCACCCATTTTATTTTCCAGCTCCCTACAGAGGTCCTCCTGCTGGCGTAATTTGTCGAGGAGGCTCATGTTTTCATGCAGGAGGGAGTGGTATGCCCCCTGGGATCTCTCCCCATCCACATCCACCTCCTCCTCATCCCTCTCTACCCTCCGACCTCGACGTGAGACATCCTCCTCACTGAAAGGAAGAGTTCGTTAGTTAAACAAGGTGGTTGTTTTTGTTGTTGTGGCCCAGACTGCATGCTGAAGTCACCTTTCTTCTGTGGTCCAGATATTCCAAACAATCTCAGTTGGTGTACAAGGTGGTGCAGTGGGGTGGTGTAATGCAGACCAGAAAATTAGGGAGAGTTATAGGACTGAAAGATCTGTAATGCTTCTGTGGTTGTTGCTGCTGTTTAACTTCAGTCTGTCTGTCAGAATAGACCCTTTGACCATAGGTAAGCAACTGCTTCTGTGGAGCTGTCCTACATGTATACATACACTGTTGGAAATCAGCATCTCCTTGTACTAGACAATGCTTCACCAGGGTCAGGCCAGGGTCCTTCCCATGGTGAAGTATGAAATGTAGGGAAATATGAGGAGGTCTGGCTCCAAGGTGGACTCTATAGCTGCTCCACTACATCACCAATCTGGGCAAACTTGGGCTGTCTGGATGTTGCTACTTCTCATCCTGCCCTAGGGTGGGAAAGGAGGCTCTGGATGATGATGATGATGATGATGATGATGATGATGATGATGATGATGATGATGATGGTGGTGGTGGTGGTGGTGGTGGCGGTGGCAGTGGCGGTGGGGGCAGCAGCGGCGGCGGCGGTGGTGGTGGTGGTCCATCCATCCATCCATCATCCAATTCTAGGTTGTCCCATCAGGAGCGTGGGAGCCCAGAATTAGGCAAGTTGGTCTTGACATTTAAGATGAGAGTGACCGGCCTCACTCATTCCTGAGTGGCATTACATGAGCAGTAAACCCCAACCATCCCTTGGACATAAACCTGCACAGGCTTAATCCAACTGGAGCACCTTAATTACTCACTAAACCACCAGGTGCCATAATATGGTTATATGGTTATCACCCAACTTTGTAAATGGTTTTCTGGTGTACAGGAGACCATTTGACTTGTCAGTGTAGAGTCACCCATAGGCAGAAGGAAGAGGAAAGAATGAAGAAAAGAAAGACAGAAGAGGAAGGAAAGAAGAGAGGAAAGGGCAGACACCCAAAGTGGCACTACATTGAGTGAGTGGATGGTGAGCATCCCCACCTACTACAAAGATAAAAGTTATAATACATCACCAACCTGCCAGATGAGTCAATGTTTCTAGTGATCTCGGCTGGTGCATATGGAGGTGCCGGGGTGCGGTGGGCCCGGCGTGGTGGGGGAGCAGGCGGGGGTTCATCCACCACCACCTCTTCCAGCTGCACCAATACTGCAACTTTAGGACCTCCTGGTTCCTCACCAGCTAAAGTGGGCTCACTGACAGCCTTGTTGTCTGCTGAAGACGGTGAAAACAAATATGAAAAAATAATCATCATCAAACTTATCATCATCATACTGACTTTTTTTCCACTCTTAAGAATGAACTAAGTGTAGTCAGAAATGGAAACTTTACCTCTTATACAGCCATAATGTAATATGTTTTACTATTCCTGTGACCAGAAATTTTATTCAGCATAGGCAGAATTCCAGGTAGTGATGGAGTTAATGGAGGTTATATTTACCTCCTCCACTTTGAAAAACATCCCTAAGCTGAATAAAATAATCTGTCAGTTGCTGTTGTTGTTGTTATAAGTATTGTTATGATTGCTGCTGTTATAGTGGTTGTTGTTGTTGCCGTTGTAGTGGTTGTTGCTGCTGTAGCTGTTGTTGTTGCTCTTGTAAATGTTGTTGTTGTTGTTGTAATTGCTGTCTTTGTTGTTGTTGTTGTTTAACAGCAGTCTGTCTGACTAAGCAGACCTGTCAACCACAGGTAAGCAACTGCTTCTGTTGGGCCATCCTATAGGTACTGTTTAGTACTGTACAATACATATGCAGTGCGAGGATCCGATGCCCCCTAAT
The DNA here is from genome assembly GCF_032717465.1 of Coenobita brevimanus. Taxonomy (NCBI): domain Eukaryota; kingdom Metazoa; phylum Arthropoda; class Malacostraca; order Decapoda; family Coenobitidae; genus Coenobita; species Coenobita brevimanus. Next base: position 1,783,203 of record NC_137059.1, read on the forward strand.
GGCAAATAGCACCTCATCAGGGTTGGACCAGGGGCCTTCCCACAGCAAGGTGCAGGGAAATATGAGGTATGGCTCGTAGGTGGATGCCACATCTGGTCTACCCAGGGTGCAGAGTGCCACCTCATGTAGGCTTCACTGCTTGTTATCTTACTGAGCTGAGATATGCCTGGTATGTTTCTCTGCCCACAGATGCTTCTCTGTTAGTGCAAGTGGAAAAAAATGTGACAGACATGTCATAAGTGTGACTAGGCATGATGAACATGCTTTAAATATGAAGCAGATGTAGTTGAATATTAGAAGAACTGTTGTCTGTGATTGTACTGTACAGTACTGACCTTGCAGCCCTTGGTCCTCGGTGTCCATTTCGTTAAGGGAGAGGCTAGATGGCTGAGATTGCACTGATGCCCCCACCATGTCAGGTGCCATGGATGACTCTGATTTGGATCTGCAAGAAATAATTACAGAGTCAGCCCTCTTACATATATCACTTTTTTTTTGGCATTCATTTTACTACACATCTGCAGTAAATTAAAGAAAAATTGCCAACTAAAAATTCATATGGTACTTATGAAGCTGATTTTGCAGTTTCCCTCAGTTTACAGTACTACAGTATTTGTATGGAAAAAGTTGCTGTTCAGGTCAGTCTTGCTATACAATTGGGTTATGTTCAGGGAAAGCTGGTCAAATAATGATCGACTGTACACTGAATGTAAGGATCATTTAAGTGAAATTGGCAATCGCATATTGAAAACGATGCATCATAGAAGATTATCATGATCGTATAAACAAAAATGGTGATTGTGTATCGTGAATCCATCTATCCATCATCTAATCCTGTGTTGCCCTGTGAGAAGCATAGGAGCCCAGGGCTAGGCAAGTTGTTCCTGAAATTTAAGATGAGAATGACCAGCCTCACTCATCCCTGAGTGGCATTATGTGAGTAATAAACGCCAACCACTATATATCGTGAAAAGGGTGCTAAAATGTTAAGATCTTATAGGTGGAAGATTGTATATCGGTTGACTGTAAAATGAAGGTGACCTGGAACACGCACCAATATATACTGAAGATTTACTGTATTGATAGGAAGACTGAGATGGCTTGGGCAAGTGGAGCGAATACAGTAGAGGATGAAAACTAAATGAAAAATCTATGAGTGGGAATGTGGAGAATGGTTCGCCAAAAGTAGATTTAAGAAGACTTGGATGAAATCTCACCCTTGACCAATTTGGAGCTCCGTTTTGGTGACAGTTTGATCATGATTGGGACATATCAGTGATTTTTACTATGAATTATTCTCTCGTTTTCCACAGACAGAAAAGTCTCCCTCTCCCATCTCTCACCTTACTAGCCTGACCAATTCAGGGCTTCTAGGTTTTTCAGGTGCATCCTTATTCTTTGGAGCCTGATTATAGTTAGGATCCAGTAGTGCAATGGTTGAGGACTCAGGTCGTATCCCTCGACGTTCCTCCCACTCATACAGCTTCTTGGTGAACGTCTGGCTGATGCCCTCAAACCGGAACTCCCCTGTTGAGGTTTTGATATAGATCTCCTTCTTCCTTGCTGGTCCCCCTTGTCCTCCCATTGCCTGACGCATCTTCTCAAGTCTGGGGAATTGGGGGATTTACAAAAGAAAAATGATCTTTATGCATGTGAGATAGACATTACAGTATACACAAAGTTATACGAGAAAACAAAGACTTTGACAAATAGCATTAAAACCAGGTGACCAATAAATATAATAAAACAGATTTTCAAGTACCAAGGGGATTAACCAGCATCTGGTTTTTGCTGCTTCTATGTAGGGCAAGATGTTTTGATAGTGTGAGAAATGACAGTGTAGGAAAGAGGTGTGAAAGATGTCACAGAATACCAGAAAGGTCGTATCAAGGTGTGTTAAAATGGTATGGCCATATGGAGAAGGTGGTGATTATAAACTGATAAAGAAAACGTACAGATCCAAAACAGTGGGAGTTAGAGGAGGGGGGGAGGAGAGGCCTAGAAGGTGGAAAGATGGTGAGAGTTTCTGACTCAAAAAGATCTCATCCATGAGGGTGAAACACATGTACTGTAGAGAAAAGAGCTAACTGGAATGGTTTATTGGGTGGGGATGATTGACTGTCATGACTTGTAATGGGCAGGAAGTGAAGCAACTGGGGCAAACCATAAGTCACTATGGTCTGAGAATGGATGGCCTGAAATTGCATATAATTTATTTATGATAGCAGAGAGAGTAAATGTGAGCTAATTCGGTTGCTTTCTCCTGTTTTCTGCTGCTGCTTACTTGAGTGGGTAAGACCAAACATGTATTAAAATGAAAAACCTTCATCAGGTGCTCATGTCAGTTCTGGTTGAAAGATTGTTGCATATTTCAGTTGTTGGTTATCTTACTTATAGGGGCCAAGATAGTTATACCCTTCAGGGGCCTTGCTAGAACCAAATAAAAAACTGATGATGTCAGGATAATGAGACGAATGGATACTGCTTCTCCTCTTTTAACCTGGTAGGCCTCTCCTGTACTAAAATTGTTAGAACTCAAACAAGTAAAAGTATATTTGAAATCCTTGAGGTGAAGAGATTAAGTCAAATTCTGACCTTGCCTGTCTCTCAAGGAACTTCTCTTTCTCCCTCTCCAACCGCTGAGTCTCACGCTCCACCTTGAGCAACTCTTTCTCCAGCCACTGCAGCTCCTTGTCTGACTTGTCCCTGCCCTTGTGTCCTCCCTCCACCTTCCCCTGTTACACAAATAAACAAAGGATGAAGTTCCCCCTTCAAGCCAATAACATATTTTTATTTCATTCTAGACTAATAAACAAACATTTGCAGTATTTTCAGGCTAGAGAATTTTTTTTTTCCCTTGGAGAGATTAACAATAGTTTTCATTTAACTCACCAGGGGTACTTTGTCCATCTTGCTTGATTTCATTTTCTTGATCTTATGAGCTGAACCCTTCCTATCTAACCTAGGACTGGACCCAGGACCTCCTGCTTGCTTGGCAAAAACTTGACTGGCAGAAGCAGATGTCTTTACTTGTCCCTGACTTGGGATGCTCTTGTGCTGTGCCTGTGTCAGTAGTATCCTTTTAAGTATGGCAGGTTCAGCTTATAGAAAACTCAACTTTACATGATCTTAAAAAAAAAAAAATTACATTAAAAAATATCTTTCTGTGTTTCTGTCAATTTTCTTCTACTGAGGGTTTTCTTCTAGCTTTTTTTTTTTTTTTTTTTTTTTAAAGTTTATGCATACTATGGGAAAAGGTATGTTTCTGTATCTCTAAGTGAGTTTTTATAATTTCTTGTTCTTGCTTAGTTTCATTTTACATACATACTTTAACTAGCATTTAGACACAGCTAACCCTTACTTAGGATGGATACTACCTGTACCATCTTGGCCTGAATATTTCCTGCAGAGGCTGAGGATTTGACCTGAGAGTGTGATGTGGCTGGTGGTGATGAGGATTGTTTCACGTGGCCTTTGATGCGCTGCCACTCCGCCATTTTGCGGTTAAAGTCCTCTCCCAGGTTCTTCTGAAGCTCCTCCACATTCTGCTGGCTTTTGCCCACCATGGCCTTGCGAATCTCCCACTCTGTCAGTTTCTTGCGAAAGTCTGGTGGAAGGTCATCCTCACCATGCACCCTGGTTTTCACATCTTCCTGAACCCGCCCTGTCCCACTCTCAACCTTGCCCTGGTTTGAGAGAGTATCTGATAGTCTGACTTAAGTAACAGATCAGGACTAAGTTATCAGAGTATGGTATTGTAGTTACATTGCACCAAACATCTAAAATCAATGCAGTTTTGGTTGAATACTGGTACCTTATTTTATTCACTCTTACTTGAGAGATTTCATTACTACTGATCCTTATGGAAAATACATCACTGAGGAAGAAGTGATATGAAATCTATTTCAGTGAGAATGGCTTAGATACAACAAAAAAAAGATTTCATTAATGTAATCAACCACTTGCCTTCTCCTTCTCTCTCTCCTTCATTTTCTCCCACTCGTGTAGTTTTTTCTTGAAGTTGTGAGGGAGGTTGTCTTCTGGTTGAGGTGCAGGGAGTCCAGGAGGTGAAGATCCTGGGGAGCCATGAGGGGGTGGGGAGGAGGAGAAACTGCTACCCCCTTGCCCTGCCCCACCCTTGAGACGTTCCCACTCCTGCAGTCGTCTGTTGAACTCCCCACTGAGGCTCTTCTGCAGGTCAGCCAGGTTCCTCTGCATACCTGCACAGAAAAGTCAGAAGGAAATGAGCCATCATCATGATCATCATCATCATCACCATCATCTCCAATGCCTTACTTTCTCTGGGGAACACTTTGGGAAGATGGCCATGACAGAATTACCTCCTGACTATTTCATCATCACATACCCCTCTCACTGTCTTAAACTCTCACTCTTTTTTCCTTTTCTTTCTCTCTCACCCTCAGAAAATAGGTCAGATATGCCTGTCAGTGAAATAGGGATGGGGTCATTAAGGCAGAAAATCCTTTCTTGCCATGTTCCAGTCTTTCTTAAGAGGTGACTAGAGGTTTTCCTTCTGTGAATATCTTCCAGACAGGGATAGTGGTCCCCTACAGTTTAAATAAACTGAACAATGGTCAGCATTCTCACGTTCAAAGTCTTTCATGACTTCCGTGGGGGCAATATAGGTCCTGCACATCTCATTGCTCATCTGATTGGTGGTGAAGTGAGGGTGGATGAGATAAGGATGTGGAGTGGACTGAAAGGGTTACTTGCAGTTTAGCATTTTTATCATATTCTTGCAGTTAACAGATTATTTCTTTCTTTTGAGAGAGTGCCCAAGTTGTGGAAAGAGTAAATTAAAATTAATAAAATTATATATACCCCTCCTCCAGTTTGGAAGATGTGTGTCTTTTAAGTTGCATTAAATTGACGGGTGATATAGAAAAAATGTGACTGAGTTAATAATCATTGATACAGAGCATTTATTCTAGCATATTCTAGCCTGGCAGGTCCATTACCACTTGAAGCTTAGTTGATGACCATGTGCAGTCGCATTAGACTGGGTTGATTTGATCAGTAGGCTAATCAAGTAGACTCATTCCTGCCTCATAATTAAGGCTCATCTAATGCCAGACAGTATTGATATAATACCGGTAACTCTTTAAAGCTGTGTGAATGGCCGATTTCCAACAGTTGGTAACCAATTGAGTATAATTTGGAGTTCCCATAGCTCACCTGATTGCTGTTGGTGAAGTGATGGTGGCTGAGGTGAGGGTGTGGAGTGTGGCTGTGGGGAGGGGGTGCTTTGGGCCAGCTCCTCAGGGGACACCTCCAGTGAGCCCACAGGGGAACTAGAGTCATACACTGTTGATGCATCCACACCTGGGGGAAGTTGAGATATTAACACCTTCAGTCAGAGTATTTTTCATATATTTTAATCATCATCATCATCATCATCTGGACCTCCTTTCCCACCCAAGGACAGAGTGAGGAGTAGCAATGTTCAGACAGCCCAAATTTGCCCAATCCAATGGGCCATGCTACCATTCACTCGTCACTCAAGCCCCCAGAATCCTGCTTCTATCATATATGCCAAAAACATTCACCACACTGTGTAGCGTCACAAAAATGTATCTGATAGAGTCAGTTCCAATGGTGCCACTTTAAAAGGGGTCCCAAATCCCTGATCATGCACTTCTCCTCACAACATTCATCCAGTCAGCTCAATCTCTTGTCAGTTCTCTAGCCTCACCGACTTCCAAACCTCTTTTCCTCACACTCATCCACCATATCTTTCCACCTTCTTGGCCTCCTCCCTCCTCGCCTCCTCCCTCCTTCAAATATGCTTAGATATACCTTTTTCACCACTCTATTGTTATCCATTCTCTCCACATGACCATACCATCTCAGCACACTCTGATCGATTCTGGTGTCCACTGACTACCTCACTCCACATCTTTCGCGAATCATATTATTTCGCATCCCGTCCACCCTCTGTACTCCACATACATTCCTCAGCAGTCCCATCTCCACTGCTCTTACTCTTGACTTTTCATTTTCATACCACACCATAGTCTTACATCTGTATGTTAAAGTTGGCACTAACACTCCTTCATGTAAGCCTCATGCAGCTGCAACAGTCAAGCCTCTGTTTCTTATCAAGGCCTTCATTGCACCAGCTACTTTTCTTCCTTGTGTCACTCTACTTTCAACTTCTTTTGCACATTTTCCTCTCTTTTCTGTCACTGTACCCAGGTATTTGAACTCTCACGCCAAAACCAGTCTCTCTCCATTCACTGTAACATCATACTGGGAGTCACCTTCTCTCTCAGTAACCATCACTTTACTCTTTTCTACATTTACTCTCAAGGCATGATGCTCACAGACGTCAGCAAAACTCAGCACTAGCCTACCAACTTCTTGTCCGGTATTTGCAAGCACTACTGCATCGTCATCATACAACAAATTTAAGATATTCCATCCATCACCATTCATTACCAACACCACCCCTCTCTCCACTACTCATGTTTTTACTTCTCTCATCACCCCATCCATATATATATTGAACAAGCATAGGGACATCACACAACCTTGTTGGATGCCCACACCAATTGTGAACCATTCACTTAGATTCCCATTAACTCTTACACATTCTTCACTACCATCATAAAAACTCTTGACAGCACCTAGCAGCTTACCATCTACACTGTGCATGTGCAAAACTTTCCACAATCCTTCTCTGTCCACACTCTCATATTCTTTTTTCCAGATCCATGAATGCCATAAACACCTTATGGTCCTTCTCACAAGCCTTCTCTTCTATCTGTCTCATGGTAAATATTTGATCCACACATCCTCTGCCACTCCTAAAGCCACCCTGTTCATCGCTCACTAGGACTTCTGATATCTCTCTTACTTTCTCTATAATAATGTTTCCATATGCCTTCCCTACCACACTCAATAAACTTATGTCACGATAATTCTTGCACTCACTTCGCTTACCTTTATTTTTGTACACGGGTACAATCACATCTTTTTTCCATTCTGCTGGCACATTTTCACTCATCCATGCCTTCTTACATGTCTCCAACAAGCACTTCATTCCACTCTCTCCACTACACTTAATTATCTCTGCATACACCTCATCAACCCCAGCTGCTTTCCCATTTTTCAGCCCCTTCACAGCACTCTTCACCTGTGTGAGTGTCACGTCTCCTGGCACTGCATTCCTTCTCTGCACACCCCCAAAACCAATCATGTTTACAGCCACTCTGCTCTCTCTATTCCCATTCATCAGGATTTCAAAATATTTTTTCCATCTGGTCCTTACTTCATCCCCATTGGTTAATAATCTACCACCTGCATCTTTCACACCATCATATTTCTTTCCGTTTTTGCTTCTACATTTCCACACCTCTTTCCAGAATAACTTTGTCTTTTCAGAGTAGTTTGCATTCATTTTTTTTCCTCGTTGATCATTTACCTCCTTCTTTTTTCTCTGCACTAGTCTCTTTACGTGCTTTTTTCTCTCAATGTATTCAGATCTTATTTCAACTGAACCCCTGTCCTGCAACCACTTTAGCCACTTGTTCCCCTTTTCCTCCACCACTCTCTTAACCTCATCATCCCAAGCCATACCTCTCTTCTTTGTTGTTACCGTCCATACCAAGGGAAATAGAGCTTGGTACTGTGACCAAAGTTTAACTGATGTTTCACCTCTTCTACTTTTCACATTACACATGCTAGGTAATATTTGTAAGCTGAGAGACACTTGATATGTTTCTCAGCCCATATAAGATTCACTTTGGTATGATGCATCAGGGGTGGAAGGAAATAAACTACACATGCATTGTGTGTAAAGCGGATACAATGGAGTAGTAAACAAACCATTGTTCCTGGCTGTATGTGTGGTAGCCTGGGCCCATATTCTCAGTGGGTTAGGACATTTTCTAGCACCTTTTTCTAAGCATTTTTCTGCATGTAGGATGTTAATACTCTCTCATGTGTTATTTACTGTATGTACCGTACTCTGTTCTGGTATTAAAAAGATATACAACATCCAACATCCAATTCTATGTCGCCCCATGAGGAGCGAAGGAACCCGGGGCTAGGCAAGTCGGTCCTGACATTTAAGATGAGAGTGACCAGCCTCACTCGTCCCTGAGTGACATTACGTGAGCAATGAACCCCAACCATCCCTTGGATGTAAACCTTCACCAGCTCAATCCGACTGGCGGGCCATAATTACCCACTAAACCACCAGGCGCCAAAATTTGGTTATATGGTTACCACCCAGCATAGTGAATGGTTTCCTGATGAACAGGAAACCATTTGGCTTGTTACTCAGTATAGAGTCACCCACTGGCATAAAAACATAATATCAATCTGCCTATCTGTTTATAGCCAGATGCCTTAATCCTGGAAGGGGTGACAGCAAGTGAAATACCTCCATATTACTTTGTCCTTCACCATCAGGTTGTCCTTTCTTCGACTCATCCCCCCCCCCCATTCATATACACATCCATTCTTTCCCTCCATCTCTTCCTCTGTTTCCCCTTTCCCCTCCCCTCTTCTGCTGAGAGGTTCATGATGAATTGCTCAGGAAAAAAAAAAAAAAGCTAGAGAGACTCCTATAAGTCAATGAGAATGCAGCCTCAGGACTGACCTATGTGTGGTGGGTCAAAGTGGAAAGATGTAGCAGCAGCATTCTTATTATTGGGTGAGGGTGGGAGGGAGGAGCTCGCTGGGGGATGATGCAGGACTGGCTCTCCTTTAGCATGCTGGTGTTGTGGCCCCGTCAGGAAAGCCTTTTTCACTTTGGTCCAGTTGGAGGCTCGACGAGGGGATGGAGGGGTCATGGGTGGCCGAGAGGATGATACTCGTGGCTCCAGCTGTGAAAGGTAGCAAGACAGATTGCATATGAAAATGGAAAGGAAAACAAAAGCGATAACTGAGGAACTATTAAAAAGGGAATGTTCAAGCAAGGAAGGCAGGCTGAGGAAGACAAGCTGCAAAAAGAAAAGAAATACGTCAAGAAAAGCATAAGTAATTACTGAGAAAGATGTGAAGCAGAAGGCACTGAGAAAGCTAAAATTAAAAGCTGTGAGAAAGATTCATAGACTATCATGAACGAGACTGTGACAAATAGACATGGAGAGCTCATGAGAAGAATGTGCAATATACAGTATATTGGTCTGGCATAACAAAGAAAGCAAAACAGTGGGAAGGAATTAATCTGAATATCTTAAAAAAAAAAAAAAAAAAATTAAGCTGGATGGGTTCAGTAAAGTTTCTCTTCAGCTGGATATATCTGCAGGAAACATGTATAAATTACAATATAATAAAATTTCATCACACAGAAAGGGATGGTGTTATACAGTATAAGAAATAAATTGTCAGGGAGAAGCTATTCCACTACCGATGATTATACAGTTCAATATCACTGCCCATGTCAGTGGTGGTGATGTGAGAGGTAAATATTAAAGCACAGGTGTCAGATGAGGTGGCAAGGTGAGGGTGGCAACATGGAGGAAAGAGTGGGATGAGGTCAGGGATAGAAAAGTGCATTTTGAGTGTGGGAAGCAGAAGTTGTAAAAGGAAGGGAGTGAATAACTGAATGGGAAAGAATTTAGTTGAGAAAGTGGCTGTTAGGAGACATAAACTCCTTCCCTTCAGGGGGTCTCTTGTCTGGGAGTTGTAAAATAAAAAGATGCTATCACACTGAAGGAATTAGATAAGACTTTTTCTAACAAGAGACTTTTTGAACCGTCCACTATGAAGGGTATAACCTAACCTGAACAAAACTGTCTGGCATTAGGAAAACTAACATATAGAAGATCATCACATTAACCCTTTCCTAAACTAATGCCAAATGATTCACTTCAGTGTAGAATGAGTCACTGGAGTCTGGTAGTACACATATATCAAGACCATTAGCACTTTCAGACTGTCAGACTGGAAATAACTCTATTACTTTAAAGGGGTAATCTCTTCACTCTAATGACATAATATGATGATTAACATTTGCTAATTTGTGATGATTCTTTTCAACTTAGGCAAAGTCTCTTGCAGTGAATGGGTTATTGAAGTCTATATCAAACCCCTCTGGTTTAAAATGTCTCTCCTCAGTGGCAATAAATCTGTCTGGTGCTACCAAGGATTGAAAAAAAAAAAAAAAAAAAAAAATAGTCATTGTACTGAAGGGGGTTAAATTTACCACTGACTGATGTGCATGGTGACATGTACTGTAGAGGTGTATGGTATATAGGTGGACTACTGGGCCTTGAAAGCAGGCTGTGAAGCCTATGCACAGAGTCGGACTCATAAAAAAAAAAAAAGATGGATGATAAGGGAGTGTGGCACTAATGAGGAGGCAGGTGTGATGTGTAGCATAAACACAGGAGGATAAGATCATTGTACCTGTGAGGCTGAGGTGGGTGAAACCTTCCTGTGACGGAACTCTGGGGACCTCTGTGGCTGACGTGGATGCTCATGTGTAGCCTGTCACAAAGGCACACAAAAAATTAAGTTTATTAAATACTGTATGCCTACACTCATGAAAAGTAAATAATAAAAGTTCAGTATAAACATCACTTAATATACACAGTTAAATTTTTTTAAAATTTCATCATTCAATGAATGAATGATGAAATTTTAAAATGGCAGACTGCTTCCTTTAAATTCAGTAAAACACAGGTGCTTTTAAGTAACAGGTACAATACTTTCATATGGTAGATCAGTCGAAAAGTAGGTCAAACATGGCTGACAACTTTTTCTACAAACTAAATAAAATTACAATGGATGTGAAATAATATTCATTACAACATTCTGCTTGTCTGATGCTAAGCACCATACTTTGTGAACCAGTTCTAGTATGATAGGTGGGTGCATAAGAGATGTAGTGGTATTAGAGGTAGACTGCGAGATAATGCTGATTTTATGTGTGCTGCGTGTTGGGGAGAGCAGGTGGAGATTGTCAGGTGTGAAAGGATTGAGCTAGCTGATGAGTCTCTTGAGTGCGTGGAAGAGTTTTGTTATTTGAGGCTAGGGTGAGAAGTGGTTGGAAGAAGTTTAGGGAGCTGTTGCCTCTCCTGACACTGAGAGGGCTCTCCCTACGTGTTAAGGGATCTTTGTATGCTGCATGTGTTAGAAGTGTAGTGCTGTATGGTAGTGAGACCTGGGGAGTAAAGGAAGAGGATATTTACAGACTCAAACATACAGAAATGACAATGATTAGGTGGATGTGCAGTGCGTCCCCTGGGGGGGCTGGGTTTACAATGGAAGAGTTGAGAGGTAGGATGGGACTGGAGTGATTTGGTGTTATGATGAGGAGAGGTAGACTGAGGTGGTTTTGGCATGTGGAGAGGATGGGGGTTGGTAATTGGGTGCAGAAAGTGAGAAGCATCAATTTTGAGGGTGGGGTTGTGAGGGGCAGACTGAAAAAAGCAGGGGACGAGGTCATTAAGTGTGACCTCAGGGTTAAGGGACTGAACAGGGAGGCTGCCATAGATCGAGCAGCATGGAGAGCTGCCATTAGGTGACCAAGGCTGATGTATGCAAGCATGTTGGAGCCTTGAAAAATGAAAACGATGAAATGAAAACAATGACTTGTAATTTTTAAAAACTACAACACTGAGAAACTAAATAACTTTGATGAAGGGAGAAAATGAGGAGAATTGCTGATACAGTACAGGAACTTCATTGTACAAGGGTTATCCTAATAATGATCATATCTGCAATACACATTTCTGTCATTAAGCAGTACAGTATTTCAGCCTCCTCAGCAGCATGATTAATTATATCTTTATTTCTGCAGCCCTCAAATGATCGTATTCAGCTTGGAGAGACTTCTGATTGTGAAAGTGTTAGAAGCAACTCTAGTAACCCTTTTGGTGTCATGTTGTCCTTGAGTTTATTCTTGCTACTGTATTCCAGGTAATCTCTCTCAGCTTAAGGAAGGCCTCTAGTTGTGATGGAGTTAACATCATGCATTATTTGTTTATTTTTTATTTATTTATTTTTTTTAATGCAAGGAAGAAGGAACCTATATATAATGCAACATCTATTTATCTGTTTATAACCAGGTGCCTTTCTGGACATAAAACATCTCTTGATCTACCTATCTATCAACAGCCAAGTGCCTTTATGGGCATGCAACATCTGTCTATCTGTCTATGGCCAAATGCCTTAACCACCAAAAGGGTGGCCACAAGCAAGTCACCACCATGTCATTTTGTTCTCCACCATAAGGCCGCCCTTTATCCAGTTCACACTCTCCTCACTCATACAGTGCATCTCTCCACCCCATTCCTCCACCTCATCTTCGGTCTGTAAGTGATTGGGGAGGTGGTGTTCAGTGGTTAAATATGTAATCTTGTATTTCAGAGGAGGTGAGTTTGATTCCAAACTGGGGGAGGGGGCAGTGTTCATATTGTGTGTATCATTTATAAAAGCTCCAAAGTGGATGCACACACTGGCCTTGGTCACCTGACAGTGGTTTTTCATGCTGCTTGAGCTCTAGCAGCCTCCCTATTCAGTCACTTATCCCCTGAGATCACACTCTATGACCTTGTCCCAGGTCTTTCTCGGTGTGCCTCTTTCAACCCTACGCCCGACGTTCACACTTCTCACCTTCCATACCCGATTGTCAGTTTCCGTTCCCAATTCTGAAAAAGCCAGCCCTAGCATGTAATATAGTATAGTATTTACATGTATGGGTATTTGATTCGACAGTTGGTATTACTATTAAAATGGTGACATGTGAAAGTGCTTGGCAATTATGGTGACTGCTGGGCCTCAGAATGGACTGTCAGGTCTATGCCCAGAGTTGGACATACAAGAGATGACAAAAATCTCACCTGAAGCATACTGATGTCTTCGCTGGATGGCACTGTTATGGTGAGTTGTGGCTTTGCTCTCCTCACACCAAGACTACTGCTGGTGGTCGTGGTTGTGGTGGTGGTAGGGGGAGAGGGGGGTACTGGCTCCTCCTCTCGAGGCCCCACCCACACCCCTCCAACCTCCCACTCCCCCTCACTTCCCTCCACAATGTATCCTGCACCCCCCAAACCAACCAAGGGCTCCACAACCATATCACCACCTGCCAGGCCATCATAGTCAACTTCGTAATCCTGGGAAGAAGAACGAGGAAGTTAATGTTTTCATCATCACAATTATTATTAATATATTCATCATATTAACACCATCATTATCATTATCACCAACATAATTATCATCATTATTATCACCCTACATTCTACTAAAAAAAAAAACTTGGGTGTGATGCAAAAGTTAAGTAAAACATTAGCTGTGTAATGTGTAAATATGCTTTTGAGGCAAAGTGAGGATTCCAGGGGTGTAAATGGTGAGTGAGTGAGTGTGTGGTCCAGTCTGTTGGGTAGATTTTGTTAGCTTTCCTTTTATCAGGCTTTTTTTCTTGCTCTCTGGACCATACCTCACCCCATCCTTTGGTAGGAAAAGAGGACTTGGTGACGATGATGATGAATGATGATACAGTAATCCCTCGATTATCTGATGCAAGACAGCCAAGGGTGTGCCTGGATAGTGGATCCATCTGGATAATGGACTTCTCCCCTGTCCCCACTTCATGAATACCCTAACTTTGATAGCCATTGTAAAAGACCTCTCCAGTACATTGTACATCACTAATTCCTGGTGCTTTACACTACTTTATCTGGTAAAGCAGACCTATAAACCACAGCCAAGCAGTTACCATGGTCAAGCAGACCCATCAACCACAGGCAAGAAATCACCACTGCAGGGCTATACTTTGCAGTGACATAAAAACAAAAAAAAGGCCCTGCCAAGCAAAAATGTTCACTTGGCCATAATTTCCAACCGGACAAAGGCATTTTGTCTGGATGAAATGGAAAAATGTATGAATAATGGTTTTGAACAGCCAGATCACAGTGTCTGGATAATGGACTGTTTAGATAATGGATGTCTGGATAATTGAGGGATTACTGATAAATTTTCCATCTGTCAATCTAGTGAGTGATCCTGCTTCGTGTAAGATCTTTCCCCAACCTAAAGACTTTCAAGTAATCATGTCCTCACATAGCAATGACCTCTCTTCACTTAGTTCAGACATTTAAGATGAGACTGACCAGTTGCTGTTCCCTGAGTGGCATTATGTGAGAAGTAAATCCACATGTTGGAGTGCTTTTTCTCATGAGACCATCTGGTGTCCATTTGATTATAAGGTTTCCACCCAGCATAGGTAAATGGATCCTGAAGTATAAGAAACAATCTGACCTGTAACTAAGCGCAGACATCCGATGGTAGCACCACCTCACGTGAGTGAATGGTGTCTGTTGCCATCCATCCATCCATCATCCAATCCTACGTTGCCCCATGAGGAGCGCAGAAGCTCGGGGCTAGGCAGTTGGTCTTGATATTTAAGATGAGAGTGACCAGCCTCACTCATCCCTGAGTGGCATTACATGAGCAATAAACCCCAATCACCCCTTGGATATAAACCTTCACCGGTTCAATCCGACTGGAGCACAATAATTACCCACTAAACCACCAGGTGCCAAAATTTGGTTATATGGTTACCACCCAGCATAGTAAATGGTTTCCTGGTGTACAGGAAACCATTTGGCTAGTCACTCAGTGTAGAGTCACCCACAGGCAGAAGGGATAGGAAAGAATGAAGGAATGCCACCTACCAAAAAGAAAAGGTTCCAGAAAAAAACTCTCAAACTTAGGTACAGTATAAATGAGACAAAGGACACCTCTAATAGCCGCACCCACCCTGTTGATATACACCACCCCAACAGATCTCAAAAGGTATCTGTTAAGCTACGTCTTCAGAGTCCAGCTTCAGGTTCTCTGGACACGAGCAACTGATCTGGGTTTCCCTTCGAGACCGGGTCTAGAGCATGCAACTAGAGGAACAGGGCATAAAAACTCAGGTCAGCCAACCTTACACGTATATTGCTTCAAAGTCAACACAGTACTCAACACAATCTTAACACAACATGCTCTACATATTAAATACACAATAAGACAGGAGTACTCTGGTTGAGCTGCTGAGGACTGGGCTTTATCACAGGTGTCGTCCAGGTGTGGGAGGGGTCCCATCAGGTGTGCCTTCCCGCAGGAGGCACAGGACCTCTGCTAGGGGACGGGTCGTCTGAAGTGGGCTGCTGGGCGGTGTGGAGGGAGGCCCTCCTATGGGAGGGCCTTGGTGAGAAGGTTGGCCCTCAGGACTGGGGCCGAACAGGGCGAGCAGGTGCACTTCCCTGCGCCCGCTCCTGGAGGAGGACTGCTTGCCGATGGGGCTAGGGAGGTCATGTCCCGGGAGTTCTGGGGGTGCACCTGGGTGATTGAGGGCTTCGGTCTCGCTCGGGTTGAGTCGCCGTCAGGGGCTGTCTGTGGCATCCCTTCCTTCGGGAGTCCGACAGTGAGGGGCGTTGTAGGGGGCGTTGGCTGTAGGGCATGGATCCCCAGACTCACCATGGGGCCTCGCCAGACCTCCTCCAATTGCAACTCCGCTGGGGGACTGCCCCTGTGGGGAGAGAGAGAAGGGTATCCTGCTCGGCCTCTGGATGGGTGAGGCAAGCAAGGGACGTCCTCCATGAGGGGTGTCACAGGGGTAGCAGATGAGGGATGTACAGTGGCTGATCCCTCCCCAGCATGGACGGTGGCCGTCGCCACGGTTCAACTTACCCCAGGGACAGCAGGTATAGGGTGTATGGTGGCCGACCCTTCCCCAGCGTACAGTAGATGGTGGCCATCGCTGTGGTCCTGCTCTCTATGGAGGTGGCAGACAAAGGACGGACGGTGGCCAATTGTTCCCCGGCGCAGACGGTGGCTGTCGCACGGTTCTGCCCTTCTCTGGGGTTGCAGCTGAGAGACGTACAGTGGCTGATCTCTCCCCGGTATGGACGGTGGCTGTCATCGTGGTGCTGCTCCCAGCGGAGGCTGCAGGTGAAGGGTGTATGGTGGACGACCCTTCCCCGGCGCAGACGGTGGCTGCTGCTGTGGTCCTGTAGGGGGTAGTAGCAGAGAAGAGTATGGTGGCTGACTTCTCCCCAGTGTGGATGGTGGCCGTCGTTGCAGTGCTACATGGGACTGTAGGAGTACAAGTCCCAACCCCATCCTCGCGAGTGCTGGTCTGGCTGGAGAGTAGTCTGCCGGGGCGGTGTTCTTCTGGCTGGCTTCATTGAGGGGAAGAGGGGTGCAAAGTAGTGGGGGACATAGGCCCATCTGGCCTGGGCCCTTTGCGCGCCTGTATTCTACCCTTGGAGTGGGTGTTGCGACACCCTGTCCGTGGTTCCTCCATGGGATGGATGTTCCGCCACCCCGTCTGTGGTCTTCCGTTGGGGTGGGTATTTCAGTATCCTCTGTCTTTAAATACACCCATCAAACACATCCCAAACATACCTCAACGCACATCAAATACACCAACAACACCCGTCCCTTAACTCCCTCTCTCATAAGGCCTTCTCTAAGTGCATCAAAAACTGCTGGAAGTGAAAGTGTTACTCCCAAAACTCAACAGTTACAACCTGCCAGATGTCATCCTTCAAAAACATGCAGTGAATAAGTAAACACAGGGACATACACTAGATAAGGCCGTCCCTCTGTGAAGGAAAATATCTAAAGAAAACCAGCAGCAGATAAAAGGACAACAATGTAGAGGAGAAAAGACGAAACTCACTCGATCCTCCCTACGGGGTCGGATCATCGGATGCTGTGCCCACTTCACCGTCTCAAAGTTCGTCGAGGGTAACAAGCAAAATATGATCGAAGGAAATAGTTTAATATGATAGTTGAGGATAGTGAAATATGATAAACTCAGAATATGATGCGGGAAAAAGTCAACAGACAGCATACAGTAGGATGACAAGGCAAACTCACCTCAGGGAACGGATGCTGCGAAAATTCGACCTAGATCAGGGCTTACAAACCTACGACCAGTTCTCTCTCGTAACTCTGATTTTTTTTTTTTTTTAAGAACAAGAAATATGAAAAGATTCCGTAAATATTCCCATTTTCTTTCTCTTCCCGTAAAGCTAACTCGTGATAACTTTTCTCGTGTGTGTGTGTGTGTGTGTGTGTGTGTGTTTTAGAACAAGCAACAAAGGAAGACTGTATACTCCCACTGTTCTTCCTGAGCAAACAAACGATAGTCATGACAGGGAATTGGTTGTAAAAGAGAAGAGAAGGATCACAAGAATGAGGAGTAAGAGAAAGAGATGAGCGGATTAGTGGAGGAGGATAAGAGGAAGGTGGACGTTGGAGGAGGAAGAGGAAGAGAGGTCGAGGGAGGGGAAGGGGGCGAGGAGAAAGAGGAAGGGGAGTAAGATGAAGGAGGAATCTTGGGCCATAACAATAATATATTCCCACCTCAGGGTCAGATGCAGTGCCCCCCTCTCCAACACCCCTGGCCCCCGCGCCCCCAGTGGTGTGGGTGTCGGGCTTGCGGTGGGAAACAAGTGATTTTTTCCTTACACTGTCCCGTCTCGTACTGATCATATTCTTCACCTGCAATAAATAAATGAATAAATAAATAGAGAAAATAATACAGCACACCCTTTCACTGTGAGGGAGTTTCAAATTTAAATATAATCGTTAAGTTGCAGCAAAAATAAACGATAAGGGTTATAGCATCCCCTAAAATGACTCACCTTACCTAAAATACCCTCACAGAACCCTAAAATACCTCCACAGTACTTCTCAATCCCTCACAGTACCTTAAAATGACCGTCAACGCCACTTATAAAATCCCTGGTGTCCTGTCCTGCTACCCCGGTGCTTTCAGATGTCTTACAGTAATTCCCTTGATACCTCAGTGTCCTATAATCATCCACAAAATGTTCCCAGATTCGTCGCAGGTACCCAGATCTTCAAAATGTCCCCAAATGTCCATATTGTCCCTCAGTACCCCCTTAAATGCCCCATAAAATCCCCTCCCCCCCAAATTCCCACCTTGCCCCATGCTGATCGATGCATCTTCTTCTCCTTGTGGTGTGATGGGGGGCGGGGTAGGGGGTCGAGGGTGGGCGGGCGACGGTCATCCTCGGAGCTGGAGTGTCGTCTCTCAGGGGTTCCAGGGGGCTCGAGGAACTGGTCTGGAGGGGGAGGGTTCAGTGTTAGGTCAGTGGTAGTTGTGTAATGTTATCCTCCAAGGCATCATTTTTAATATCATCCTCGAAATCATCATTTATTAGTATTATTATTATTTATTATTATTATTATCCTACGCTCCTCATGGGGCAACATAGGATTGGATAATGGATGGATGGATTATTATTATTATTATTGTTATTATTATTATTATTATCATTATTAATATTATTAGTAGTAGTAGTAGTAGTATATTGTTGTTGTTGGTCTCCTAATCTGAATGAACCCGCCTAGAAGTAGCAGTTGGAATATACTAAAGAAACGGGCCGTGAGGGTGAGTGGGTTAAGATCCTTGATAAACATGAACTTTTTAATGTTTACAGGGGGCAGCACCTGGCACGCGGTGCAGGGGGAGACAGGGAAAGGGGAGGGGAAGGGGAAATAGGGTCTGAGAGGGGAGCCTAAGAGGGGGAAGGGAAGGGGGGCGGTGTGGGGCGGTAAATATTAGGATGAAGGGTCAAATTATCCCCGCCAAGGAAGCCAAGGAACGCACTATCAAGTTAAATCACGGCTGGGTTGAGGATGGGGTGGAAGGTGCGTATGGGGAGAAGATATTGCGGAGATTTTGGGAGAAGGATTGATACATCTTGGACGGGGAATGGTAAATCATGGAGGATAGGGGTAGAAGGGACTTTGGGGAGTAAATATTAGGAGTAAAATAAACACATCTACCTTACATCCTGGTTGGGCTGAGAACGGAGGATGTTGATTGATGGATGGAAGTGTTTATTGTTACACGTTGGATACTGATTGCTTGATTGTAATGTTTATTGTTCATTGGAGGATGCTGACTGAGTGATGGAAATGTTTATCGTTCATTCTGGCGTTAAATATGAGGAGAAATGTTGAAATATCATCATCAGGGAAGGTACACTCAGGTTGAGATCGGAAGGAAACAGTGCTTTCTTCCGTAAAATATTAGGGAGAAAGGTCAGTGCGCCCTCCTTTGTGTTCCTTTGGTCTTTGTAATTCACCGGGTCGGTCAGGATCACTTGATGGTCGTGATGGTCAGCTTTTACTCTCCCGGAAGGGAGCTGAGAGCTCATATAGTCCGATCTAAGGGCAAGGCTGTGACCTTCACACACGCACACACCCGTCCCCTTGCTCAAGGGGGACAGTAACCACCCACTTCGCCAGTGAAACTTTTCGCAACCTGAGCAAGGCGCGAACTCCCGTCCACCAGTTGGCAAGCGAGAACGTTACCACTGCACCAGCAGTGTGTGTGTGTGAGAGAGAGAGAGAGAGAGAGAGAGAGAGAGAGAGAGAGAGAGAGAGCTTCGTGTAATGAAACTGTGCCTAAAGAGTAAAAAAAAAAAAAAAAAAAAATAGATGAAAAAATGACATAAGGAGGAGAAAGAGGGGAACAAAGCAGTGTATGTACGTGTGTGTGGAGGGGAAAGGGGAAGGGGGAGGCAGAAAGGGGAAGGAAAGGGGGAAGGGGGAAGGGGGAAAGGAGAGGTAGAGGGAAGCACAAAGAACAGAAACTCAACAGACAGATGTTATAGATTACTGTGTGCGGTAGGGGAGGGGGGAAGAAAGAAAAAAAAGAATAAATGGTGAGGTCAGAACAAAGGATCGTGCATAAGTGGCTAGGGAAAAGGAAAGGAGGCTAGAGTGAGGGGAATTGAGGTGGGGGAGGGGAGAAGAAAGGTATGAAGGGGAGAGGGTGGTGGTAGTGAAAGGAAGGGAGGCTAGAGTGGGGGGAAATGAGGTGGGGGAGGGGAGAAGAAAGGTATGAAGGGGAGGGGGTGGTGGTAGTGAAAGGAAGGGAGGCTAGAGTGGAGGGAAATGAGGTGGGGGAGGGGAGAAGAAAAGTCTGAAGGGGAGGGGGTGGTGGTAGTGAAAGGAAGGGAGGCTGGGTGAGGGGAAATGAGGTGGGGGAGAGGAGAAGAAAGGCCTGCGAGGAGGAATGTGGGGGTAGGATGGAAGGGGGAGGACAGGGTGAGGGGAAAACGAGAGGGAAAGTAGAGAGAGGGGAAATTAACACTTCTACAGCGATAGTCTTATTAAACCAAACCAATCTAATGACGTTTCTATTCTACTCCCGCCGACCATTTTCGTTAGCTTAGGGGGGACTTTTCTAACTGGATGGGGTTTGATATAGTTAGATACATTTAGATATAGCTAAATATAATTAGAGATAGTTTTCATTGACCCTTTCACTACAAAAGATTTCCTTAACAATTACTCAAGTATTTTGGAGGTATAGAGGAAATGTGACACGTCTCTTGATTCAAAACTTTAATGAGAAAGAAGGCATACTAAGAGGGATGACTTTAAAATATCCTCTATGTCCTTCCTAATCTTCTCAGCCTCCTATGACCCACTCTCAGCTGAATAAAATCGTCTGGAGTCAGCTGGGATTGAATGCTAGAGTTGCCCTGGCCGTGAGAGGGCTAAGAGTACAGGTAACATGACTCAGACTCCCATGACTCAAGGGACAGTGAGATTAATACTCATGTTTGCTGTCTTTTTCCCTCCGTTCTTTGTGTGGGGTTTTTGTGTGAGAGAGAGAGAGAGAGAGAGAGAGAGAGAGAGATTACATTCCACGTACAAGGTTTATGAAGTTTTAAGATCCTGTAAACTTTATCCTCGCGCGCGCACACACACACACACACACACACACACACACACACACACACACACACACACACACAAGTGCATTTATTTCCTCCCAGGTGTTCAACGACCATTTCTTCCATAAATAAACTAGCTCTCTCTCTCTCTCTCTCTCTCTCTCTCTCTCTCTCTCTTACACACACACACACACACACACACACACACACACACACACACACACACACACACACACATTCCTCAAGGTGGGTGAGATAGGCCCTAAGTCAACAGCTGCTGCCTTCCTTCAACGCCCTCCCTCCCACGCAGAAATGACAGGAATCTCCCACTTTTGAGGCAGGAAGAAGGGGGAGAAAGGAGGGGGGAAAGAGGGAGGGAAGGTGGGGGAGGGGGAAGAGAGGGAGAGTTAGAGTGGGAGGGGAGGGGAGGGAGAATAGGGAGGGAAGGACTAGGGGAAGAGAGGGGAGAGGAAGAGTTGGGGATCTAAGGAGAGGGAGGAGTAGGAGGGGGCTGGGAAGAGGAAGTATGGGGAGGAGGAGGGGATCTGAGAGGGGAGCTTAAGAGAGTGAAGAGAAGCTAGAAAAGGGAGGGGAGAGGTCTGACAAAGGGGGGAGAGGAGAGAGTGAGGAGACAGGGGATCAGACGAGGTGGTTTTGGGGAGGGAGTGAGGAGGAAGGGCACTAGGAAGTTGAAGAGAACGCGGGAGATGTGGAAGAAAATGTGAGAGAAGTTGAGAGAGGAGGGTAGGGGGTTTGGCAGAGGGGAGGGGAACACAGGGGAAGGAAAGCGAGTCTGAGAGTGGAAAGGGAAGGGGAAGGGGAGGGGTTGGGGAGGGGAAGGGGGATCTAGGAAGTGGAGGAGAGAAAAAGTGGGATGGGACGGGGATATGAATGAACAGAGGTGTGGAGGAGAGGTAGGAGGGAGGGCGGAAGAAGAGGTTAAGAGGGGGAGGAAAAGTGGGAGGAAAAGGAAAGAGAAATAGATCGAAATGGATGGGAAGAAAGAAGTGGTGAGATGGGGAATGGAAGATGAGAGAATAGTGGGGAAAGGGGAGGTCAGGTAGGGGAAACAGGGGGTCAGGGAGGGGGGAAGGAAGGCAAGAAGAGGGAGGGGAAGGGAAGGGGAGTATGAAGAAAGTGGGAAGATTGAGTAGTTGAGATGTTGAACGGAAGTAAGTGAATTGGGGTAGAGAAGGGGAGGGGGGAAAAGGGAAGGTTGTAGGGGAGAGGAGAGAGAGAGAGAGAGAGAGAGAGAGAGAGTCCTGATTCACCATAAACCAACAAACATTCTCCCTTATTTTGATTACCTTCACGTCACGGGGATCAAAGACGCTAAATTGATGCCTGACAAAAAACGAATATGTACGACAGGTGTGTGTGTGTGTGTGTGTGTGTGTGTGTGTGTGTGTGTGTGTGTGTGTGTGTGTGTGTGTGTGTGTGATTCTGTCTGTATCTGTGTCTTTATCTTCACACACACACACACACACACACACACACACACACACACACACACACACACATTCTTCCATCCCTGAGCCGCTCATAATTGTTGACATGAGTTAAATTAGAGTTAGTTTATCCTTTTTATGTTCCGATTCTGGAGATAGACTAGACAGACCATTCCCTGAGGTCTAACAGAATTCCCTTACATGTCACACAGCAACATATCACCGATTCGGCACTAATACCCACTCTCCATAATGCTAGGGCTGTCTCACTCGGAATTGGTGTGGTGATATTAGCGGGGGTATTTTTATGGCATGCCAGTGGGTCATGGGGAGGATAAGTAATGAATATTATTAACGAAAGTGAGATCCAACAGGGCGGTAGGTGGGGGCGAACACCATCCACTCACTCGATGTAGTGGTGCTCTCGTGTGACTGCTCTTTTCTCTCTTCCTTCCCTCTTACCGTCTTTCTTCTTCTGTCTTTCTTTCCGTCATTCTTTCCTCGTCCTTCTGTCTATGGGTGACTCTACAATGAGTGACAAGCCAAATGGTTTCCTGTACACCAGGAAACCATTTACTACGCTGGGTGCCAACCATATAAACAAATTATGGCGCCTGGTGGTTTAGTGAATAATTACGGCGCTCCAGTTGGATTGAGCCTGTGGTGGTTTATATGCAAGGGGTGGTTGGGGTTTATTGCTCACGTAATGCCACTCGGGGATGAGTGAGGCTGGTCACTCTCATCATAAAAGTCAGGACCAACTTGCCTAGCCACGGGGTCCCACCTTCCTCAAGAGGCAACACAGGCGTGGATGATGGATAGATGGATGGGATTCCAAAAACTTTGCCCTATCCCAGACTTTATTCCACTACACGTCCTTTCAAACAACCGCCCACTTCTTTTTTCCGGTTTTATGTGGTAGTGTTGTGTTGTGTGGTGTGGTGTGGTGTGGTGTGGTGTGGTGTGGTGTGTGATGTGGTGTGGAGTCATGTGGTGCGGTGTGTGGTGTATGTGCTGTGTCGCGTAGTGTTGAAGTGTATGGTAGTGTTGTATACGTGTGTGTGTGTGTGTGTGTGTGTGTGTGTGTGTGTGTGTGTGTGTGTGTGTGTGTGTGTGTGTGTGTGTGTGTGTGTGAGTTACTGAGAAAAATGGTAGACAGGTAGATAGAAGTAAAACATCTTTGACGTCATCACTTAAGTTCCCATTATAGATTAAGGAGAAGGAGGGGAGGGGGAGAGGGAGGCGAGAGGGGGAGAGAGGGGGGCGACGTGTGAATGAAGGAGAGGGGGACTGATGAGGAGGGGGGAAGAGGGGGAGGGGGATGTCTGAAAGAGGAGGAAGAGAAACTGGAGGAAAGGGGGAAGAGAGAAGAGGAGAGGGGAATATCTGAAGGAAGTGTAGGGGTTGATTGAGAAGTGGAAAGAGAGAGAGAGAGAGAGAGAGAGAGAGAGAGAGAGAAAGAGAGAGAGAGAGAGAGAGAGAGGTGACAGCAAGGGCTACTGACATCACAAGCATTAACCTACGTCGCAGTGTGGATATGTGACACACCCAACACATCCCAAAGATATATGACACGAACCAAAATAACCGAGGAAGGCTAATCTTATCACACCCCACGAATAAACCGTCCTGATTACCGTTGCCAGTCAGACGGTTTAATTCTCAGACCGTTTCATTCATCTGAGAGGACCGCTTATATAAACACAATTCTTTCAGTCTGCAGCTCAGTGACTCATTCTATATTCTACAGTATTCCTGCTATCACCAGACGATTTTATTCAGGGTAAGAAGGAGACCTAAAGTGGAGGGGTTAATGGAGGCTGTTTCTAGCTCCTGAAGTTCGAAAAATCCCTCAAAACTAAAAAAAAAATCGTCTAGAGAAAGCAAGAATACACGAAAGAACTAGAGGGGGATTCAGTGGACGCATCTCTCCTACAAGTGCAACGTAATTTCCATTTTATAAACAAGGGAAGCGCAATTTCTAAACCACGCCTCATAATGGGTTAGGGTTTCTCATCACTGATTAGGGTTTCCGGATCCAGAATCTGTAATACCATCCGGATCGAACCCAAAAGTTAATCGATTGTTCCCTGGGACATGGGCTATCTACCTACCAAATTGGGTCCAAATCTCTCTTTTAGTTTTTAGTAATCCTGCTAACAGATAAACAAACAGGGGTGAAAACATACTCCTCTTGTCGGAGGGAAAAATTCTTAATTCTGGAGAAGAGTGCATAACACCATCAATCACGTTTAATTTATTTTTTTATTAGTCTTACGATTTTATTTTGGTCATGGGGTTAAATCTTCACGTTCTTCAGTTCATATTTTTTTCTTGCTACCACCGGACGATTTTACTCAGGTTTTGGAGAGACTTTCCCAGCTGGAGTAGCTTGGAAATGGCCTTCACTAACCCCTTCACAGCTATAGGTCCCTCCGAAGCTTAATAAAATCGTCTGGAGGAGGAGGAGGAGGAGGAGAAAGAGGAGGAGGAGGAGGAGGAGGAGGAGGAGGAGGAGGAGGAGGAGGAGAGATGATTTAACACAAGTCGGTCTCATTATGGTGACTCACGGCGCAGGTAAAAACTTCGTCACGTCAACTCCCTCTCACTGCTTGTTCGTCTGGCGTCCCCTCCTCTCACTTGCAGAGGGGTTGCCAGCCACGTCGGAAACCCTTTGACGAAAATCTCCTCATCCATTCTCGTATCGGGTTCGTAATCTCCCTTAGGCGTATCCTGGGAGACGCTGGGAGACGGAAAGGCGATAGAACCACTCTCTCTCTGTCTCTCTCTCCATTTATCTTTCTATCCATACGTGGTTACATACATCCTTCATCAATCCCTCATATCCCACGCAGTCCTCTTAGGCAGAATAAAATCGTCTGGTGGAGGAAGAAATTAACCCCCTCAACACTTCCTCTTGGCTGCTTCGCCCTTCTGCCTCGGAAAACCCCTTATCTTCTTCGCGGCATAAATCAAAGTATCCATTTCTTATCTCGACGTATATTTGGCCAGGGTTGCAGAGGGGAGGAAGGCAAACTTCTAAACCGTAGCCAGCTGAGGTTTTAGTTAGGTTAGTCTCAGGTTAGGCTGTTAGAGTGACAGGGATTCGTTAGAATAGGCTAGATGGGGCTAGGTTTGTCCCTTAAGCTTAGATAAAGTTGGGCTAAGTTAGTGTGTTAGGGCCTCAGTAAGTTAGGTGAGGTTAACTAACTTTTCTTCACTTGTACTGCGCAGTAGATCGAAACCCCGACCGTCAATACAACACATACCCTTCTCTTCTGTTCTCTCTCTCCCTCACTCTCGCCGTCACTGTCGTCATTACTCATCACACCCTCACCATCATCACTTTGCCCCCTGACTCATCTTCGTTGTCAGCACATTACTCCTTACACTTTCACTATCACACACACACACACACACACACACACACACACACACACACACACACACACACACACACACACACACACACAGTTAAAGAGTGTTCTCGTGAGTGTCGCCAGTGAGTGTGTAAGGTTTTTCCCCCTCCGTTTCTTTCTCTCTCTCTCATACACAAGCTATCTATAGTGTTATCAGGATGACACCAGAGTGACAGTGTCAGGTGAGCCAGCCATAACTCCGTCTACCACCACCCTCTTATCTATCGCACTCTCCCCCCCCCTCTCTCTCTCTCTCACACACACACACACACACACACACACACACACACACACACACACACACACACACACACAGTCACACATACACAAGTTATCTACACCCTTATCGAAGTGACGTCAGTGTCAGTATAAGGTGACCTGGGCATAACTCTACACTCATATCGCCCCCCCCTCTCTCTCTCTCTCTCTCTCTCTCTCAAAGAATAAAAATCATGAAATACGTCAAAGGATTTACGAGGTTAATGAAGACCTTCCAACCACTTCAAACTGAGAGGTCGTTTTGAATCTAAAGATAATAAATATAGAAAAGGAAAATGGCGGTCGTAGCGAGGGGGATATTCAACTCCGCACGCATAAACACCTCAAACCCCCGGAAACGAATGCTTGAAATAACACGAACGCAGATATAAAGTCCAGGAGGTAGAAAGGGTGAAGTGATTGGGAAGGTGAGGGATTTTGGATGAGGGGTGAGAGGGGTGAGGTATGAGAGGGAGAGGAGATTGGTTGGAGGAATGAGGAGAGGGAAAAGCGAGGAGGAATGAGGAGAGGGAAAAGCGAGGAGGAATGAAGAGGGGAAGGAAGAAAGGTGAATGAAGGAAGGAAGAAGGGGAAAGGGAAAAGAAACAGGAAGGAAGGAGAAAGGGGAATGGAAAGACGAAGGAAGAGGTGAAGACGGGGAAAGAAAGGGAAATAGGTGGAGAGGGAGAGGCAAAGGAAAAACTGCCTTGTGAAACTATCCAGTAAAATGAACCAGATATTTACTAACTCGTCATTTCAGCCATCGGAATCTTCTACTTGTCAGCTCTACCATCACGGTCAGTCACTCAAACTCTCATTTACCTTCACAAACAGTACCTATCTATGGAGAGAGAGAGAGAGAGAGAGAGAGAGAGAGAGAGAGCGCCAACAGTTCCTGGTATTAGCTCGATATATTGGCCAAATTCTGTCTCGCACATCATCATCATCATCATCATCATCACCATCATCATCATCTGTATCATCATTCCCTATTCTTGACTGTCCCATCATCATCATCATCATCATCATCATCATCATCATCATCATCATCTTCCTGCCTTTACGAGGTGTGAGGAATTAACAGCATGACAGGTGTGCATAGATCAGTATATATTAAAATGTGCTTTATGGCGGGCGATTAGCACTAGATTACCAAGAGGCCTCATACATTCTATTTTAAGGTGTTTTTGTTGGAGTGAATGAGAAGAGGTTGTGGGGTTAATGCCAGAGAGAGAGATCCAAGAGTTCCTGGTAACCCCTTGTAACATTAGCCACTCTGGGTTTGCCAAAGGTACCGCAATGTGGGGAGGTAACATAAAAAATTGAAAATGAAGAGGACACAAGCTCACTTATAGTACACACACACACACACACACACACACACACACACACACACACACACACACACACACACACACACACACACACATAAACTTCCCTCATCTTTACTGCCAGACCAATTTCATTCAATACCACCACCCAACCAACCCAACGCAGCCTCACCACACATACCTACCTCATCCTCACCCCCTCACCATACCTACCTTCACCTCATCATAAATACCTGACAGAACCCCACAGCCAAATAAGCTTAACCCAAATACACAACTCAGCCTCACTACCACACAAGCTTCACCAGATTTACCAAGACACAAACCTGATTACTTCACAACCACACAAACTTGCCCAAGCTTCACCATTACACAAACTTAACCCAGATTCATTCCTGCACAAACCTAGCTCACCCTCCCCCTTAAAAATCTTCACTCACCTTCACCACCACACAAACAAACTCATATTCAGTAGTACACACACTTCATCCTTACATAAGCTAACTCAAAGTAACTACCAAACAAACTTCACCAGCTTCACATCCTACTCAAATCTTACTCAAAATCATTACTAAAAAACTCAAACTATCCTCCACCAGACACACGTGAAGGCAACCTCACAACAAAGAAGCTTAACACGGACCTCACACAAACCTCACCACAGATTCAACACCACATTTACCTAATTTAACCTCATCACCCCCAGCACAAACCTCACCACAATTTCACCACCACATTCACCTAACCTCATCATCCCCAGCTAATCTCTCAAAAAAGTGGGCCTGAGTCAAGCGAACGTCCCGGGAGCAAGACAGCCTCGCCCCAGTTACGTCTGGCTCAAAGTGGCTCAAAGGACAGGCCGCTACGTAAAGCTGGCAGGCGGGACAAGGGTGGAGATGGGCTGTGTGTGTGTGGGGATGACTCAGGTAGACAAGGTTGCATGGGAGGCCTCGTAACACCTCTTCCGTAGCTACTGATTTGCGGGATAAGGGTGGAGATGAGCTGTGTGTATGTGGGAATGACTCAGGTAGACAATGTTGCATGGGGGGCCTCGTAACACCTCT
The DNA here is from genome assembly GCF_032717465.1 of Coenobita brevimanus. Classification (NCBI taxonomy): domain Eukaryota; kingdom Metazoa; phylum Arthropoda; class Malacostraca; order Decapoda; family Coenobitidae; genus Coenobita; species Coenobita brevimanus. Next base: position 1,811,416 of record NC_137059.1, read on the forward strand.
TCCGTAGCGATTTATTTGCGGGATAAGGTTGGAGATGGGCCGTGTGTATGTGGGGATGACTCAGGTCTACAAGGTTACATTGGAGACCTCTGAACACCTCTTCCGTAGCGATTTATCTGGCATATGGGGTTGAGTCACGTATTTTTGTGGGTTTAGGAAGGGACTACATGAGGGTGTGATGGTGGTGTGGTTGGTAACGTGGTTTGCTGTCCTTACGATTCCACAGAATGTCTTGTGAAACGAACAATACATCCATTCATTCATCTCCTCTAAAATAAATAAATATGTAAATAAATAAAATAAATCAAGAAATACAATTTTTATATATTCTACAGTATACAGTCAGTCGCCATTATTACGGAGGGGGGCGGTCAGAAACCAATTAATAAAAGTAAACAAAGTAAACAAATTAATAGATGATGTGAGAAGTAAAAACAATAAAATCGAGTTTCGTTTCAGTTGATTCGTTTGCTTGAAATTCTAAATAAGGAAGCCAGAATAAGAAAAAGCATTGATTCAAAACTCTTGCCGTTTTTATAACATTCTCTCTCTCCCTCCCTCTCTCTCTCTCTTTCTCTCTCTCTCTCTTTCTCTCTCTCTCTCTCTCTCTCTCTCTCTCTCTCTGGGTCTATTTATTCAGCAGGAAATGACGGACAAGGAAGTGGCGTATGACAAGTGACGATCTCAAAGTGAAAGAAAAAAGTTAGAGAGGGAGATATTATTACGAGAGAGAGAGAGAGAGAGAGAGAGAGAGAGAGAGAGAGAAAGTAGAGAGGTAAAGAGACAGATAGAGACAGACAGATGGACAGACAGATTGATGCTCACGGTGTAAAATTTCGCCTCACCACTGGATGCAGGCAAAGAATAAGGAATCAAGGAGATGAGAAGTTAGACCAAGACCGAGGGTGTTATAAAGATCCGCGGCTGTGTGTGTGTGTGTGTGTGTGTGTGTGTGTGTGTGTGTGTGTGTGTGTGTGTGTGTGTGTGTGTGTGTGTGTGTGTGTGTGTGTGTGTGTGTGTGTGTGTGTGTGTGTGTGTGTGATAGAGCCCCCCCATGTCCTTGTCACGCGGCTCAAGGGATGGGGATAAGGGAGGAGAAACAGCTGATATACAAGACTATTTCTATTATTTATATCCTCCATACCTTCTCTCTCTCTCTCTCTCTCTCTCTCTCTCTCTCTCTCTCTCTCTCACAGTGTAGAGACACCTCAAGGTTTTACTACATCGAGTGAGTGGATGTAGACTACCCCAAATTTACCACAAAGCGTTAAAAAGGAGAATAGGAAACAGAAGATGAAGGACAAGAATAGGAACAAAAAAGAGATGAAAAGAGACAACGATGATGATGATGATGATGAAAGACAAATATTTACGAGCATGTTTGGACAGACAGACAGAAAATCAGTGATAAATAGTTAGACAAAGAAGACAGACAGAATTATAGATAGACAGAGACATAAAAAGACAGACAGACAGACAGACAGACCCTTAGTGAGTTTCAGGAACATGGCCAATGAGAGTATTGTTGTGTAAGAGAACAACACACACACACACACACACACACACACACACACACACACACACACACACACACACACACACACACACACACACACACACACACACACACACACAGAGAAGAAGAAGGAGAGGAAGACTGAGACACAATGAGAGCGGTCCATCTATAGGTCCATTACATAAGGGGGACCACGATAAAATATCACCTGCCACGCTAATGTGCAGTGAGACATCAAAGACAATTCAAGGCTCTGTATTTTCGTCTGCTCTGTAATTTCGTTTCCTATACTCTTTTCACCTTAACTTGGCCTAGATTTTCGTCCATTTGCAGCTTATTTCACGTAGCTCAGTGGCACGAAAAGTCCTATACTCCTTTCACCTTAACTTGGCCTAGATTTTCGTCCATTTGCAGCTTATTTCACGTAGCTCAGTGACAGAAAAGACAATGCTACGGCTCTGTATCCACTCCATACCACTTCTTCGTGACTAGCATCATATTCTAGTGTTAGTCCATAGTGGCAGAAACAGACAATACTACAGCTCTACATTCTTTCCATAACACTTCCCCTGTACGCCAATACACACCATATATACACCCCATACATACCCATGCACATACACCTGCACCCGTGACTACCTCATCTATAGCTCATACATGCCTGTAAACAATCATATACATCCTCATACACACCCCACATACAATGCCACTCATAACTACGTACTCAAGCTATTAATTATATTACGAAATAAAGTGAAATGAAATGAGATGACTACAACAACTACTACTACAATTACTACTACTACTGCTAGTACTACTACTACTACTATTACTACCACCACCACCACCACCACCACCACTACTACTACTACTACTACTACTACTACTACTGCAACCACCACCGCCACCACCACCACTACTGCTACTACTACTACTACTACTAGTAGTAGTAGTAGTAGTATTACAAGAACAAAACAACAGCCACAAAAACTACTACTACTACTACTACAACTGCTACTATTACTATATTACAACAACAACTACTACTGCTACAGTAACTTCTACCTAATATCACTTCTATCGTAAGTTAAAAACAGTAATTACAAAGAACATACTTATCATTATTATAACTGACCTGAGTAATTACAGGTTAATTAGCCAGAGATTAGCGTCAGCACTCCATTAAAGGGCGTGTTTTAAATGGCACTTTGTTTTGTCGTATTCACTGTAATCACTGGAAGTTTATTCACAGTAGTTTATGAGAGGAACAGAAAAATAACGAGTCTGAAAAGGGAGCGAACATGAAATAATCGGCATCTTTTCTCTCCGACGTTGTATCATCCCGTACCCACCCTGGCCGTACCCAGGGTTACTCTCTTAACCCTGGCCGTACCCACACCAGTGTTGACATTGACACGGCGGGGGTATGACGGAAATGGAATGGAAAATATGTTCAAGCTATGGTTTTATTCAGTGCTATTGATACGACCGGGTGATGGAGCTATCCGTTTTTTTGTGTACCAATATGTGGGGGGAGGCAACTTCACTTTCTGTCAGGTTTTCACGTATAAGGTGAACTTGGGGCTTCTACTACTAATATCAGTAAAGTGCGCTTTGTGAGCACGTGACGAGCAAGCGAGAGTTTGTAAATACGCCTATCATCATAATTTCATCTTGGTGTAAATTTTCAACATTTCTGGTGAGTCATTTCAGCAATAACAGAAGAATAATTGATCTAACATATTTACTTTCTCAGTTTTTCACACACACACACACACACACACACACACACACACACACACACACACACACACACACACACACACACACACGCGCGCACGCACGCGCACAATCAACGTATGAAAATGAAAAATAACTCATACCTTTCATGTGTCACTTTCATAGTGCTATAAATCGATTTCATAATGGAGAATGTCATTTGAAGCCTTTGGTACATTCCCTTGAAAAGCTGGGATTCCAAGGGATTTCTTTGGTCTCATGAGTAAATTTATAGCTAAAAACAAAACGCTAGAAAGAAAATTTATTTACTTTATCTACGACCTGCTGAAAGAATCTCTTCTCTATATCACATAGCAAAGTTATTAGCCTCTGAAAACCATCGAGGTCGGGCCGTGTCGTGTCGGGCCGCTCATTTCCCAGTTGAAGGTAAACATCGCTTCGTTCGCTGCGCTTGATCGCTCGTAATTACGGCTTTCAGATTGCACGGACGGTATGGCAGGTGGTCACAACGTGGGGGCAATAAAATAAGCCTCAAAGTGCCCATAATGTGCAGACAAAATCGCAAGGGAAGATGTGCTAAGAAATATCCACTACCACATGCAATTCAACCCCTAATCTCTGAGAATGCACGGACGGAATGGCAGGTGGTCGCAGTGTGGGGCAAAGTAAACATTAAAGTGTCGGATCCCTCCCCCAGGACGGTCGTCAGTGTCGTATGAGTCAGTTGCCCATATTCTCATCGGGTAAGGAAGTTCTGTAACATCTTTTCCTAAGCGATTTATCTTGTGTGTGTGTGTGCCTGTGTGTGTGTGTGTGTGTGTGTGTCAGGAAGAAGGAACCAAAGGCCAGAAGCTCGCAAGATTGTTCCCTCCAAGAAAAAATGGAAACAAGATAAGAGTCAGTTCGTTTCTTTAATCTTCTGTGATTCTTCGATCATTCTAACATCGCCACACTCTGCATATGTAGGGTACAAAAGGATACTAACAAGCAGGATCCAGAAGTAAATCGCTAAAGAAAAGCTGTTACGGAACTTCCTTAACCGACCAGAATACGGGCCACCATGCTTAACCCTCTGTATCCATCCCCCTCATTCTCAGTCTTCCTCTCCGTATTCACCCATGAACCTAACTTCTTCATATTAATTCCTAACCATATATATTTCTTTCTCTGGGTTATGCAAACATTTTTTTCTGTGATTACAAAATGTTTTGGCCAGTGTCCCCTAGAGTAATAATGTTATTGTTCTCTTACACAACGCTGACTCTCTCTCTCTCTCTCTCTCTCTCTCATATTCTCCATGTCTTAACCCCTTTTCTCCCATGACGTACTTTTAATTACTATGGTCTGTTTGTTTTCATCCGACAGAACTGGGCCACTCCCATACATGCCCGTACACAGGCATGCTTCTGTGACCACCCCAGATACACCCCACAGATGCCCGTACACACCCATATACATCCACACCCACACCCCATACACTACCCCATTCATATCCATACACACAACCATACATCCCCTCTTCAGTATCAGCCCACAACCCCACCCACTCCCTCTTGTACTAACACAATGGTTTATGGATATTTCTTTAGCTTCAGTTCCCCTTCACACACACTCCATTTTCTGTGTCAATCCTGCCAGCCTGTCCCATACTCTCCAGCCTACCCCGATCCTTTCTAGTTCACCCCCTCCTCTCTCCTCCTCCTTCGCTTTTCTCAAATGACTAGGAAATTGTGAGGTTCTCTAAATCCTCTCGATCTTTGCTGTAATATAATTGTGAAAACCGTAATCTTAAAACGGAGATCTCCAAGATAATGATAAGCCTAATATTTGGCAATCATGTTATCTTTAAAACGCGAAGATAATAATGCTTTGAATCTAATGCACGCTGATCAAAAGTCATAATCAAAGCTATTCCATTAACTACCATGAAAAATTGTGGATTTGCCTTCTACTTCGCCCTGTGAGGTTTTAAGTATATGGACGTAAAATTTCTGAGTGTTAGGTTGGGAAGCTGGAGGAAGATGAGTTTGGTATGGATGCGATGAGCTGAACCAGAAGTGAATGGAGGATAGTGTGTGTGTGTGTGTGTGTGTGTGTGTGTGTGTGTGTGTGTGTGTGTGTGTGTGTGTGTGTGTGTGTGTGTGAGGAATGGTGTGTGTGGGTATATGACAGAAATAAGGGACAGAAGTGAGAGGGATGTGTGGAAGTTGATAGGTAGGAGGAGGAAGGAGGGAAGGGTCAAAGGCAGAGGGGAGGGAGGGAGAAGAGAGAGGAGAGGGGGCAGGATGTGTCTGGAATGGTATGGGTGGGAGGTGGTGTGGGTAGGGTGTGGGTACTGTGTGGGTAGACGGCATGAGGTGATAAATGGGATGAGTGGATACGGTAGAGGAGTGGGAGGATGAGACAGAAGGTAGGGGGAGCTGAGTGGTGAGAGTTAGGCGAGGAATGGGGAAGGAGTGAGAGATGAGTGGGAGGGGAAGGTGGGAGGAAAGAGGGGGTGGGGTGAGAGGAGTGGGAGGATGAGTGAGGGTGTGCGGTGTGTGGTGGAAAATAGAGGGAGGGGGGAGCTGAGTTGGAGAGAGATGAATGGGAGAGGAAAGTGGGCGAGGAAACTAAGGAGGTACTGCGAGAATCAGATGCGAGATGAGAGGGGTGGTGGAGAAAATGATGTGGGAGTAGGATGATGAGGAAGGAATGAGGTGAGTGGGGAGGGCGGGAGGGGGAGGAAAATGAGGAAAGGAGTGAGATGAGAAGAGGGTTGGGGGAGAAGAAGGTGAGGCATGATGAAAAAGGGTGAATGAGACAGGAGGATAAAGATGAAGACATTTTTCGCCTGGGGGACGTAAATGCAACCATGTTACAAATTCACAGTCTTCTTAAACCCAGTCCTCGAGGTCCTCTCTAAGTTCAATAAGGTCGTTCCGGGTCAGCTAGAACAAGATGTAAAAAAATGATAGGCCTCGCACTAAAAGGGAAAACCACCAGTTAGATGAGGTATTTTCTCTTCTATCTTCCCCCAGACGATTTCACTCAGCTTAGGAAAGGCCTCTCTTACTGAAGGCGTTAGTGAAGGCTGTATCTAACCCCTCCAGCTCCAGAAATGTCTCCTGAGCTGAATAAAATCGTCTGGTGATTGCAAGAATGAAAAAAGAATGTCCCAGAGTCGAAGGAAGACGGGAAGTCGAATTTATGAAAGCTTAATGAAGGCGCACGTACACACAGACACACACACATATACAGGCGCACGTACACACAGACACACACACACATACAGACGCACGTACACACAGACACACACATAGACAGATAGATAGATAGATTAATGAAGGCTGTATCAAACCCTTCCAGTTCGAAATGCCTCTCCTTCGCTGAAAGAATCGAGAAGCGACATCGTGAATAAGTAAAAACTGAGGATCTGGTACTGAAGGGATGCAGGAAGAGGAATATCTGATCTTGGGCCACGTGGCGTGTCTCACCCAGCCACCAGAATAGCAGTATTATTATTTAGCGGAGGGCAAGAATGCACACACTCAGCTTGAGGGCATTTGACACACACACACAGGCGCACGTACACACAGACACATACATATACAGGCGCACGTACACACAGACACACACATACAGGCGCACGTACACACAGACACACACACATATAGACGCACGTACACACACACACACACACACACACACACACACACACACACACACACACACACATACAGGCGCACGTACACACAGACTCACTGACACACACACACACACACACACACACACACACACACACACACACACACACACACACACAGGAGCACACAGATACGTACAACTAATAGACATATACACATACGAGTTCACACACATAGGCTACACATACAAAGATACACAGTCTCTGTCATACACACACACACACACACACACACACACACACACACACACACACACACACACACACACACACACACACACACACACACACACACACACACACACACACACACACACACACACACACACACAGGGAAAAAACAAACCTCTATTCAAAAACCCACAAACAGCAAGAGAAACAAACACATCTCTCTCCACACAGCCACAAACAGGGAGCACCAACAAACTGCAGTGAGACAAAGCAACAAAGAGAGAGGAGAGGTGAGGGGGGTGAAGGGAGGTGGTGGGGAGAGGGAGGGATAAGGTGGGGGTGATGTGGGTGGGGGGAACAAGGCGCCACCAGTGAGGCTATGAATGGAACCTGCATCCTTACTCTCCCCTCATCTCCCCCACCTCATCTCCCCACCCTCTCTCTCACCTTATTCCCTTTCTTTCTTTATTTCTCCCTTCCACTTCTTTTCTTTCCCCCTTTCCTCACCTCTCCCCTCCTCTTCTTCCCTCCTCTCTCCCCTCCTCTTTTTTCCTCCTCTCTCCCTTCACACCCTCCCCATCATCTCCGTCCCTTCGACTTTACCGTCACTTCTCCCTCTCCACTCCATTTCCCTTCCTTTTCCGTCTGCTTCCCTCCCCTCTCCCCTTACACTGTCTCCTCTTTCCTTTTCCTCTCCCTTATCCTTCACCTTTCATACCCCCTTCTTCCAATCCTAACTCCACCTTACAGGAACACCCAGCCACATATTTTTTTCTCTCTAGGTGTACTTCACATACACCTGTCAGAGAAGAATCAATCCGTAAGCTATCAAGTTAAAATAAGGAGTGCCAAACTCTTGTCATGTGCTCCTTCGTACATAATTTATCCAACCAACTCAGTCTCCTGTCAGTCATCTTGCCTTCTAAATTTCCACACCTTTTCTCACACCCTAGCTTTCCATATCTTTTCACCTTCCTCTTACTTTACCAAGTCTCCTTCAAACTCACATATTTTCGTTTCACTACCTTATCCACATCAGTTCTTTCCGTATTTTAATTAAGGAACTAAAGGCTGGAAGCTCACAAAAATGTTCTTCGCATTGAAACTGCAACAAAAGAACGCCAATTTAATCTTATCAAGAGACTTCACTACATTTTTCGAGAGCCACATATGTTTCGAATCTTCATCGCTCTGCGCACACTGCCTACATTTCTCAAGAATCTAATTTCCATTGCTCTTACTCCTCGGCAGACCAATTTCCATAACCAGACGCCATGATCCTGTAAGGGGTGGCCGTTTGTCTTAGAGTTAGTTTTACGGGGAGGGGCACTAACCCTTCGCCAACGCACTTGCTGACAGGTAGGAAACACGTATGGGTTAGCTATATGGTTACTACCCAGTGTTGTAAATGGTTTCCTGGCTTACAGGAAACCATTAGACTTGTTGCTCAAAATAAAGTCCCCTGAAAAGGAAAGAAGAGTAACAAAAAGTGACAGGAAAATTGGGAGAAATAGGGAGAAAGAAGGACAGACACAGAAAAATGAATGATAGGGTGAAGGAAGAAGTAGGCACTACATCAAATGAGTGAATGGTGGTGAGAAGCAGGAAGAGAGGAGGGCAGACACAGAAAAAAAGAATGATAAAGGCGAAGGAAGAAGTAGGCAGCGCCGCATCAAGTGAGTGGATGATAGTCGCCACCACCTACACCTGCCTTGAAATAATTGATAAAAATAAGGGGAAGTAAGGATTATGAATAAATAAGAAAAAAAAAACAGGTAAACGCAAAAGGTGAGCCAAATTAGAGAGATGAGTAAGAGGCAAAAAAATGCGTAAAAAATAAATACGGTGGTGGAAGATGGCGTTCGTTAACCTACCTCTTTGATGACGAGGATGAAAGAAAAACGGGAGGATGAAAAAACGGTGTGTTTATTTTAAATGGGGAGTGAGAGATATATAAATAGATAAGCAGACATGCACACAGATAGACAGACGGATAGACAGATAGATAAGCAGATAGACAAATGAATGTAGATATAAACAGAAAAATGCATAGGCGGACAGACAGACAGATAGGTACATAGACAGATAGACACTGAAGTAGGCAGAGAGACAGTGTGTGTGTGGGGGGGAGGTAATGAGGTGGGTGAATGGTTAGGAAGAATGGAGAGGTGAGTCATTAGGAGAGTGAAGAAAAACAGGAGAGAAAGAAAGAAAGAAGTTAAGAAAGGAAGGAAAGAAGGAAGATAAGAATACAGGAAGGAAAGAAGGAAGGAAGGAAATAAAGAAGGAATTATTAAAGGAAGGAAGTAAGGAGGGGAAGAAAAAAACGTGGGAAAGAAATATGGTAGACAATCAAGTACTGCCTAAGTAAAAAAACAAGAAATGAGCCGAAAGATTGAATGAATGAAGGAACCAAAGGAAGAGAGAAGGAAGGAAGGAAGGAAGGAGAGAAGGGAAGGACTTGTGATGGAGAGGAATAAGAATGCAAATGTCGTAAGAGTAAGAGGAAAGGAATGAGGATGGAATACGATGCAATGAGCAACATGAAAGAGGTCGTGAGAGAGAGAGAGAGAGAGAGAGAGAGAGAGAGAGAGACGACGACGACGAAGAAGGGACAGAGGAAGGAAAAAAGGAAGAGAGGAAGAAAGAGAGGAAAGAGGAAGGAAGGAAGGAAGAGTGGGGGTGAGGGGGAAGGAAACTGGTGAAGAGGAAGGAAAAAGGGAAAAGGGGGAGAAGAGGGAGACAGAGAGGAAGGAAGGAGGCAAGGAGGTGAGGGGGAGGGACTAAGATAAAGAGAAAAGAAGAAAGAGGGGAAGGAAGGAAGGAAGGGAGAGGGTGAGGGGGAAGGAGAGAGAGAGGAAGAAAGAGAGGAAGGAAGAAAGAGGGAAAGGAAGGAAGGGAGGGAGGGGATGAGGGGGAAGGAGAGAGAAAGAAGGAAGAGAGGAAGGAAGAACTAGAGGAAGGAAGGAAGGGAGGTAGGGGTAGGGGGTAAGGTAGGGGTATGGGTAGGGGGGGTTTGGGTGCCTCGACTAAGTGCCTGCGGGCGTGGTGCCAACTTGTGCCCTGTGGAGTGCCACCTCACCACCACCACCACAACCACCACAGCTACCACCCCCACCACCACTACAACCACAGCTACCACAACTACCACCCCCACCATAACAACCACAACCACCACAGATACCATCTCCATCACCACAACTACCACCACAATTACCACAATGACCACCACAGAACTCCACCACCCCCATTCCTACCACAACTACCACAGTTTTCATAGCCACAACACCTCTATCTCAGCTACCACCGCCACAACCACCACTACAAATATTACCCCTACCATCACCACTACAAGCACTACCACTACTGTCATGCCCGATATACTACCACAACTACCACAATTGATACGAGTCACATACCATTGCAACCACAACCAACCTAACTACCACACCACCACAGATATCAAGACCACAATACATACCACAACCACCACACCATAACCACCACTACCACAACTACCACCACTACCACAACAACTTTTATCGTTGCGAGTGACATGTTACAATACACAACCATCACCTACATACCAACACCTTGCTCCTACCACAACTACCACAATCCTTTCCTACCACAACTACCACCATCACAATAATTCTTAGCCTCTCAACTATCACTCCTACATACCAACACCTTGCTCCTACCACAACTACCACAATCCTTTCCTACCACAACTACCACCATCACAATAATTCTTAGCCTCTCAACTATCACTCCTACATACCAACACCTTGCACCGACCACCACCTACCACAGCTACCACTGTCACCTACCGGTACCACAACTACCACCATCATTCACCACAGCTACCATCATCACCTACCACAACTACCACTATCATCTACCACAACCACCATTCTCTCTCACCACAGTCACCATCGTCTGCAGCCACCAGCGTCATTAACCACCACAACTACCACCATCACCTACCACAACCACCACCATCACCTACCACAATTACCACCTTCACCTACGGCAACTACCAGCATTACCTACCACCACAATCACACTCACCATCATCAACCATCATCATCATCACCCACCACAATTACCATCACCACCTACCACAACTACCACCATTACCTGCCACAATTACCATCACCATCTACCACAACTACCACCATCTGGCACCACAACCACCACCATCTGCAAGCCATCTCTGCCGACTAGCTGTTCAGATCAATAAGAATGTAAGTGTGTCTATAACAAATGAAACAGGTGACTGTGTGTGTGTGTGTGTGTGTGTGTGTGTGTGTGTGTGTGTGTGTGTGTGATATGAAGTGACAGGGTGTGAGAAGTGTAGGGTGAGAAATGTGTGAGGTGTAGCGTGAGAAGGGAGAGAGGTGTAGAGTGAGAAGTGTGTGAGGTGTAGAGTCAGAAGGGTGAGGTGTAGGGTGAGAAAGAAAGAAATCTGGTTCACATTCTTGGTGACGTAGGAGGATTTGCAACACGAATGCCAGAGCGATTTATTTTGTATATTACGGTTTAACATTCTTTTGGGGGAAGAAGAAGAAGAAGAAGGAGGAGGAGGAGGAGAAGGAGGAGGAGGAGGAAGAGGAGGAGATGATGATGATGAAGAAGAAGAAGAAGAAGAAGAAGAAGAAGATGATGATGATGATGATGATGATGATGATGATGATGATGATGAAGAAGAAGAAGATGAAGCAAGATGATGATAATGAAGAAGAAGAAGAAAATGGTGATGATGATGATGATGATGATGATGATGATAATAACAAGACGATGAATACGAAAACGAATACGAATACGAAGAAGATGATGATGATGATGATGATGATGATAAGACGAAGAAGATGAACAGAAGAAGCTGAAGAAGAGCAGTATCATCATCTTCCAAGGCACTAAAAGTAAGGGGCATTAACTCTTCTAATCTTGCCGCCCAGACGATTTTATTCAGCTTAGGTGTGGCCTCTCGTCGTCTGTAAGAGTTAGAGAGAGAGGTGTGGCGCGTGGTGAAGAGAAAGGTGATTGACGTGGGGTGCATGGAGAGGTGCTGAGAGAAGGGTGTATGCAGGGAAAAAATGTGGGATGTTTAGCAGTGAGAGAGAGATGTGGGGCGTGAAGCTGAGACTTGCGATGTAAAAGATGTGAAATGTGTGGAGAGGTGTGAGGAAGGAAGGGCATTAAGGTAGATATGTTGGGATGAGTGGCAGTGAAGGAGATGAGGAATGTGTGGAGAGAGGTGGAGGGATTGGTATTAAGATGCTGTTAGGATGAGTGGAAGTGAAAGAGATGAGGAATGTGTGGAGAGATGTGGAAGGAATTTTATTCGGAAACTGTTGGGATGAGTGGAAGGGAAGAAGGTGAGGAATGTGTGGTGTAAAATGAATGGCATACAGAGAGACATGTGGGATGCCAAGCCGTGATGTGGACGTGAAAGAAATGGAATGTGTGGAGAGGTGAGGAAGCAAGGGCATTCAGAAAATATTAAGAGTGGAAATGAGAAAGATGAGGGGTGTGTGGAGAGGTGTGGGAAGATGTGTATACAGGAAAGGATGCTGGAATGGGTGGTGTTGAAAGGGAGGTGAACAATATAAATAGGTGGTAGGGTAGTGACGTAGACGAAAGGTGTGTGTGTGTGTGTAGAGGTATGGAATGAATTGAAAGAGATGTGGAAAGAGAGAGAGAGAGAGAGAGAGAGAGAGAGAGAGAGAGAGAGAGAGAGAGAGATAAGACCAGGTGAGATTAGAACAGGTGAAGTACATGTTCAAAGAAAGGATCCATTATGTAACAAGTCGAACCATTTACCTGAGTGTCACCTGGGCAATGGGTGTCAATTGCAGAAAATATTGCAGCGTGATTAGTGTTGTTGATGTATGTGATGACAGGCAGGTGAGGGGGAAGGGGAGAGAGAGGTGGATGATGATGATTAGGAAGAGGGTGATGATGAGGATGATGAGGATGAATACGAAGAGGAGGAGGAGGAAGAGGATAACGATGATGATGATGAAAAGGAGGAGGAGGAGAAGGAAGATGAAGAAGGGGGAGAAGGCTGAGAGAGAGAGAGAGAGAGAGAGAGAGAGAGAGGTGGTCAGCCTAACAGCATTCAGTTGGTGTGTTACTCTAATCTTTCACCTATCTCTACAGTATTTGCTAATTTCTCACAAGTTAAAATTACGGAGTTGCACATGTCACTCTCTACTTTCTACTAGTCTGCTTCTCGCGTGTTGTAGGGACGGCTCTGTCAGTATTATCCGTATTTTCCCTTCATCATTATTCCCTACTTCCTTTACCGACAAGAATATGAACCTAATTCTTTCAAGACGTTGGGAACCTTGAGTGTTTTTGCTACCAGACGATGTTATCTAAAGAGTTTGTTCTCGTGTGTATATTCTCGTGTGTGTTCTCGTGTGTGTGTGTTCTCGTGTGTGTGTGTTCTCGTGTGTGTGTGTTCTCGTGTGTGTGTGTTCTCGTGTGTGTGTGTGTTCTCGTGTGTGTGTGTGTGTGTTCTCGTGTGTGTGTGTGTTTCGTGTGTGTGTTCTCGTGTGTGTGCTCTCGTCCCCTGTGAGTAAAGATCTTCCTCATGTAGGCGACGTGGGGTGCAATGGGGTGAGGCATATGGGAGTGTGTTTGGCATTTCCGGTGTGTGTTTATAGATAGAAAGAGAGGAGAAGAAGGAAGAGGAAGGGAGGGAGGAAGAGGAAGAGGAGGGGAGGAGAAGGAGGAAGAAGGGAGGAAGGAGGAGAAGGAGGGGGAAGGGTGGGAAAAGTAAGAGGGAGGAAAAAAGGAAAAATGTGAAGGAATGAGGAACAGGAAGGGAGGGAGACAAGGAAGAAGGAAGAGGAAGGGAGGAAAAATGAAGAGTAATGAGAAAGGGGAAGGAAGGCGGAGAATGGGGAACAGATTAAGGGAAAGAATATGAAAAGGAAGAAGGAAGAAGTGAGAGGAGAGAAAAAGAGGAATGGAAGAATGGGAAGGAAAGAGGAGTGAGAGAGAAAAAGAGTAAGAAGAGAGGAAGATGACGGAGAAGGAAGAGAATAGAAGGAAACAGAAGAGAGGGAAGGAGGAGAAATGAGAAGAGGAGAGAGAAAGAGGAAGGGAGGGAGAGGAAAGAGGTAAAGAGGAAGAGGCGATGGAAATTGAAAGGGGGATTGAGAGATGGGGAACATGGGATGAAAGATAGATGAGAGAGAGAGAGAGAGAGAGAGAGAGAGAGAGAGAAACCAATGCACAATTGAGACAGGAATGTAAAGGCGGTGTAATGGCTTAGGAAATGAGACTGCGAGGGAAGAAAGCAGAGGTGAAGAGAAATGAAAGACAGCAGAAAGGAAAAAGGGGGAAAAAGGTAAATGAGAAGGAAGGAGAGAAACAGCAAGGAAAGATGATGGGGGGAGAAGGAAGACAAAACTAAAATCATAGTGAGGGACGAAGAGAGAGAGGAAGAGAGGAGGAAGAGAATTGAAAATATGGAGGGGAAAAGAATAAACCAGCGGTGTACGTGAAATGAGGAAATAGTAGTGACAGGAAGAGAAAAAAAAAAAAACAGGAGACAGGAGGGGAAAAAATAGTGAAAGATGGAGAGAAGTGAGGAGGAGAGGAAATGGTAGCTAGATGAGAAGAAGGGAAAATATAGAATAAGGAAGGACAAGGGAAATAGGGGAAGATGGATGAGGGAGAAAATACAAGAAAAACAGGATTAAAGATATAACAAGGACGGAGAGAAAACACGAGACACGCAGGAATGTAGAAGGAAAACAGAGCAGCGAAAGAAGGAGAAGGAGGAAAAACACAGGAAATAAAACATGAGTAAATAAGAGGTGTTTGGGATATGCGAACTTAAACGAACTCCACGACCTGTAAGGTGTTTCTGTGAGGACTCTGTTGATGTTTCTCATTCCTTATATTTCGCTGTTTCCTGTTTCTGAATCCTGTCCATGATGATGTTGTTGATGATGATGATGATG
This sequence comes from Coenobita brevimanus, assembly GCF_032717465.1. Taxonomy (NCBI): domain Eukaryota; kingdom Metazoa; phylum Arthropoda; class Malacostraca; order Decapoda; family Coenobitidae; genus Coenobita; species Coenobita brevimanus. The sequence goes on from NC_137059.1 coordinate 1,826,510, forward strand.
ACGACTGATGGATGGATGACTGAAGATTGATTATTGATGACTGATGATGATAATGATGATGGTGATGGAGGGTGGAGGAGGATGATGGATGGGGGATGGATGATGATGACTGACGATTGTTATAATTGATGGATGATGATGATGATGATGATGATGATGATGATGATGATGCAGGGGTGTAGCTAGGATGTGAAAAATGGGGGTGGCCACGGGGTTACTAGGCCCAATACTGAACTGCCCTAAGAAGAAATTTTTAGGCTGGTCCGCGGATATTACTTCTAAAACTGTGGAGGTCAGGCATATTTTAGGGGAGTCCTTCCTACCCCCTAAGCTACGCCACAATGATGATGATGATGATGATGAACGTGAGAAAGAAGCGTAATGAAGAGAGCAAAAAGAGGAACAAGAATGAGGACGGTAAAAGCACACAGATAATGACGGGGAAAAAGTTGAAAATTTTATATATATACAGAGAGAGAGAGAGAGAGAGAGAGAGACTAGGCGGATGTCCTGTCCTCGCATCGCACACTGAGCCAACTGGGTCATGCGTGTGTGTGTGTGTGTGTGTGTGAAAAGGAGAGAGAGAGAGAGAGAGAGAAAGCAGGCATTCCAGTCGCCTAAATACCATACACTGAATCTGGCTTAAATGAAAAATGAATGTAAGTAGGATCCATTCAGCTATACTCCTTTCACCTTAATATGGCGGAGGCTTTCGCCCTCTTGCAGCTTATTTCTCTTAGCTCAGTGGCAGAATAGGGCAATACTACGTCTCTACATCCTTCCCATTGCACTTCTTCGTGACTAGCACCTTGGGGCTTTCAAGAATCCATTACAGAATTGTGGAACTGATTTACCACATCTTCCCCATCCCTGTAAATAATCACTGATACTTCTCTGAACGTGTCAAGTGGGGTTGGTGGAGGATTAGTGACCCTTCCTGTAAAACAATTAACTCTAAGCCCTTGGCCACCCCGTTTGGGATACATGGCGTCTGGCAATGATGATGATGATGATGATGACTTCTCTGAAAGTTTTTATGCAAGGAAGAAGGAACCAAAGGCATATCTGACGAAACTAGGATGACAGAGTAGGGTAGAGGAGTGAGGAGTAGGGTGGAAGGGTGAAGATTAGGGTGCAGGGGTGAAGATTAGGGTGCAGGGGTGAAGATTAGGGTGCAGGGGTGAAAATTAGGGTGCAGGGGTGAAGAGTAGGGTGGAGGGGTGAAGAGTAGGGTGCAGGGGTGAAAATTAGGGTGCAGGGGTGAAGAGTAGGGTGGAGGGGTGAAGATTAGGGTGCAGGGGTGAAGAGGACAGTGGACGGGTGAAGATTAGGGTGCAGGGGTGAAGAGGAGGGTGGAGGGGTGAAGATTAAGGTGGAGGGATGAAGAGGAGGGTGGAAGGGTGAAGAGGAGGTGGAGGGGTGTAGAGGAGGGTGAAGGGGTGAAGAAGAGGGTGGAGGGGTGAAGAGGAGGGTGGACGGGTGAAGAGTAGGGTAGAAGGAGGAAGAGGAGGGTGGAGGGGTGAAGAGGAGGGTGGAGGGTTGAAGAGTAGGGTGGAGGTTTGAAGAGTAGGGTGGAGGGGTGAAGAGGAGGGTGGAGGGGTGAAGAGGAGGGTGGAGGGGTGAAGAGGAGGGTGGAGGGGTAATGAGGAAGACGAAGGGGTGAAGAGCAGTGTGGTGGGATGATTGAATAACAAAGGTTTACACTTACCTTTTCCTGGTTGAGAAACATACGTTCATGTAATCATACGAAACAATAAAAAAAATACTGAATTGGTGAGACGTCCACGTGGTGCAGGTATAGCAGTGTTCAGTGGAGATGTAATACTCACTGAGGTCGAAAGCTTGGCGATAGAGGTTGAGTAGGTCCTCCTCAGTCATAACCTCGGTGAGCTCACTGGAGGACGAGGACGAGGATGGGGGTCTGGGGTGCGGGGGGACATGGTGGGTGCGGGGCTGGGGGCTGGGTGTGGGGTGGGGGGAGGTGGTGGGGTGGTGTGCGGTTGTGGCTTTGGCGGGGGTGGGGGTGGGGGCCGGGGGCAGGAGGGTGGCACGCTCCCACTTCAGTGCCTCCCTCACCCTTCGCCACCCGGACACTTTGGTCTTTGGTGGGGGCTGCTGCTGTGGGGGGTCCAGCAGGTGGGTGCCCACTGATTTGCTGCGGGTTCTGAGTCTGACGGGGGGTTGGTGCGGGCGTGGCTTACCTGTGCGGGACCGTGCCAGCAGCAACAAGCTCTCTCGCGACCCGGTGCCTGAACCGTGACCGCCGCCCTCGCCGTCGTCGTCCAAGTGCAGGTCTGAATCTGACAGGTGGATGGGGCCTAGGGTTAGGCCGGATCGTCGTGCCTCTAGGGTCTCCTGAAGGTGGCGGTGCATCTCCTGTAGCGTCTGCAGCTCCTCCAGGTAATGTACACGACGCTGCAGCCGACTGTTTTGTTCACGCAGCTCCCCTAACTGCTCCATCATGCGACACAGGTTATCCAGGTGCTCCAGACCCATCTTGGTGCCGCCTGCTCCACCACCTTTACCTCGGCTGGGACTCTTCTGCTGCCCTAGTTGAGGGACTTCTGAGGGGGGCCCGCCACCCTTTTGAGATGCGGGTACGTCTGCAGTCTTTTTTGCAGGTCGGCCGGGCCCCTCACGCTGCGGGTGTGGTCGGCTAGATCCTTCTTTCTGGACCTGCGGTAGTGACAGCATAAAATCCAGAAACTCCCGCTCCGTCTGCAGCGCCGCCGTGATGCCTTCTGTTTCTCTAGGACCCTCCGCCACGTTGAAATCAAAGGTGGCGATACGAGAGTCCGGGTCTGGACTTGGTGACACACTGGGGCAGGAATCTGAGTCCTGGTAGCGACGGGACCCAGCTGGTCGCAGTAATGGGGACCCACGACCACTGCCTGACACCAGCGAGTCCTCAGACATCTTTCTGGGGTCGTCGTCATCGGTGGTGCTCATCCCGCCGTCGGCCTCACCCAGCGCCGCGCTGTGTGTGTCGTGGGTGTGGTGAGCATCGTGGTGGGCGTGGTGAGCATGGTGGTGGATATGTGTGTCCCTGGCGGGTGTGCCGGGGTGGTCAGCATCCTGGGGTATGGCCTCACTCATCACCTACACACACTCTCACACCGCCAGACCTGCTGGCACTGCCAGCCCCTGGGTTTACCCACACCGCACCGCTGCCCTGGCCCCCTGCCCTCCACCCTACCTTCCCCACTGCCCCCCAGCCCCGCAGTGCTCCACCAGCCCCGCGTCGGCCAAAGCCCCGCCAGCTCACTGCGCCACTAAATATGCGAGTCTGGGTGGGTGCCGCAACACCTGTCGTACTGACGACACAGCAGAGACAGCTGATACCACATCCGCTGACCACCACGATCGCTGTCACGGAGAGAAAACAGATTTAGCAACATAAAATACGACTAACCACAAAGAAGAACTATTACACAAAATAATATTATTACACAAGTTCTGGACCCGCTTACCAGCACCTGTCAAACACATCAAAGGTAAATACACCTAAGCCATTAGCATATCTTTTCAACACAGTACACTCGCATCAAAAAAATTATCGAACATCTATGCTCGACTGGTATGGGAATAAGCACAGTGTGTTTGTCATTCCTGAATGGCTCAGATGCCCGACTTCGAGTGAGCTAAACGTTTGTTATTACTGCCCAGTCATCACTGCTGAAACAAGAGGGTCCCACAGTTTGTTCGTATGCTTAGTCACAGTTGTGGCATGGAGTGATATTGGTAAAAGTGAGGGTACAAGAACAGTGGTTTGTAGTATTTCATTGTATTATTTGTTTTTGAGGGCGATTATGAAAAACCATCTTCCCTTTCACATTTTTTATCCCATTGATTTTGGCATTCAAAGATGTCACAAATGTGGCATCCCACGAAGGTGGAGTCTAGAATTTGTTTAAGCATATCAGATAGCATCGAGTGTGATTCACGGCCTCCACATAAGACTTCATTTTCTTCGTACACTTTACTAGTCCGTATACGGTATTTCTCACAGGGTTTGAGAAAGTTTTGGTGAGTGTGTGCACATGACCCACAATACATTACAAGGCAAAGGGACTGTAGCCTACACGTAATATTCATCATCATCATCATCATCATCATCTTTACCCTATTTTCAATTTACAGACGGGGTTGGTAGAATCCAGAAACGGACAAAGGAAAGCAGATAAGTAAAATAAAGAACAGAGTAACCGGTGTACTTGTCCCTGGGTTCACTCGCTCATTCAGGCCTTCAAAGTATTCTGTCCCATCCCACAGCCATAAAACTTTGCCCTCTCCTCCACATCATCTCTTCTCAGTGTTTTGCCTTCATCATGCTTATTCAGAGTTCCTTCTCCAAGACCAAATCCCTCTCATTTTTCCCCCTCCTCCTCCTCCTCCTCCTCCTCCTCTCTCTCTCTCTCTCTCTCTCTCTCTCTCTCTCTCTCTCAGCACCTCCCCGCTCCAATCTTTCTTCCGCCTCTCTCACCACCTTCCTCCCAATTCTCAAGTAAACCCTTCCAACCTTCAGCTGCCCCATCCATGATTCACCCACCGCCAGCCACAGCACCAGCGTCACATACCCATTTACTTTTTATTCCCTTATTTCCCATTTTTCTTTCTGTTTTCGGTGTCGAGGTAAAAAAAACAAAAAACAAAAAAACAAAAACAAAAAAAAGTCGATTCCGTGGCTCCTTCAAAAATTCTCATCATCATCATCATCATCATCATCATTTTTCGTATCGTATCGTATCGTCTGCATGCACCGGCCTTGGTCACCTACTGGCGGCTCTCCACGCTGCTTGATCTCTGGCATCCTTCCTTTCCTTGCAACTTTTTTCGCTTTCAAAGAGTTAAGTAATTTAAAAAGCGGGTCAAGGGATTGTAGTAATAATAGAAGCTATAATAGTGATAATAGTTGTTGTAGTAATTATAATTGTAGTAGTAATAACAGTACAGGTAGTTGTTGTAGTAATAATAGCTGCAGTAGTAGAAATAGTAGTTATAGTAAGAGCAGTTGTAGTAGCAATAATAACTGTAATAGTAATAGCAGTCCCAGTAGTAATTATAGTTGAGGTAGTAATATTGTAGCAACATCTTCAGTACGATGACCTATTATATTTCTTTTTGGAAACAGCCAGATGATTAAATTCAGCATAAGAAAAAGAACAGAAAAAATGAAAGTGGAGGTCTTTGGATTAGAGACGTTATGTATATTTTTTGATGAGTTCAGGTTAATTGAGCGAGAGAGAGAGAGAGAGAGAGAGAGAGAGAGAGAGAGAGAGAGAGAGAGAGAGAGGAAGGTAAGGGTTCAGAATTAATAAATGAGAGAGAGAGAGAGAGAGAGAGAGAGAGAGAGAGAGAGAGGAAGGTAAGGGTTCATAATTAATAAATGAGAGAGAGAGAGAGAGAGAGAGAGAGAGAGAGAGAGAGAGAGAGAGAGAGAGAGAGAGAGAGAGAGAGAGAGAGAGAGAGAGAGAGAGGAAGGTAAGGGTTCATAATTAATAAATGAGAGAGAGAGGGAGAGGAAGGTAAGGGTTCATAATTAATAAATGAGAGAGAGAGAGAGAGAGAGAGAGAGAGAGAGAGGGAGAGGAAGGTAAGGGTTCATAATTAATAAATGAGAGAGAGAGGGAGAGGAAGGTAAGGGTTCATAATTAATAAATGAGAGAGAGAGAGAGAGAGAGAGAGAGAGAGAGAGAGAGAGAGAGAGAGAGAGAGAGAGAGAGAGAGAGAGAGAGAGAGAGAGAGAGAGAGAGAGAGAGAGAGAGAGAGAGAGAGAGAGAGAGAGAGAGAGAGAGAGAGAGAGAATGTAGTGAGAGAGGAAGGTAAGGGAGATGAGAGAGAGAGAGAGAGAGAGAGAGAGAGAGAGAGAGAGAGAGAATCCCAGCTAAGGAGTCTGACTATCTTTTCTTTACTACTGAGCCTCGACACCAAACAAGAGTACTTAAGATTCCATGAAGAAAGTTAAAGTCTCCCCTGTGATTCTTAGCTACCAGATGTGACGTAAAACACACACACACACACACACACACACACACACACACACACACACACACACACACACACACACAGTGACAGTGTAAGGCATTGCCCCGTCTCTCTCTCTCTCTCTCTCTCTCTCTCACACACACACACACACACACACACACACACACACACACACACACACACACACACACAGAGTGACAGTGTAAGGTATTGCCCCGTCTCTCTCTCTCTCTCTCTCTCTCCCTCTCTTTCATGATACAGTCATCAGAAGTAGTAAAAATAACCTAATCAAGGCATTTTCCTCGTGAAGGGGTCAACACACTTCAAACACACTCCACACTGCTACACTTCACACTAGTACAACACACACTGACCCACGATATAAGGGTATCATGCACTAAAATATCACACACTGCCATTCATTATACACACACACACACTGCCACACTTCACACTACCACATCTCAAACGCACATCACACTAACACTCCTCACACTAACACCTCACACCTGCTCCCTTCACACTGCCACACCTCGCATCTCCACTGCACAGACTTGCCAACATCACGTATAAAGGCTCGTGTGTTGAAACGTGGAGTTTAAATGCCGTAGACTTTGGGAAAAATATTTACTACTCGTGATTTAGAACATGGCGTTTAATTGCCCAAGACTTTATCAAAGCCATGTTTATTATTATTATTATTATTATTATTATTATTATTATTATTATTATTATTATTGTATTTACGCTCCGATTAGGACAAATTCTGTAGTTCATAAAATCACAAACTAAAGGATAAACAGGAATATATATCAGTATAATTATAGACCGAAGAATTAATGACCTATTATCAGTGTGGTTTGTCACGTTTTCTTTCTTCCAGTGTTTGTATAAGTGATTTATTGTTTGGATGCCCGGATTTCTCTCTCTCTCTCTCTCTCTCACACACACACACACACACACACACACACGACATGGAACTGATCCTAACTTTGTGAATATACCTCCAAGCTCTCACTGCCGCCACACCGGCATCTCAAAGCTCATTGTAAGCTCAATTTACTGGCAAGATACACTCAGGAATTTATCTCTTACAATCCTTGCTTTCTCTGCTAATCTCTGTTAATCTCTATCTCCTTTGTAGTCTTGCTTTAACTAGCTCTTTGTTGGAGGTGTAGTCTGTGTGTGTGTGTGTGTGTGTGTGTGTGTGTGTGTGTGTGTGTGTGTGTGTGTGTGTGTGTGTGTGTGTGTGTGTGTGTGTGTGTGTGTGTGGGTAATGGAGTATGAAAGTGAGCGTGCAAAGATGGGATGGTCATAGAGAGAGAACGGATGCAGATAGGCTGGTGAACAAGGTATATATAAGAGAGTTTGAAGGCTGGAGGAGGCGAATTAGGCTGTGAAGAAGGTGGATATGGTTAGGTGGTGTGATCATGGGGCTAGAAAGGGTACGATAAAGATGTGGAGGAGAAGAGGGTAAAAAATGATGTGCGTTTGATGGTGAGAGGAGGAGTGTGAGGGCATGAAAAAGGCGGGTGTGCTTAGATGGAGCGACTGGTTATAGATGGCGTGTTGAAAAGGGTATGATTTATGTGAGTTTAAAGATGGGGAGAAATGTGGTGGGCCAGAGAAAAGGTGGAGAGTGATAAACGAGTGTGAGAAAGAGAGGTCAGGAAGATGAGGGTGCTAAGAGACTGGCTAAAGGAGTGGAATGGATAGATGAAGTATGTAAATGATGAGTGTGTGAGAAAGGATGAAGCTGAGGAAGTTAAAAAGACTGACAAGTGATGAAAATGACTGGATAAAGGAGAATATTTACGCAGAAGCACTCGACAAGGATAAGAGCTCCTACTATCGCTTGCTAATTGACGGAATAACCACGGCAGACATTTGTGGCGAGCATCTGTAATGGAAAATAAAACAAATATATTATGATGGGTTTTGCTTGTGAGAAGGCCAGGATTACAAGGGCTTGAAAGGTGTGTGAATGACTTTGAGGCACAGTTCACTGGTAAACACGTTTGTGCTACTACTTTCTCCCTTTCTCCTTGTTCGTTTCTGGATCCTACCTCACCTCACATTCTAGTTAGGCATTAGGACGGAGATGATGATGATGATGATGATGATGATGATGATGAGGATGAGGATGAGGAGGAGAGGGAGGAGGAGGATGGTGCTGGTGATGATGATGATGATGATGATGAGGAGGAGGAGGATGGTGGTGATGATGATGATGATGATATTGATGATGATGATGATGATATTGATGATGATGATGATGATGATATTGATGATGATGATGATGATGATGATGATGAGGAGGAGGAGGATAGTGCTGGTGATGATGACAATGACGGTGATGATGATGATGATGACGATAATGATGGCGATGATGATGACGATGATGATGATGATGACGATGATGATGACGATGATGATGACGATGTTGATGATGGTGATGATGATGATAATGAAGGTTCCCCAACATTTGTGCGTCTTTATTTTGTTTCTGGATTCTGTTTCACCCCATCTTTTAGGTCTGAAGTGGGGTTGCGATGATGATGATGATAATATTTTCGTGTCCTCTGAGTCTACCGCACTTATAAGCTGCTAAAACTGTTCAAAATACACACACAATAGATGAACAACAGGTGGAGTACAGCTGGTTAGACGGTGTAGATGAGGAGCTGAGGACATGTTTATAGCACTTTAACATCTTTTCATTATTTTCTTAAAGTGAACAATGAAAACAAGAAAATAAAAACAGAGGTAGCAGGTGAATGAGCTTACCTGGTTATGTAGAGGAGGATGAAACGTGGCGATGTGTAACCGTAGACTTGTTAATGGAGTGAGAGCACTTTTCATTTCTTTTATTCCCCCGAGTAAAAATGTAAACACACAGACCACAAATTCACATATATCAGGCACACTAATATAGCTCGGTAGATATATAAGAGATTAACTAGTATATCCGGTTAGATTCTGGTGCTTGATGCGTGGAGAGGAAGAGCCAAGCACTTTCTGATCAGGTGACAGCACTTAGCACTTTTCATTCATTCGCTCTCGTAATGGAAACTCGCACATAAATAATTCACACTTAATAGGTACGAGTAAGGCCAATTATTTAGAGGTGAAGTGTAGCAGAGAATTTGCTGATGACGTGAGAGGACTTATTGTAACTTCATAATTCGTCATAACTATTCTTTTGTTTGAGGAATGAAACGTTCGGAAAAAAACAACACACTTATGAAAGGTACACAAGTATGGCTTATTACATAGAGGTGGAGAGGTGTACCTGAGGACTTACTGATCAGGTGAGAGCACTTTTTTCATTATTATGTTTGCGTGAGGAATGAGAAGTTAATAAAACCAATAAAGTACCATACACTAATCTGACGAACACACTTATGGCTGGTTATTTTGAGATGTTCAGAAGAGGGGTTGCTGATGACGTGGGGGCATTTTTTTAAATAATTAATTTCTTGGCGCGGAATGAAAGGTAAATTAATTCTCTGATATGACGCACAGAGTTATTTAGAGTTGTTTTCACCCGAGAAGTTACTGATCACGTGACAGCAATTATTTTAAGGAATTTGCATGGGAGATGAAAACTTGAAAAAAGGCAAAAAGTACGAACATATGGCTGATCATTTGCTGAGTATTTGGAGGGGGTGGTATGCAGCTGAGTATGTTTTTGATTGAAATTCGTAAATAGGGAATACACAGAGTAGAGGTAAAGAAGTGTGACTGCTGATTTCGAGGTGGGAATGTGCAGGTGATCACATGAGAGCACCTTTACCTGGCCCCTAAATTCTTCCCGGCAGGTGCAACTCACATATTCCCCCTCCCTTCCACACACACACACAGGTAGATGCCAGAATGCCGCCTCTGTCACAACTTCCACATCTGTTTGAGTTGTATTATCTGTCTCCTGTATGATTATTTTCTAGTTTCTTGTCACCTGGTGCACCTCGCATATTTTTCACATCCCCCTCTCACCTGCAGATCCCAAAATTCCGTCTCTGTAGTATGTAAACTTTCACAGCTGTAAGATTTGTAATACCCTTTTCGTATTATCTGTCTTGTATGATTATTTCTATTTTATTTTTGTTACCTGGTGCACCTTGCATATTTTTCAACCCCCCTCACACCGGTCGATCCTAAAACACCATCTCTGTAGACTGCAAACTCTCACAACTATCGGGGTGTCTGCATTTCGTTTACTTCGTCTTGTTGCATTATCTATTTTCAGTACGAATATTTGTTCCCGGATGCACTTCACATATTTTCTACGGTGCTCCCCCTTCACACACGTAGATGCCACAAGGCCGTATCCACACAACGTAAGCTTTCAGATATGTATAGAGAGATTGTTCCTTTCTACATGTATTATACTGTATATTTTCAGTACGAAGGCTCCTGTATTTCATGTTTACACTCTGGTTCACGTCGCTTATTCTCCGGTTCCGCCTCACACGCCGATGATTCCAGGATGTTGTCTTTAAAGAAAATAAACTTACTGTAAAACTAACTCTTTTCTAGGCGTACTGACCACCTTCAGATCTAAAAACTATTATATTTTTTCTCAAGCGTTCAACTTTTACATTTTCCCGTCTCACAGTGCCTTTGTTGAAGATGATATTATCGTCACCACAGCAATGAAATATTCAAAACTTTAGACATGAAGCTTTTCTAACCCTCTGCCATTACTAACCACAAAAAACCACTACAAGACAGTATGGCTTAGTTTTACAGATGAACCCCAAAATTAAGGCCCAATTTACCATATAGTGTCCGAGAATTCAGTCCTCATTTTCTGTGCAAATAGAAGAATGTAGTTTTCCTTTGCCTGACCAATAAAAACCCCATATCTCTTGTTTTTCGTCTTTCCGCAAAATAATTACTGCGCCACACACCTATATACCAGCGTTTGCTTCTCGGGTCAAAACCAGTGGTAACTTGGATGAGTTTGTGTGCTTTTTGATTTTTCTGTTGCTAGGTTTTGGGTCACTTTCAGCACACGCCAGCCAAAACAACCAATAAAGCCAAGAATTTAGCGTCCGTGTTGCCCATCAGTATCGTGGTTGTCAGATGGTTTTCCTTAATTTTCATGATTTCACGCACTTGGGTAAAGAGGAAAATTAGGAGCTTCTTGACTAGGAAACTCGCAAATCCAGCAATTTGGTTTTCCTGATCAAGTGAAGATTTAGGGCCTGGTTTTAAAGATAGTATTGTCTCATTCTGCCATCTGAGCATCGTGAAGTAAGCTACAAAAGGACAAACCTCTGGGCCTAGTTCAGGTGAAAGGACTATAGTTACCGTCTGGCTATTTTTTCAGTAGAGAGAAGTCTTAAGGTGTCAAAGAATTAATAAATAAAAACATAAATATCTTGGCGTCATCTTGATCAGCGACACTAAGCTTCACAGGGCACAAAAATATATGACTTTGGTTCCAATAATATCACACTTTTTCGGAGTCTGCCCTCTAAATTATGTGTTCATTTTCTAGGTTTCTGAGGAGAGAGAGAGAGAGAGAGAGAGAGAGAGAGAGAGAGAGAGAGAGAGAGAGAGAGAGGAACTAGGGTAAAATTTACTAAGAATATTCGCTTAGGTTTCACGCTTCCTTATTTACGGCAAGATTATGAGAACTCCAGGCAAGATTTTAAAAGATCAAGGCAAGATTATCGGTAAATTATTAAAACTCACGGCAAAATCAAAGTTCAAAGTAAGATTATCAAAATTCACAACAGGAATATGCAAAAAAATCGAGGCAAGATTATTACAGTTCAAAGCAAGTATGATCAGAGTTCACTGCAAGATCATCAGAATTTCAAGTCGACATTTCACCAACTTCAAGGCAAGATTTCACAGTTCAAGGCAAAATAATAAACACTCACTGCAAGATTCAGTAAATTTAAGAATGACATGTTTAAAAAAAAGGGGGGGGGCCACTGCAAGATTGTAATATTTCAAGGCGAGATTGTAAAACACTTTCAGATTTCACTAACGAATAATTCTCAGTACTCAGGGTAGCATTATCAGAGGCCACACCAAGTTTCTTAAAATCCGCTTTAAGGAACACAACACTTACTTCAAGAAACCCGTAATTTTAGGCTAACACTCCCATAGTTCAAGGGATTTTTATCAGAATTTATGGAAAGTGTGTCAAAACCCACAAGCTCACCAATATCCACAAGCTTATCACATTTCACTTCATATTTATCGTGTACTTTTGGAGGGAAGTATATTGTGGTGGTGTAGAAGGGGGAGCTGGCGCGTTGGGGAGAGCAGCCTGGGCGGGAACTAAGACTGTAAGATGGCTGGGAAGGGAGGGAGGGGTGAGGGAGGGAGGGAGAAGTAGGGAGAGACAAGTAGGGAAGGGGGGGAGAGAGGGAGACATGGAGGAAAAGACTGGAGGGGGTGAGGGAGGTGGGGAGAGGTAGGGAAGGAGAGGGGAAGGAAGGGAGGTATGGAGGAAAAAAATGGAATGGGTGAGGGAGGCAGAGGGAAGGAAGGGAAGGGGGGAGAGGTAGAGAAAGGGGGGAGGGAGGGAGAAGGGAGGCAGAGAGAGAGATAAGGAAGGGTGGAGGGAGGTATGGAGGAAAAGATTGGAAGGGGCGAGGGAGGCAGAGGGAAGGGAAGGAGAAATAGGTAGGGAGGAGAGATGAGGGGGGGGGAAGGTAGGGTGAGGCAGGGTGGCCATGAGGAATGAGGGAAAAAGATAGGGAGAGGTGAAGGAGTCAGGGAGAAGGGAGGGATAAACAGGTAGGGAAAGAGGAGAGAGAGGGAAGGAGAGAAGAAGGGAGAGAGGTAGGTGTGAGAGGGAATGAAAGATTAAGGAAAAAAATAGTTAAGAATGTGGGAGGTAGGGGGAAGAGAGGGAGATATAGGGAGGGAGGAAGAAAGGTAGAGGAGGGAGGGAGAAGATAGGGGAGGGAGGGTTCTAGTTAGGTAGGAAGAGAGAGAGAGAGGAAGGTTGGAGGTGTGGGGGAGAGATGACATTGTGGGAAGGAATAGCTTTGGTAAATGGGAGGGAGTATGGAGATAGGGAAGGACAGGAGGGTGAGGGAGGGAGAGTTACGAGGGTGAGGGAGGAGGGTGAGGGAGGGAGAGTTACGAGTGTGAGGGAGATAGGGAAGTTGGCTAGGAGAAGGGAGAGGGGGAGGGAGAGGCAAGGAGACAAGAAGGGGGAAGGGGATAGAAAAGTGAGTGGTGCTGGTAGGGGAGTTAAGGGGGTAGGGGAGGATGGGAGAGAGAGAGAGAGAGAGAGAGAGAGAGAGAGAGAGAACAACATGGGAGGAGGAAAGTGGAGGAAGAGAGGAGGAGGGAGAGTGGGGTGATTTCATGGAGGGAGGGAGGGAGGGAGAGTGCTAGTTAGGGAGGGAGTAAAAGAGGGAGAGGGTCTATGAAGAAAGGGAGGGAGAGAATTAAATATCATGGTACGAAGTAAAAGGGAGGGAGGAGAGGAAGGGGGAGGGGTAGAGTGAGATGAGGATGGAGGAAGGGAGATATAATGAAAGAGGGAGGCGAAGGAGAGAGAACGGAAATGATGGAGAGGGAAAGGAAGATAAGGACATGAAGGGAAGTGAAGAGAGAGAGGTGACGTGAGATAAAGATGGAGGGGGAGAGGAAACGACAGATAACGCATGATGGAACTGAAAAGATGGTTGAGAGAGAGAGAGAGAGAGAGAGAGAGAGAGAGAGAGAGAGAGAGAGAGAACTAAGGAGGGAGGAGGGAGGGGAAAAAATTGTTGGGGGGTTAAGTAGATACGTATGGTGCGGGGAGGGAGGGAGGAAGGGAGTGGGAGGGAAGAGATGAGGGAGAAACAGGGAGGAAATTAAGAAGGGAGGGAAGTAAGGAAGGAGGAAAGGACGGAGGGAGAAAGGGAGAGAAGATGAGAAATAAGGAGATATGTCGGGAGGGGAGAAGGAAGAAGAGGAGGGATAATGAGAGAGAGAGAGAGAGAGAGAGAGAGAGAGAGAGAGAGAGAGAGAGAGACCGGAATAAATAGGGAGGGAGAGAGACGTAGGAAAGGTGAAGGAGAAAAACAGGGAGGAAGACAGGGAAAAGACAGAAGGGGAGAGGAGGAAGGAAGTTTAGGAGAAAGGAAGAGGAGGTAAAAACGGGAAAAGTGGTGGTAAAACGGCAGGAGAGAGAGAGAGAGAGAGAGAGAGAGAGAGAGAGAGAGAGAGAGAGAGAGAGAGAGAGAGAGAACGTAGGTAGAATGAAAACAAATCAAGGTGGGATGAGGTTAGGTGGGGTGTGGGGGGGGCGGGTGAGGGAGTGGGGGAGTAGATGAGGGGGTGGGGGGAGGTAGATGTTGGGGTTTGGGTGGGTAGGTGAGACGATAGAGTAGAGGTAGATTAGTGGGTGGAGGAGGGGGAGGCAGGTGAGAGGGTGGGGGTAGATGAAGGGCTGGGGGCAGACAGGATAGGGGGAGGCAGGTAAGGGGGTCAGAGAGGGGGAAGGAAAGGGTAGAGAAGGGAGTGGGGTGCATATGAGGGTAGGGGACAGAGAAGAGGGTTGGGGATATAGATGATGAGGTCGAGTGGGGAGTTGATAAGAGTTGGGGGATGGGATAGGGGTAGGGAGGAGTAGATGAGATGGCAGGGGTAGACAGGGAGGGGTAGACAGAGGTAGGAGAGAGCCGTGTCGAGCTATTTCAAGCAGGGAACGCGCGCCACCCACATCAAAAATCAGTCAGCGCCGTGCCACATCCTTCAAATTGGCTTTTTATGGAAGACTAAATATACACGTTTCGAGGCAGCTCCATTCCCTCCTTCCTGCCAAACGCTCACACCTGGCATTCTGTAGCACCTGAAGAAAAAATAAGATAAGAGGAATACATGGGGTTCGTCGCTCTTTCCCCGCCTTTCAGTACAATTACGTCTTCTTTGTTAGACTTTGATGCTGGAGGGGAACGCCTTCACGTGGTGGCACTGACTTAACCATGTGTCTCCACTGCCCGGTCACCCAAACGTCCCTCAACTCCCTTCCCTATCCCCCCAAAAGAGAATGGTGGGCTGCAGGAGGAGGGCAACTTCAGCCTGCAGTCCACTGGGTTCACAGTCCACATGAACCTGAGTCTACAACTACTACTACTGCCATACTGTGTGGTTTTCTCAAGAAGGTTTTAGTTAGCGTAGGAGAGCTGCATACTATACTCATTTTACTCTAACTTGGCCTAGAATTGCGGTCTCTCCACCTTCAGCTCTGTCCTGGAAGAAGAGATTAACACCAGCACTCGGGGCGCGTCATGAAAAAGTGCTATGGTTGGGGCTAGTCACGAAGAATTGCTATGGAAAGGATGTAGAGCCATAGCATCGACTTTTCCTGCCACTGAGCCATGTGAAATATGCCGCAAGAGACTAAAATTCTGGGCCAAGTTAAAGTGAAAGGAGTATAGTGAAGGAATTAATGACATCCGTATCTAACCCTTCCATTTCGAAAAGATTTTTTTTCAACATGGGCAAGACGTCCTCGGGCTGAAGTGGTTTCGGGGACGTCATTGATTTTATTGTGACCTCTACGAAGCAATTTTATTATTATTATTATTATTATTATCAATCATCATCATCATCATCATCATCATCATCATCATCATTATTATTATTATTATTATTATTATTATTGCAGTTACACATATCTTTCAATGACACTTTCCCTACTCGAGGTGTACATAGGGTTCATTTGTAAGCTTGGAAGGTGTACATAGGGTTTATTTGTAAGCTTGGAAGGTGTACACAGGGTTCATTTGTAAGCTTGGTGTACATAGGGTTCATTTGTAAGCTTGGAAGGTGTACATAGGGTTCATTTGTAAGCTTGGAAGGTGTACATAGGGTTCATTTGTAAGCTTGGAGGGTGTACATAGGGTTCATTTGTAAGCTTGGAAGGAGTACATAGGGTTTATTTGTAAGCTTGGAAGGTGTACATAAGGTTTATTTGTAAGCTTGGAAGGTATACATAGGGTTCATTATAAGCTTGAAAGGTGTACATGGACGAGGGTTTATTTATAAGCTTGAAGGTATACATAGGGTTCATTTGTATTCTTTGAAGGTAAACATAGGTTTATTTGTAAGCTTTGAAGGTAAACATAGGGTTCATTTGTAAGCTTGGAAAGTATACATAGGGTTCACTTATAAGCTTGAAAGGTGTATATAGACCAGGGTTTATTTGTAAGCTTGAAAGGTGTACATAGGGTTCATTGGTAAGCTTGGAAGGTGTACATAGGGTTCACTGGTAAGCTTGGAAGGTGTATTGGTAAGCTTGGAAAGTGTACACTGCAACACGATTTACTTCAGCCAGCGCGCGCGCGCGCGAGCGCACACACACACACACACACACACACACACACACACACACACACACACACACACACACACACACACACACACACACACACACACACACACACAAAATAAGCTTCCTATCATATTCTCCTGAGCTGTTCATTATGCATACTACACCCAACATTTTATTTTACGTTACTAATAATCTCTGTAATATATAGTTTCCAATAATGACGTACAAGAGGCTGTGAAAGTGTGAAAAGGAAAAATAAATCGCCAAGGAAGAGGTGTTAGGAACCCTCCACCTGTATAGCAGCCCAGAGTCTTAATAACACCTGTGGACGCAAAGGTAGGCTATTAGTGAGGTATAATAGGATGCATTAATGAAGTGGGAGCGTGTTTATTATGGCGATCATCAGGTGTTTGTTAGTTTGTGGCTTTTTTGTGGGTTAGCCTCTAGACCTTGGTGCTGGGGAGGCTGATGGATATGAGGGAGAGTGGTGGAGATGAGGGAGGGGGAGGGAAAGTGGTGAAGGGGAGGTAAGGCTGGTGGAGGGAAGAGAAAAATGCTTTGCTGGTGGAAGGTGATGGCGATGGTGAAGATGGTGATGCAGAGGGAGGGAGAGAGGGAGATATAGAGACAGGAGACTTGGAGGTCCAGGGAAGAAGTATGGACAATGGTGGAGAATGGAGGAAGGTGAAGATGTGAGGTGGGGGAGGGGGAAGAGAGGGAAAATTATTGAAGGACAGGAAATAGTGATGAAGGTAAGTTGCGAGGGTGGTGGTGGCGACGGAGATGTAGTAGAGGGGAGGGAAGTAGTGGACAGGAAGGAAAGGGTGGTGGAGGGTGGTAGTGATGGAAATGAGCGAGGGAGAGGGAAGTAGGAGGGATGGTCGTTTGTGGTGGTGGGTAGGTGAAGGGGAGTGAGAGGGAACATGAATTGAGGAGGAAGGTAGGTGGTGGTGAGGGAGAGTTAAGACGGGCATGAAGTAAGTGCTATAAGTAAGTGTTCTATGTTTGCATTAACACATTAAATCTCCTTTGACTCACTCCAAGCTAAATAAAATCGCCTAGAGTTAACAGGAGAAAATATTAAGGCTTTCCCAACGATGAGAGTTAATGGTATCAGTAATAACAGTCTCAGGGTCCCAGGTCTCACTGTCAGCTAAATAAAATCTTTTGTCTTTACCTGAAAATGAATACTATAGCTGCTCTGACTGTAAAAGGGTTAAGGTGTGGCAGGGTGAAGCAGGGTGTGGCAGGGTGTGGCAGGGTGCGGCAGGGTGTGTTATGGCAGGGGTGGGGGAGTTACGAGAGCGGGAAAAGTAGCAACACAGAAGGGCATTTACAAGTCCCCGTTTCGCGGGCTTATTTGTGGTTTTCCTCCTTACCACACTTTTGTACACCCGCTAGCTGAAGTCCTGCACCCTCTATCCGATTCTCTTTCCATGAACTTTAAAAATCACGGCAGCAAATTTAACCTCTAATCAGAACGTACTGTCCATGTCATTCTAGATACATTCAGATGATTTCATTCAGCTTAGGGGTGGGGGTTGGACCTAGGGGGTTAGATGTATCTTCCACAGACCCCGTCACCACAAAAATCGCCAGGGCAGCAAGAATAAAACAGAAATACATCCTCGGCCTGCAGGGGTTTTGTATACAGCAGTCAGTCTGGTGAATCCAAAGAACATAAAAGACATTAATTTGTGACCCAATAGAAATAATTAGTGTTTACTGTGGCAGATTTAAATGATTTTCAAAGACCATACACAGAGATCAAACCTTTAGAGGCAACTGGGTGTGTGTTTATGAAGGATAGAGAGAATTAAATATAAAAGACAAGATTAACTGGTCATCCTTTTCTACCTTAACTTCTAATTATGATCTACCTGTATTAATTAGCCAGCTTCATCTACCTCTATACTTACACACAAACCCTGTCTCCTGTACCTACACACAGGTTCTATGTACTTACACCTTAACCCAGCCTTCTTAAACACTTTCCTGCATATGTACCTACACCCTACTTGTCCACCAGGTAATTAGCCAGCCCTTTCTACCTACCTACCTACCTACCTACCTACACACAAGTCCTATGTACCTAAACACTAATTCAGTCTACCAACAAACCTACCTGTATATCTACTTACACACAAGCCCCATCTACCTACACAATAATCCAGCCTACCAACACGCCTACCTACACACCAGCCCTATCCGCCTACACCCTAATTCAGTCTACCAACCAACCTACCTACATATCAACCTACACACAAGGCCCATCTGCCTACACCCTAATCCAGCCTACCAACACACCTACCTACAATCTACACACACTGTACCTGTCCATCATTTAATTAGCTACCTGTGTCTACCTGGCGTCTCCATTTCAGCCTACGAGGTATAAACTGTTTACAAAATAGACCAGTCTCCTTCTTGTTTATGTCTTCCGCGGGCCTACTGGGTCTATTTCTGACACTTCAAGACGGCGAGAAGGGAGGAAGGGAGGAGAAAAGGAGGGAGGGAGGAAGAGAGGGAGGTAGGTAGGTAGCTGGGTGAGTGGGTAGGTAGGTAGTGAGGGAGGGTGGGTGAGTATGCTGGCAGGCAGGTAGGTGGGAGGGATAAAAGTTGTAAGAGAGGAAAGTAGTGGAAGAATAAAAGGAAAAGAGAGAGAGAGAGAGAGAGAGAGAGAGAGAATACGAGTGCTTGATTCGAAGGGCAAATTTCTGATTGTGTGTGTGTGTGTGTGTGTGTGTGTGTGTGTGTGTGTGTGTGTGTGATGCGAGGCAGTACACACATATGACAGTGTTTACCTGAGAACCACATGTGTCTGGGGAGGCGAGGGTATTTTTGTGGGCGAGGCGAGGGGGAAGGGCAGGAGAGAACGGAAGGGAGAAGGGTGAGATGGAGGAGGAAAGGGATAAGGGAGGAAAGAAGAAAGGTAGGAGGAAGAGGAGAGTAGGATAAAAGAGAAGGTGGGAGGAAAGAGGGAAGGAAGGGAGGGGAGGAGAGGAGAGGAGAGAGGAGGGAAGGAGAGGAGAGGGAACACAGCAGAGGGAGAATAGAATGGGAGGAGACATGCAGGCTGCTATAATGGAGAGAGAGAGACAGGAGTTGAGGAAGAGATAGGGGTTGAGGAAGTGAAGAAGGGAGGGAATGGAGAGAGAACGAGAGGAAAGAGGAGTGGAGAGGAGAGAAAGAGAGGAAAGAGGAGAGGAGAGGAGAGGAGATGGAAAGAGGATAGGGATTAGAAAAGGCAGGGACGACCAACTAGATGTTATGGAAAGGAGAAGAGAGTTGTGGGAAAGAATGAAAGGCAGAAAACGGAGGGAGGGGGTACAATGGAAAGGAGAGGAGGAAGAGAGGGAAAGAGGAGCTGAGGAAGAGAGGGTAGAAGGGGGTACGGGAGAGAGGAGGGGAAAGGTAAGGAAAGTGGAGAGAAGGAATGGAAGGAGGGAAAATGGAGGAAGAACGAAAAGAGGAAAGGAAAGGGAAGAGGAAAGGGAGGAAGGAAGAAAGGAGGAAGAAAGAAAGAGAGAAGAGCTGACGACAAACATGAATACGTAAAAACATAACAGGAGGGAGATGAGTCGGCTAGTAGAGAGAGAGAGAGAGAGAGAGAGAGAGAGAGAGAGAGAGAGAGGATAGGTGTGTGTGTGTCTTAAGTCAGTTCCAAGATGAAGCCAAGAAGGACTGTGTGGCACCGACTAATACTTAAGGAGGGCAACACCAAGCAAGGAAGAATCCCAAACACCTCTCCCCACACACGGTAACTTCAAAGGGCAAACAGTACCATCAAATCACTTCAAAGCAACGCCATGAACCAAGAAAAGGAGGTGTAGACACTGAAAACGAGCACACACACACACACACACACACACACACACACACACACACACACACACACACACACACACACACACACACACACTCTCCTACTTTCTCTCTCTCTCTCTCTCTCTCTCTCTCTCTCTCTCTCTCTCGTCACAGAATACCAACCCGAGTTTTACGACACAAGTACTCACAGACAGACAAAGCAGAGCCGCTAACAAAGGCCTTAGGAAAATAAAAAAAAAAGATGCATTCCACCTTTGTCACACGGGCAGGAGTTAGCGTAGCACCTCCATGTCTTCAGTCGGGTGCCCATTTATCTTTTTTCATTCTTGCTACCACCGGACGATTTTATTCAGCTGAGAAGAGGGCCGGGATTCGAGGGGTTAGATCTAGCCTTCCTGAATCCCTTCACAGGTTCCTCCTTGCCTTCCTTAACCCCTTCACAGTTCCTCCTTGCCTTCCTTAACCCCTTCACAGTTCCTCCTTGGCTTCCTTAACCCCTTCACAGTTCCTCCTTGCCTTCCTTAACCCCTTCACAGTTCCTCCTTGCCTTCCTTAACCCCTTCACAGTTCCTCCTTGCCTTCCTTAACCCCTTCACAGTTCCTCCTTGCCTTCCTTAACCCCTTCATAGTTCCTCCTTAAGCTGAAGAAAATCGTCTTAAGATGGAACATGCGTCACTGGACGGAAAGGGTTAGTATTTTCAAGACCATTTCGTGTATTTCACTTGTGCCGCAAACGCTTGGTAAATGAGAGGAGAGCGAGGTCAGGGGAGGGAATGAGGAGTAAGGGGAAAGATGTAGAGGGAGGGAGGGAAGGAGAGATGGGGAAAGAAGGAGAGGGAAGGAGGGAGGGACTGAAAGGCTGGAGGAGGAAGGGAGAGGCAGGGGAAGAAGGGAGTGGCCAGGAGAGAGCGGGAGATGCTGGGGGAGGAAGACAGGAGCAGGGGGAGGAAAGGAGAGGCTGGAGAGGAGGACAGGAGCAAGGAGAGGGAGGGATAGAATGAGGGAGGAAGAGGGATTCATGGGACGATGGGAGAAACTGGAGGAGAGAGAGAGAGAGAGAGAGAGAGAGAGAGAGAGAGAGAGAGAGAGAGAGAGAGAGAGAGAGAGAGAGAGAGAGAGAGCAAAAATGGGGAGAGGGGAGGGTAAGGGTTCCTAATTAACAGATAAGGCAAATTAAGAGCAGGTGAGAGGAGAGAAAAAGTGGAGAGATAGGAGGATGAAAGGAGGGGATGAAGGAAAGATGAGGGAGGGAAGGAGGGAGAGATGAAAGAAGGAATGAAGAGGGAAGGAGGAAAGAAGGTAGCAGCGTTGAATGAAGGAAAGAGGGAAGGAAAGGTGGGAAAAGGAAATAGTTTGAGGAAGGAAGGAAGGAAAAGGGAAAAGATGAATGAAGGAAGATGGCGTAGTTAAAAGCAGACAATTTTACTTCACCTGAAAGAAAAGAGACATGACCTACTCTCTTGGGTTAAAGAAGCTCCCTAACACCTTCACCTAAGCGACTGAGTTTGCTTATTTCACCTTACTGTCAACCTTTATTTAAATTCTTCTAATATCATCTCACTTACCTAGAAAAACGTACAAAAGGATATTAACCAGGCATATCTATAAATAAATAGCTTAGGTACCGATGATAACAAGTCTCCTGTGACTTACTATCTATCTATTGCCAGACGCCTCAATCCCGTTTGGGGTGGCCACAAACAAATCGCCTCCAAGTCGCCCTGTCCCCCGCCATTTCACTGCCCTGCTCCCAACTCACACACCCCTCTCTCATATACCTCTCCACCCCATCCCTCCATCTCATCCTCGGCCTCCCCCTCCCTCTTCCCCCCTCCACCTCACTCACATACACTCTCTTCGTCAGTCTTTCACCCTACCTCCTCTCCACATGGCCAAACTTACTTGGTGACTTACTCCTGGATGTATATATATCGCCTGGTAAAAACTGGAACAAAATATGAGTGGAAATGACCACGAGAGGAGGGCAAATGATGAAAATTCTCGCACTAAAAATTTTTTAAGAATGATGTCCCTCGAAATGGAGAAACTGAAGGGGAGAAAGGATGATGGGATGATGAATGAAGGAAAAGATGGGGGAGAAGAGAAGAAAGAGAGAGAAAAGGAACGGGAAGAGAGGAAAAAGAGGGGGGAAAAGGAAGGGGATGACAGGAGAAAGATGGAAAAGAAAGGAGAAAGAAGTGGGAAGAGGGAAGAAAAGGAGGCACAAGAGAGAATAAGAGGTGGAGAAGAGAGGGGGTGAAGGGGGGGAAAAGAGAAGGGAGATGACGGGACAGAAAGATAAAGAAGAGGAGAAGGGAAAAAGAGCGAAGAAGAAAAAGGAAGAAGTAAAGGAAGAAGAGAAGGGAGAAGACAGGTAAGAAGAAAGAGGTGAAGAGTGGGGTGGAGAGGAGAGAAAAGACAGGGAAGAGAAGAGGGGAGAAGAGAGGTAAGTGGTAAAAAGAGAGAAGGAAGAAGAGAGGGAAGAGAGGGAAAATGAAGGCAGTAAGATAAAAGAGGATGATGGGAGAAGAAAAATGGAAGATGGGAATAAGAAGAAAATGGAAGAAAAGGGAGACGATAATAAAATGAACGGGGAAAAATGAGAGAAAAAGAGAGAGAATGAGAGGTGAAGGAAAAGAAGAGGAAAGATGAGAAAGAGGGGAAGAAAAATTAGGAAGAAGTAGACAAAAGGGGGAGGGGAAAAGGATATAGAAGAGAGAGAGAGAGAGAGAGAGAGAGAAAGGGCAATGAAGGAGAAAGGGGAAATAAGAGGTTGTATGTGAGCAAGAGGGGAAGCAATCAGAGGGGAAACAGTGCCTGGCTTGTACTCACTTGGGGTTATGCCAACACACACACACACACACACACACACACACACACACACACACACACACACACACACACACACACACACACACACACACACCTAAATTCCCAAAGTATAAAAAAATTACTGATACCAAAACACTCTCTCTCTCTCTCTCTCTCTCTCTCTCTCTCTCTCTCACGCAAATTATTCTCCATGTTCATCTTTGTCAGTCAGAATACACACACACACACACACACACACACACACACACACACACACAATTACCTCCCATCCCACCTCCCCATCCACCCTTCTCCATCCAAGCTACGTCCTACGCCTCATCAGAAAGAAATGCAAGTCGTTTAGTTCACCTGCCCGTAACACAAACTTCAAAGATCACGGCGACCTTACCTGAAGCGATTACGAGCATTGGAATCCTCGTTGACTGCTAAAAACGAGTCTTGTGTCTCCGTTGATGGTCTCTAAGTTGGGGTTTGCATTCGTCTTCCTCCTGATGGCTTTCGTCCTCCTCTTGATCATTTTCGTCTCCCTTCTGATCGTATTCTTTTTCCTCTATTTTTCCGCTTTCCTCCTAATTGCTTTCGTCTTTCCTTTGCCTATTCTTTTCCGTCTTAATTGCTTTTGTCTTCCTCTTCATTGTTTTCCTCTTCCTTTTCACAAATATCAACACTTTGAGCTTTTTTATTATTTGGCATAATTATGATTTCTTCTTCCAAACTGGAGACTATTTTCGATTTTTCCATATAAGTGTTTGCGTTAATATTCTTCTTCTCCGTGGGGCACTTCAACACTTCGATCTTTTTGAACTCTAAGTTGTGGTAGTAGAGTCCTTTATAGAGACCGTTTTCGATCCGTTTAAGCATTTGAACACTTAAGACCTTTCTGAACTTGAGGTTATGGTGGCAGAATCCTTTATAGACACCATTTTCTGTTTGCTTACACATTTGAATTCTTTTACCTTTTTGAAGTCTGGTCTGTGATGATATTTTGTACCTCACCAGAGAACCATTTTTGATTTGTTTGCTTGAATTCTGAGCGGGTGTAGTTGGGCTGGTGTTTACTTGCGTCTTTTGATTGTTCCGAATGTCAACACTTCGATCTTATACATGTAACTTAATTCTCGAGTACGATATCTCCCATTCTCGCTACCCCCACACACTTTTATTCAGCTTTGGATGAATCTCTTGAAGGTAGGAGTTAAGGTCTGATTTGTCTCGTTCCTTACTGAAGACTGGTATTTCATGTTTACTCATTCTTGGGATTCTGAGCAGCTGCATTCATTACCTAAATCACTTCCTCTTAATATTGTCAAATCTTGTGTGGACCTCGCTCTTCACTGTCCCAATTTTCACTTCGGTTTCCCCCACGCTACTTAGCACTGATGGGCTACATTAGGGAAGGGGAGGTGAGGAAATGAGAAAGAGATGGGGAAGAGAGGGAGAGGTTTGAGAGGGAAAGAGGGAGATATGAGGGAGAGAGAGAAATTGGAGAGGGGAAGAGAGAGAGATGAGGAAGAGAGGGAGAGATTAGGGAAGGAAAGAGGGAGGGATTACGGAGGGAAGAAGGGAGAGTGAGGTTAAGGATAGGAGAGGTTAGGAAGGGAAGAGAGTGAGGTTGGGGAAAGGAGAGAAACGGGGGACAGATTAGGAAGGGAAAGGAGGGAGAGTTAAGGCAGACGGTGTAGGAAGGAGGAAAGGGAGAGATTAGGATGGGAAAGAGGGAGGATAAGGTTATAGAGAACAAGAGGGAGGGTTAGGTTAGAGTGTGATGAACAGGTTAAAAATGGATGAAGGGTGAAGTTAGAGAGAGAGAGAGAGAGAGAGAGAGAGAGAGAGAGAGAGAGAGAGAGAGAGAGAGAGAGAGGAGGTTGGAGTGGGAGGGAGGGAAGGAGGGAGGCGTGGTGAGGTTTTGGGGGGATGGGAGGAGGGAGGGAGAAGAGATGAAGGGATGTGGTAAAGACGGAAAAGAAATTAGATTAAATGTGAATGACAGGAATATGAAGACAGGCAGTAAAGAAGGAAGAAGGTTAGATTTAATGAGCACGATAGGAAGTGGGATGAGCATAGGTCCTGAAAATGTGGCCTGTGAAATATCTTTGGTTGTTGGTTGTATTCCCATCGGCATTTTAGATCTGTAACAAGTCTTCCTCAAGGATTATGTATTCTGGACATTACTCCTTAATATCCCTTTGTATGTTACTGATGCAAAGTATGTTGATATTAAGAACAAATAACAACATTAAGGTGTAGAATGAAAAATAAGCTTAGGAATATATGTTAGCAAGGAAGTTGAAAAACGGCACACATGAGAGAGTGGGAGGGGTGAAAAGGGGGAATGTGGCTGAATGAAAGGGGAAAGGAAGCACAAGAAAATGAGAGAGAGAGAGAGAGAGAGAGAGAGAGAAAGAGAGAGAGAGAGAGAGAGAGAGAGAGAGAGAGAGAGAGAGAGAGAGAGAGAGAGATGATATAATTTAGAGTGAGAAAGAAAGAAAAAGAAAAGGGAACACTTGAGAGAGACAAGTGTTAAGGTTAAGACAGGATAGGATAGGATAAGATAGGAGAGGATAGGACAAGACAGGGCAGGGCAGGGTAGGGCAGGGCAGGGCAGGGCAGAGCAGGGCAGGGCAGAGCGGGGCAGGGCAGGGCAGGGCAGGGCAGGATAGAATAGGCGAATGTACGGGTGAGGGAGGAAGAAATGAGCAAACGAGGAGACAGAAGTTCACTCGTCCACTTCCGTAGGTTGAGGCGGGAAGACGTCTTGGGCTATGGTGTTGAGGTCCTCTTGGAAGGCGCGATACTCCACATCCTGAAGGAGAAACACAACACTGTACTGACAACACCGACAATACTCCACTAAAAACACCAAGTCTCTTCAACATCTGCGAATTCTCCTGATGAATGAAATTAAAACAGGTTAAATTGATAGCCAATACTGACAAGACCAAAAACAGTAATCAGTATCTGAGAATTCTTTTGTAGGATGAAATGAAAATAGGTTAAGTTCACAGCCAAAGCAGTGCTAATGATGATGGGGATTAAAAGAGGTACTACTGATTCTGCTGTTTGATAATGACTAACCAGGGTGAGGTTGTGGAGGACTGGCAGTGAAGCGGTGAGGTGTGAGGTAGTAAAGAGTAACCAAGGTGAGGTTGTGGAGGGCTGGCAGTGAGGCGGTGAGGTGTGAGGTAATTAAGACTAACAAATGTAAGGTTGTGGAGGGCTGGCAGTGAGGCGGTGAGGTGTGAGGTAATTAAGACTAACAAATGTAAGGTTGTGGAGGGCTGGCAGTGAGGCGGTGAGGTGTGAGGTAATAAAGACTAACCAAGGTGAGGTTTTGGAGGGCTGGAAGTGAGGCGGTGAGGTGTGAAGTGACGATACTAAGGGCAGCCTCCCTGGACACCAGCCCCACCTCCTGTGGCAGAGAGCTTACCACACCCTGCCACAGTTTTTGTCGCCCGTACACCACATCTGTCAAATCGAGAAAAAGGCTTTAGTGCTGAATTCATTTCTATCCTCCTCCTCATCATCATCACGACCCACAACAGTCAAATTTACGTCAAAGTCCCTAAAAGTATTGCTAGATCAACAAACTATATTGCTCTTCTGGGCTAAGTCTCACCTAGGAATGTGATAACAGTGGAGTCATCAAGGGGACGGTCCAGTGACAGCTGGGCCAGACACGAGTACGTCAAACCAAGTTGCTCCAAACTCATGTACCCTTCTAAGCTTCCCGATCTGCCATCATCACTCTCAGACTCTCCCTTTGCTTCTCCTTTTCTCTTTCCCGTCTCCTGTTTCCGTGATTCGTCTGCCTTTTCTGTGGCATCATTCTCTGTATTTTTCACTTTCTTTGCCGTCTCTGTGTGTTGCGTTTCGTGTTTTGGTGATTCGTTCGTATTTTCACTATTGCAATTTTTCCCTTTTTTCTTTTTCTGTGCTGTCTCCTCTACTCCTAGATCACCATTTTCTGTATCTCTCGCCTCATCTTTTCTGGCATCATCATTTTCTGTATTTTGTATTATCCCTGCCTCATCTGTCTCGCGATTCTGAGATTCTTCCTTTTCAGCCTCTCTGTTTCCTGTGTTTATCATATTCCTCGCCCCTTCCCCGTTTTCAGTCACATCATTTTCTGTGTTTCTCATATTCTTCGCCTCTTCTTTCCCTGTATTAGCCTCATTTTCAGGTTCATCTCTTTCTGGGTACAAATTCCTCTTCTCTTCTTTTCCAGTATCCACCCAATTTTCAGTGTCATTATCTTTTGTTGACTCAGTTTCTTGGACATTATCTTTCTCACTGAGACTGTCCTCTTTCTTCCAGGCCAGCTCCTGCCTGGCGAGGTGTGATGTGGGCGTGGCGGTGGTGTGGCGTGGGTGTGGTGGCGGTGGGGTGGGGTGAGCGTGCCAGTGTCGCGTGACGGTGGTGATGGTGTGGGCAGCAGCCACTTGCCACACAGCCCTCCGCCACGCCGCACCCAGATCTGAAAGGGTACCACACAGATTTCTTTTCCATCTCCCTGTTTTTTGGCATAGACAGTAGGCTAATAATCGTGCAGGGTGGAGTATCTAAAATCTGATGTATTTAGACAATGCTGTACTCCTTGTTAATAATGAACAGCTTTGCAGACTGGTTCAGAGGTTTATGACTGTCTATGAGCGTTGCGTTTTAGAGTAAATGTTGATAAGAGAAAAGATCTTCATATTAAACAGAGGTCTGATTGTGGAGGCTGTAAGGAGAAGATATGAAGGCGTGTTAATGCCCACAATAACGTCCGGGTGTGAGACTTTGATAATGGCTGGCTAAAGATGTTGCGTAAGGAAGTCTGTTGATAAAAAGATAGCAGACAGTGTGTGTAGATGGTGTGGTCATGAAGAAAATGGATGTAGATGGGAGTGAAACGGGTATATGTGAACAAGTCTGAGGCCTGGAGACGTGGTATGCTATAAAGGTGGATGTGCTTGAATGTGGTCATATAGAGTGAATTTTGGTAAGGGGTGAAAGGTGTTTATGTGAGTGAGTTCGAAGGGTGAAGGGGATGTGATGGGTCAAGAAAATAGATGGATGTGGTAAGTGTATGTGTGGTATAGCGGAGTATAGAAGCTGATGAGGCTAGGGAACTGACAGAGGATCGAGTTGGTTAGATGAAGTATAGAGAGTACGAAGGAACAGGGACAGGGCGACATAGAGGCGATTTGTTTGCGGCCACCCCTTATGAGATTAAGGCGTCTGGCAATAGATAGGGAGACGATGGAGCACATAATAAGGATATGACACCCCTTTTTTAAAACTGACAGTCGATGGATTAATTCTATCTGGGAGGTGTGTATGAAGCCAATCGTGAGAAAAACATAAAAAAAAAAAAAAAAAAACATGTGCAGATGGTTAGGACTGTGATGTGGAGCCAGGAATTCGGGGGCTTAAATAATGCGTGAAAGAATATCTGGCCCATTTCATTGCGGATGCTGCTGACAGTGCTTCCATTTACATGTTTTATTTATTTATTTATTTTGTTTTGGATTTTATCTCACCCCATCCTTAGGTGGGAAAAAGGGTGGTGGTGGTAATGGTGGTGGTAATGGTGGTGGTGGTGGGATGATGGTGGTGGTGATGGTGATTATTACTATGACGATGCATCCATTAGACGACAAATAATCAGAATTTGTACAGTTGCACTCAGTAGATAAAGAGAGAGAGAGAGAGAGAGAGAGAGAGAGAGAGAGAGAGAGAGAGAGAGAGAGAGAGAGAGAGAGAGAGAGAGAGAGAGAGAGAGAGAGAGAGAGAGAGACCTAACTGGCCGAAAGGTACATGACTGACTAATGGCCTGACTGAGCTGACTGAGTGACTGATAACGAGACACATTCACTGACTGACCGACTAACCAATCCACGTTAACACTATGATAAAAATAACTCCAGGTATCCCTCAGTAAATTAAGTGGTGGGGGTAGTGGTGCAGGTGAGGGTTGTAGCTGCTGTTAATGCAGAGGGCTAGGTGGGGATGGGGAATAAAGGTGAGCTGATTGATTGACAGAGGCAGATAGATAGACATAGATAGATAGATAGACATATATGAAAGGTCATACAAAGACTGGTTAATTAAATGACGTATCAACAATTTACCTGCCTACCTACCTGTCGACCATCATTATCATCATCATCATCATTATCATCATCATCATCATCATCTTGACCTCTTTTTCCCACTCATAAATAAAAACTATCTTCATTCATTCATACTCACAGTGATGGCGGTAATAGTGATGATCCATGAGCGCTGCGGCTGCGGTCAGAGTTGCGGGCAGGGTGGGGTTGGGGGGTGCGGTTAATGGGCGGGCAAGGAGGGTGAGATCGGAGGGGGCGGCTCTCCCCACACCCACCGTCACCACTAGGCGGAAGTCATCATGCACCTTAGAGAAAGAACAAGTTAAGAGGAGAGATTATAGGCGTGAAGCTGTAAGGATGAGATCAGTGGGATGAGATTAGCAAAGGGAGACGAGGACGAGGAGATAAATGAGTGAGACCACAAGAGACAATACCGTATTGTGTTGGTGAAAAGGGGACATGATTAAAGAGATAAGGTCGCAATGGCGAGACTGAGATTATAGAGACGGAGATTATAGGCACCAGACAGAACAAACTTATAGGGACGAGATAGAGACAATAAAATAGGGATGATTTTAGAGGGACAGAATAAGGGATGAAAAATATAGAGGTGAGATTAGAGAGACGAGACTACGGTGACGAATATTTAGGGACAACAGTATAGAGGCAAGTGACGAAAATTTAGGGACGAACTGACGAATTTCTAGGGACGAACTGACGAATTTTTGGAACTACAGTATAGAGAGAAGTGACGAGTTTTTAGGGACGAAGTGACGAATTTTTTAGGGACGAAGTGACGATTTTTTTTAGGGACGACTGTTTAGAGACAAGATTAGAGTCAGTTCAAGAGGATTTCCTGATACTTACCTTAATATCAGGGGAATCTAGCGAAGTCATAGCTCCTAGCAGTGTTGGAAGGACGAGTGGGGACTCAGCACCCTAGCGGCAGGCACCGAGACACACAGGTGAGGACAGGCAAGCATAAGAGCAGCAGGTATCAGTTTGGTTGTCATGGAAGATAAAACAGAAGCACAGTTACTCTCCCAAGTACAGTCACTCCATTTCAGCACAGTTACTCTCTGTTCAAGCATAGTTACTCTCAACTTCAGCAAAGGTACTCACCATATAAGCACAGTTACTTTCCATTTAAGCACAGTTACTCTTTATTTTTAAGTGTAGGAAGTTACTCAACTTGTGTTACTTTAGTTACAATGAAAGATAAAGAGGAAACACAGCTTCAGTCTTTTTAAATCTTGATTTTTTTTTTAAAGAAAGACAGAACCAAAGGATTTCAAAACAAAGAACCCAAGGCTGAGCCAACTAAACTTGTCCTTCCAAAGAAAGAAAGTCGACTCGTTCATCAATAGAGGGCCTTGTTAGAAAGTGTACGTTACAAAGAAAGGACCCTGAAAAGGTGTATAAAAAGTGCTCCTAAATGATATAGAAACAAATGGCCTGTAAGAAATATACAGTCATATACCTAAGTCTGTTAGCCTCTCCTGCCTTCGTTCTCACTGCTGAAAATACAGATGCTTGGATGATGCAGTGAACAAAGGTGCGTAGTGAACAGTGATGCGTTGTGAACCGAGATGCGTAGCGAACAGAGATGCGTAGTGAACAGAGACGTGTAGTGAACAGCCATGGAACAGGGGAGGGAGAGGCGAACGAGCTTTTGTACCTGTCTGTGCACTATAAGCAGAGAACCATTAAAGGTGTACGTCGCAAACAAGGTGATCGTGACGGGTGTGGGTTTCGAGGACGCACCTGTACTACCACCCATCCTCCCTGCTGCACGGCGTTGGCTAGGATTGTGGCCAGGGTCGGCATCCCCACCTCACGCCTCTCTCTCACTCCACATCCCTTCTGTAAATAAGGCAAGTGTTAGCTGAAATCAATCAATGAATCAATCAATCAATCACTCAGTCAGTTAGTCAGTCAGTCAATCAGCAAATCAATCAACCAATAAATAAATTTAAAAAAGTACTGTATCCCTAGTAACTCATGCTCCAGTGACACCTTCAGATTAATAAAATCATCTTGTGCAAGTCGAAATAGTATTGTTAACGAGACCATGAGAGATTTAACAACAAAAATCAAACATGAAAGTGATATCAGCACGCTCAAAATCCTCACATCATCCCTTACTGAATATTCCTCTACCATTCCTCTCACCCCATACCCCTCCTCCGACTACGACACTGGTTGGGAATATATATATAACGTAAGATGAGGAGTTATCAGTAAATGTAAAACTCAAACACTGCATTCCAACCACTCGTCTCACTCCATACTCCTCTGGCCACGACAAAACTAGGAACCGCATATGAAGAAAATCTAATATTGCACTGGTATCAAAGGACGCCAAGTCTCACAAAGAAACGAATAAGGCACATCTAAAAAAAAGAAGAAAGTTGTATCTTTACCAATGGACCCCTAAATTTGACCTAAGGCATTTTCATCTCATGCACTCCACGCGTCACACACATCTTACGCGGCCAAGAAACATATTGAGTAAATATAAAACCAAAATTTTATCACCAAAGGGCCTTGAAACCTATTGACATGCCCAATTCATGCAACCAGGAGTATGGTATATCAACATCATCATCATCATCAGCAACAACATTCGGATCCCTTTTTTCCACCTAAAGATGGGGTGAGGTATATTTAAAAAACAAAACCTTATCGTTGTCAAAGAACCCAGAAACCCAACAACATCTCAGCCACACTAATGCACATCATCATCATCATCATCAACATTCTGATCCATTTCTCCACATGAAGATGAGGTGAAGTATGTCTAAAAAAACAAAATCCTATCTTTGTCAGAAGCTAAACACCTAAGGACATCTTAAGCACACGTCATCATCATCATCATCATCATCATAAATCCCTGCCACTTCCTGCCGTGTATTGTACTGGCCTGTGCTGATGCTGGTGCAGGCGCCATTATGACTCTGGTGTTGCCTGCCAGACCGCGGGCCTTGGCTGCGGACACCACCTCCCCGCCCACATCACGCCCGTGGTCCGTCCACACCAGGATGGGTAACTTGCGCTCCTCACCACCCAGCCTGAAGTATGAAGGAACAGACCTGTGAGCACCATTATCTTAGCAGAAAACGGGATTAAGAACATAAATTGATTAAAAGCAAGCCTTCAACTCGTAACTCTTAAACACAGGGGCGATAATATTCTTGCAACTCCTAGACAGCTTTATTCAACTCAGGAACGGCCTTTTATACTGAAGGAGGTAAATAAAAACGACACTGTCATCTAACTACTCTACTTCGAATTTTTTTTTTATATATATAATCGTCAGGGCAGAGTAAGAATTAAAAAAAAAAAAAAAAAAGCCTGACGGAGTTATGGAAATTAAAAATTCGGGGTTTCCACTTCTATTCCATGTCTTGCTTTTGTGAATAATGGCTTTCGGCCTTGACGAGAGAGTCATTTATATCCGAGTGAGGGAGAAACATATCCTGGTGAGGGAGAGAGATCCTGGTGAGGGAAAGGCGTATTCTAGTAAGAGAGAGACTTGTATCCTAGTCAGGGGAAGTCTTAGATCTTGAAGGAAAGACTTACATCCTTGTGAGGAAAAGATCAGGCCTCAGAAGGGTGGGGTCCGCCAGTATGGAGTTGACCACCTCTCGAGCCCCGGCCACAAGCTGAAAAGTGATACCATCTAAATTTTGTTACAATAATAGAAGACACATGGGTAATATATCACGGTGACATGGCATGTTGAAGAGGAGTAGTAGTTTTATTATTACTGCCGTTATTGTCATTTCATTAACCTAACTCCATTTCCATCATCATCAGCTTATTTCCATTACCCTTGCTAATCTTCATCATCACAAGCCTATTTCCATCATCATCACTATTAATTCGACTTAACTTGCAACATCATCACTGTCACTGTCCCTACCCTTCTCTGCCCTGTTCTGCTTCACTTTCCTTTCCCATCCCTTGACTTTCCCTAACCTAACATACCTTTTCCTACCTTACTCAGACCCTACCTATGCCTCACTTATACTATGCCTTTCCCTACCCTACCCTGCCTTGCCTCGCCTTTCCCTCCCTCATCCACTACACTGCCTCACCCCCGCATCCCCTCTCCAACCCCATCCACCCCTATCCACACTCACCAGTCGAGGTTTGGCAATACGCAGCAACATAAGGGCGTGGAAGTCAGATATTCTCCCTCTCGGCGCCTCCACTGGGCCCTTACTCCCTGCCAACCCGATGTCCTGCCAACAAAATAAATTGTGATGTGCTTTCAAGTGTTGGCAGTCACGTCCACATTTCGTACAAGTGTTATCAATGACGCCCACATTTCTCATTTTCCTTGCCATGTCTTTCCACACATTTTTGCAGATTCATCCACTTTTTCCACCTTCATCTATTATATATTTGTCATTTCCTTCCACACGCCCTCGTAGTTCTTATTTCTTTCCACACAGTTTCTCGCAGTCACGTTCACTTCTCTTAGTCGTTACTGTCACTCGTTCTCATGCATTATTCTCTACTATACCTGCTTAGGACTTCATTATTAAGACTATAACATCCATATATTTAGACAGTATATACAAAAAGGTCACTGACTGATTACTAAAGGCGACATTTTGGTTATCGTTACAGAAGAGTGATGCAGCGAAACACAAGCTAGGGGTAAAACTTGATTCCTAACCAGATTCAATAATAAGCTTCTGAGGCTAAACCAGCTGGGAATATAGTTACGTTCCTAACCCGTGTTTCTCTGCATCACCCACCTGTACCTGTCCTAAAGTCTTACCATATCAGATACTGAAAAGGAATTAAGGAGAAATATACCAGCATCATAAGGAGTTGCAGTATATGGTAGGAAAATGTGTAGTGAGATTAAAGAATTGACCAAAATATAAGTCAGACGTTGAAAAAAGTCAGTCATATGTTTAAAAAGTCAATGAAATGTTTAAAGAGTCAATCAGATGTTTAAAAAATCAATCAGATGCTGAAAAAAAGACTACCTTCCTCTGGAGTTGGCAGAGGGGAAATATTACTGAGCTATTGGACATTTGCTATAAGGGAAAAGAATTGTTATAAGTGGCAGTTTGTGGGTCCAGGATATGATGATTTAAATACTAATGGTTACCAGAAAAACTGCTTAGATCGTTTACAGTTCCTATAGAGTTTAAAACTATTTCTTTTCCTCAGTAAGCATTATAATTTCCCACGGTAACAGGGAAACATAGGTCAATTGTTTTTAATGTTATACTTACGGTTTAAGTTTACTCTCTACAGCCTTCAAAACATAAAAATTATTAAATTATTATACTCTTCTCACTTTATATTGGCCTAAAATTGCCATCCATCTTGAAGGCCGACTTATAACAACAGAGTAAAATACGATGCTAATCACGAAGAGGTGCAACAGAAAGGAGCCACGGTATAGTCGTTTTAAGTTAAAGTGAATAAACTATAATGACCAATGGTTTTTAGGTCAGTTTTTAAGTATTATAATGAAGCACAACGGGGTCCCCAGATATAATGCTTTTAATTTTTGGCAGCTACCAAAAACGCGACTAGGAAAATTTGGCGTTCATTTCTACAGATTGGCAACTTTTCTATGGTCCGAAAGATCACTAATTTTTATAAAAGTTACTTCGATTACAGAGATACATTATTTATATCCTACGGTTCAGGTTTTAAATTACATGTTACAGTTATCTCCAACATTATTTTTACACTGTCTCCTACATTATACACTACACACTTTGTACTTTAACTTGGCCTAAAATTGTCATCTCTCCATCTTGAGTGTTGAGTTAAAATAATGGATTAATAATAGAATATGGTCCTAGTCATAAAGAAGTGCTGTGGGAAAAATGTAGAGCAGAGTTTTGTCCTTTACTGCCACTGAGCTGCGTGAAATAGCCTGCAAATGGACGAAATTCTGGGCCAAGTTAGTGTGAAAGGCCTACAGTTCCCAAATTTCAAGTCTTACGGTCAATAGTCAGACCCTACACACTTCTAAACACACAGCATATGATATTCAGTTTGTCTTTGGTTATCCTGACATCTACGATCATTCAAAGGAAGGATAATTGTGTCCCAGAATTTAGCAGTTTGACTTAGACTTTCAAATTAATTTCTAAAGAGTTCTGATCACGTTACCATGTCATTAAAGAAGTCTCTGGTATTTATGACAACACCTACCATGACAGGGAAGCAAATTAAGTCCTCAAACATCTCCTACCATGACAGTCTCCCTCCCCATCTGATATTCCCTTAGACCCCTAAATTCTCCCCCCTGCCCCTGATATTCCCCCAAAGTCTCCTCTACCCCCTGATATTCCCCTAAATTCTCCCCTACTCCCTGATATTCCCCTAAATTCTCCCCCTACCCCCTGATATTCCCCTCAAGTCTCCCCTGTCCCCTGATATTCCCCTAAATTCTCTCCCCCTACTCCCTGATATACCCCTAAATTCTCCCCGTACCCCCAAATATTCCCCTAAATGTTCCCCCTACCCCCTGATATTCCCCTTGGACCCCTAAATTCTCCTCAACCCACTAATATTCCCCTGATATTCCCCTTGGACCCCTAAATCAACCTACCCCCCCAAATTTTCCCCTAAATTCTCCCCTGCCCCCTGAAATTCCCCTACCGTGACCAGATCGTGCAGGACTAAGTGGATGCGGAGACCCCTCAGGAGGTCACTGGCTATGGGCTCCAGCTCCGCCTCCACGGCCACCGCAGCTCGCACCACCTCTGCCTACACACACACACGCAGGCAAGGCAGGCAGCAAGGTTAGGCAGCAGGAGTCAGGTTGAGGGGTAGGCAGAAGGAGTTCGTGGGTAAATTAGGTAGGGAGAACAGTTTTTGGGTAAGGCAGTAGGAGTTAGGTTGTGGGAAAGGCAGGAGGAGTTAGGGTAAGGGGTAGCAGGAGTTAGGCTGAGGGGTGGGCAGGAGGAGTTAGGTTGCGGGGTAGGCAGGAAGAATTAGACTGAGTTAGGTTGAGGAGTAGGCAGGAGGGGTTAGGTTGAAGAGTAGGCAGGAGGAGTTAGGCTGAGGGGCAGGCAGGAGGAGTTAGGTTGAGGGGTAGACAGGAGGAGTTAGACTGAGGAGCAGGCAGGAGGAGTTAGGTTGAAAGGTGGACAGGAGGAGTTAGGTTTGAGGCATTCGTGGGTAAGGCAGGATGAGAGGATATATAATGACTAGAGAGGGAAAAGAGTACGTTAGGTAAATACTAAATGTTGAGGGATACACTGCTTAAGAACTCCGTAACAGTGGCTGGAATAGATTTAGTGTTCAGGTACTCACAAAGACAGGCAGGTACGCTCAAATAACCAAGGTGACCTGTGACTTGTGTAACTTGTCATTGTACCGGAATCTGTAACTTATTTCTTCATTGCCATAAGCACAGTCAGCATAATAAATATCCCTACCCATAGTTATATTACCCACACTGCGATATGGCCCAGGTAATACTCGTGTTATTACCCCAGGTGAGAATACCAACAGGTGATATCTGTGCATATGTCTAAATAGTTGACACCTTTAGATCGTTTGTTTATGCCATCTTTCAGTGATTTTATCCAACTCAGGAGAGACTGAAATAGAAGGCTTAGATACAGTCTTCTCTGACCCCTTCACTTTGAGACGTAACCCCTAAGCTGATTAAAATAAGTCTCGCAGTTATAATAATAAATAATAATAATAATAATAATAATATGTCCTCGGAGTGGCTGGGTTTTCAGGACGACAGAACAAATATTAATGTGTTATATAAATAGTTAATACTTTACATTATAAAATTCTCTGTCTAATATTTTTGCAGTATATCAGTGTAAGGGTAACGATATTTTTTTTATGTGACTGTACGTAATGAGACACGGGAAAACATCTAGCCCTTGGGGTGGCGAGTTGGCAGGTAAGTTTTTTGGTAAGGCTGTTGGGGTGTTGGGAACGAGGGGTGCTTGTGAGGTGGATGGTATGAGTCACGATCAATATTTCCTTTACACGTCTGGGGATCTTGTTAGGAGGCGACCATCATTCACTCACTTGGTGTAATGCTACTTCCTGAGTGATTCTACTCTCAGTGATGTGTCTAATGATTTCCTGTAACCGATGAAGCAATTTACAACGTTGGGTAGTAAGAATATAACCAAATAACTGGGCGATGTGAAGCCTGCTATAGTGCCCTGTTGAGTGGGTGGGAAGACGCAGATGCGGTGTCTATCCAGTAACCAAACCTCCACACACCTCCTACTGTCGACTGCAAGGAACATCGATTCACTGCATGGGCCAACCCTGCAGAGGCCATTGCTTGCCTATGGGTGATGCTTCTGCTTGACCAGACAGACCGGGGTTGATCTACTACTAATACAACACGTCAAGGGTCTTACGGGAGATCAGTAAAGTGTTCTAACGAATTTCAAATAGTCAAACAATTCCCTGCTCAGCTTGGCATAAAACTTGCATCCTTTCGAACAACAGACTACTTCTCCAATCACCTGACTCCCACCTCCCTTAGTGTCATTAGACTTTGACACAGGTTCGAGTGTAAAGGATTGATCTCGACTACATGAAGCTGATGGTGGGGACGAGAAGAGGCGGGTTGGTGGTGATGAAAGGAGAGGGTACTTTGAGGGAGAGGAAGCTGGAGGTAAATACAATATCAAAGTCAAAGAAGCATAAGCATTACTTGAAAGACACGAACTGCATTTAAAGACTACAACAGCTGAAGCATTAGTAAGCTATAAAAATACTGGCTTACGAATACAGTTAGCTTTACGAGTACAAATAAGCTTACAAAAACAACCTTACGAGTATGAAGAGGCATGAAAGTACAAAGGGATTCTAAAAATTACATGAATAATCAAATAAGCTAATAATGGGCAGTAACTCTTGCTTCAACTCTGCAGACACGAATGTTTGTTTCAATTTGCAACTTTTTTTTCTTTTTTTTAATGATGACGTACACTACTGGGGATCAGAAATGTCTCTGTGTCCAGGGGGATGGGAGGTGTGTGAGACGTGGCAGTGTGAGGTGTGGGTAAATGTGTGAGATGTGGCAGTGTTAGGTTTGAGCATATGTGTGAGATGTGGCAGTGTGAGGTGTGGGTATATGTGTGAGATGTGGCAGTGTGAGGTGTGGGTATATGTGTGGGATGTGGCAGTGTGAGGTGTGGGTATATGTGTGAGATGTGGCAGTGTGAGGTGTGAGTGTATGTGCAAGATGTGGCAATGCATGGTGTAAGTAAATGTGTGAGATGTGGCAGTGTAAGGTGTGAGTATATGTGTGCGATGTGGAAGTGTGAGGCATGGCAGAATTTTACGTGACATGAGATGTGGCAGTGTGTGGTGTGGAAGTGAAATGTGTGGAAGAATGAAGTGTTAATGTATGATGTGTTAGGTTTTCCATAGCACAGTGATAATTCAGACACCCTATATATAAACAAAACAAAAAATAGCACAGCAAATGAAGCACTTGCTACGATATACGATACATTACTTATTACAAACTGAAACAAACCGGGATTAAAACATGACTAAGTACGAATCTGTCCTAAAGGGTATGGGTCACACAGAATTAGCCTACAAATGTCACAACAACAAATAGCCAAGAGTATAAAGCAGAAAACTTCATAAAAGATGCATTAGAATAGCACCAATACTTATAAACCAAGATGTAACTGGCTTTGAAGAATAATATGAGTGCCTGGTTAATGTTTTTCAGGTTCGACAGTAATAAACATTTCAGCGAAGCAGATACAAAAAGCTACAGTACAATGTTAAAATATCTAAACACTCAGCTACCCAATAATATCAACTTAAACACCACAAGACACAAGTTATACAAGCAGAGCATTTGATTTATTTCGTAGCTACTTAACAATATGCATTTTCTGACCTGAAGTCCTATCAACTCTTGCGCTGAAACTTCCCCTGGTGAAACAAACATCCCTTTCATTTAAATTACGTTTTTTTCAGCCACTTGAAGGCATTGCTCATCCCCTTAGAATGAGATATCTTTATGTGGCTTTTCATTAATTCTGACACCCCTCTCTCTTCCTACATGCTTCTCGTCTCTTTCCTCTTACCCTTTCCTTGATAGTCCTTCTTTCCTTTCAGTGCCCCTCTTCTTTTTCTGTTTCTTCTATTTCTTATATTCAACAAATTTCCTCTTCATTCTCATCTCTTCTTCTCTTCCTTGCCACCCCCTTCCTTCGCTCCCCCATTCCTTCCTTCACATTCCCCTACCTCTCTCCTACTCTCCTTTTCCTCTCCCCTCCACTCTTCTTTCAGCTTTCCTATCTTTTCCCCTCCCTTTTCTACTTTCCTTTCCAATCCCTTATTTCTCCCTCTACTTTCCTCTCCTCCCCCCTCCCCACTGTCCTTCACCTCTAACCTGGTCCAAGGATGAAGGATCGAGGATGACACGCCAAGTAGTAGGTTTGAGAGTGTCCTGGTGGGCGGAGATGGAGGCGCTGAGGGCAGTGGTGAAGGCGAGGCGATGGGCAGGACGAAGGGCGCGACTCACGTGCGTCACCACCAGCTGCGTCACGCTCTTCACAAGGGATTCAATACGCTGGTCGAAGCTCAAGGCCTCGGTTCGGTCCCCACCGCTGATGCATGCTGAGAAGAGCTGAGGGGAAAAGGGTAGTTTTGAGTGTGTAAGTAAACGGTTGCTGACCAACGTGTGCATATAAAAAAGGAATATATTTGGGCAGCTGTAGTCATTTTAAAGTGGGGAGGGAATGAGGTAATTTAGAGCGTGTGAGTAAACGGGTGCTGACCTCTTGGTACGTCAGAGAACAGAATATATTTTGGTACCTGTAGAAAGTGGGAAGAGATGAAAGTTAAGAAAGTCAAGTTAAAAATCAAAGAACTAACAAGGAAGAAGTGTCTGAATGAGAACACGTAGTTTGGGTCGAGTCTCCTGAGGGCCGTGGACGTGGAGAAGAGGAGGCGAGCACGGGTGGCCACGGGGCGGTACTTGTCCCTCACGTTGCCAATCTTCTGCAGCGTACGACGGCTTTCGGCGATGCGGGTGCGGAACTCAGCTGACGTGGACTGTGGAAAAGGAGAAACGTTTAACAGGAAGATAAATGCGGAACTCTGCTGATGCTGTGGAAAAGAAGAAATGTTTCATAAGGAGATAAATGCTGAACACAGGTAGGGTGGATTGAGGAAAAGGAGCAACGTTTTTCAAGAAGGTAACTTTTAACTGCATTCCACTTTTAATGTTTAAGCATACGACCTTTAATTTCAGTCTAACCTTAGCCTCATAAAATGCTGCCAGAAGCTCCTCGTTGTCCAGTAGGGCGGTGGATGCCTGGGTAAGCTTCTTGAGTATGTTGTCGTCCACGGCGGTGAGGGCCTTCTGGTCTCTGGCTAGGCTGCTGGTAAGGTTGGCTCGTTGCTCGTACAGATCCTCACGTTCCATCTTCAGGACGTCGCTACAGGGGGAGGAAAAAGAGAGTTGAAAAGGTTGGCTGGCTTCGAATACAGATCGTCTAGCTCCTTCTGCATGACTGATAGTTCCAACCATCTGTACCAAGAAATTCTGAGCTCAAATGTAAATAACTTGTCAAATGAAATCTCAGTCTACATCGGAAACATATTTGAGGCGCCCAGAACAAGTAGAGAAAGAGAATGAGAAACGAGGAGCAAAGAAAATCACAGTAACAAGAGACACATGATCGTAAGTTATCACAGTTACAAGAGAAACACGTCGTAAGTTATTTTGAGGACTTACTTCAGGAGGCGCTCTTCCAGGACGAGTGGCGGGAGGGCGAATGAAACGCGGGTGATGTGGACGCAGAGTTCGGGGGGCAGGTCAGGGTCAGCGCTCCCTGTCACCAGCACCATCACAACATCTGCCCTCTCACCATCACCGGTCTGTAACAGTAGGGCAATCGCAGTAGTTAGTGGAGGCTGTTATTTAATCGTTACATAATGATTTATTGTAGCTTCTGTTACCCTGACTCCACTGTCCTCTAATAAATGGGTGAAAGACATACCCTTAACAAACACACGTAAATAAAAAAAAATGGCCTAGGAATTTGAGTCATGCACGGATTCATTCATTACGCACTCTCGTCTCCTGCGTTTCCATTTATCCTCTTGCAGTATACACACGGTTTATGAAAAAGGTCATCACTTCATTGACAACAGATCATATATCCGAGTATTTAGTCATCTGAGGATTTGTTAACTCTCCAACAACAACATCTTGATTATGTTAGGCATAGGACAGACCTGTTGTCGGCTATGGGTATGTTTACAACGGTCAAGTTCTTCTTAATCCATAAGTCCCAAAGATATCTTTTATATTCTAATCCTCCTTTTTAGGACTTGTTGTTGTTTGGTGGTAGAGCTCTCGAGTCGGCATATGTTAAGGATTAAGCGGTACGGTTCGAATATCAAAAGTCACAAGTTTTTTTTTATCATGTAAAATGCTACGAAGGAAGCAAGTCGGTCTCCTACCCTTAAATGCTGTGGACTATGGTAGCCTGACCTCAGTACCTATACGCTCTGAAGGGGGCAACACGAGACTAGATGTTTTACTCTTTCTCTTTCCAAACCTAAGCCAAGTGAGGGACATCCAGCACCTTACGAAGTGAGGGTATGAGTGTATGAGGAGACGTTTTATCCCTTGACCCCTCTTTTTCCTTACCTGTACCAGGTGAGGAATATTCATCAGATTTAAAGTGTGTGTATGGAGTGAGTGTGTGAAGATATGTTTTTCCCCTAATCCTTCTTTTTCCTTTACCTGTACCAAGTGGGAGACATCCAGCAGCTTGAGGAATGAGTGTATGAGTATATGAGGTGTGTAAGTGTGTGAAGGAGACATGCTGGCTTGCGAAGTGAGTGTATATGAGGTGAGTGAATGTGTGAAGGAGACATGTTTTTCCTTTAATCTTTCTTTTTCCTTTACCTGTACCAAGTGGGGGACATCCAGTAGCTTGCGAAGGGAGTGTGTGAGGTGTGTGGGCGTGTGCAGGACCAGGATGGGGCGGCGGGCGCGGGCTGCTTGTAGGGCGTGGGAAACAAGGGCCTCGTCACCAGCCTGAAGGATCACCAGCCCTCCTCTCTCCTCATATAGCTTCGTCAGCCATCGCACACACTGCAGGTTGGGAATTGCTTTTTTATGTTCTTGCCGATTTTGATTTACCTCATATGCTGTGACAAATAAATCATCCATCCATCCATCCATCCATCATCCAGTCCTACATTGCCCCATGAGGAGTGTAGCAGCCCGGGGCTAGTCGGTTGGGCCCGACATTTAAGATGAGAGTGACCAGCCTCACTCATCCATGAGTGGCATTACATGAGCAATCAACCCCATCGACCTCTTGGATATAAACCTTCACCGGCTCAATCCGCTTGGAGCGCAATAATTACCCACTAAACCACCAGGTGCCAAAATTTGGTTATATGGTTACCACCCAGCGAAGTAAATGGTTTCCTGTACACCAGGAAACCATTTGGCTTGTCACTCAGTGTAGGGTCACCCACAGGCAGAAGGAAGAGGAATGAATGAAGGAAAGAAAGACAGAAGAGGGAGTGTAAAGTTACTCGTAGGCAGAAGGACAAGGAAAAAATGAAGGAAAGGAAGACAGAAGAGGATGGCAGGAAAGAGGGATGGAGGAGAGTAAAGGGCAGACACCCGACAGCAGCACTACATCGAGTGAGTGGATGGTGAGCGCCCCGACCTACCACAGTACAAAAATAAATAAATAAATAAAGTCATGGCAGTATTGAAGTTCATATCATTATTGCATAACTGGAAATAACTATACTTTTTGGGTCTAACTTACCGTGCTAGATTTGAGACTCAGCATATTCTTGTAATCGGATTAGACCAAATAAAGTGACTCCAATTGGAAATACCTAACCATGACGGCCTACTCTGGGTCTGAGGCTACTAACCCAGCATATTCACTAGTTATAATCAGGATGGGTCTAACAGGAACTAACTTGCTACGTATCTTGGGTTTCGCTGATAACTAACCACTTAGGGTTTAACTGGATGGTACAAGAGTTACTATACGACCTGGTTTTAATCGGTGTATGTCTATCAAAATTAACACGGGAAAGTAATTAATCACAGAGTCTTGGTCTAACTGGGCCTAACTCACCATGTAGTCAGGGTCAAGAACTAACGTGGTTCTGGCTGCTGAGGTGACGAAGGCAGCCTGAACGAGACAGGACGGGTCGCTGTATAGGTCAGCAGCCTCCCACGCCTCTCTGGCCTCAGCGGTACTCAAGGTCTCCACCAGGCTGAAGGGAAGAAAAGTTTTGTGTGTGCCTTCCACTGATTAACCTCTTCACTACAGTGGGTTTCTCTCTCTCTCTCTCTCTCTCTCTCTCTCTCTCTCTCTCGTTATTTCCAGACGATTTATACCTTTCTTGCATAGCAGTAATAACGATCTCCACTATGCAATAGGGGAGGGAAAGAATAAAAGGGCTTGCTTTCTACTAAATAAAGCTGATGAAGATCCCTACCGCCTTTCAGTTCAGTCACTCCACTTATTTATATATCCAGTCACGTCACTTGCTCATAATTCTGCTCATACTGTCACTCCATTTATAGATCTCGTCACGTCATTCTAAAATTTACGTATATATCTAACTACGCTAATTACTCAACTCTTCAAAGGAAACACAAAAGCCAGTCACTCAACGAGGAAAGCACAGAATCCAACAGCACCACTTACTCATAATTCTTTGGAGTGACGATGCCAGCAGTGTTGAGTACAGAAATGACCCCAGCGAGAAGAGCTGCACGTCGGGGTGGTCGTAAAGCAGCCAGGTAGGCCACAGCCGCACCACCAATAACACACTCACCGTACACACTCTCCACCTCCTGCACCAATACCTGTTTGGATGGGATGCAGGCTAATTGTGTGTCTGTGTTTGGGAAGGGGGCAAGTGGCCAAATAACCCACTGCAGCGGACCTACAACACACCCTTCATACGTAATCTCCACCTCCTTTACCTGCATCTGTTTGGTGGGATGTGGAGTGGTAGGAGTGTGAGGCTCAGTACAGATATGCAGGAAGTCCTTGCTATCATTCTTATCATCATTATCCAGCCTTTTGTTCCATCAACATGTGGGGTGAGGTAAAGTCCTAAACACAAGGGGGGAAAAATGACAGGAGAGGCCCTAATCAACAGCATGACCCATTGAATTTGTCACACATTTACCCACCATTTACGTCTCCAGAATCCTGACTCCACCTCAGGCGTAACAAGCCACGTACGCATGATACAGTATTACAGCTACGGATTAATATGGTCCGTGGTTTTCTTAAAGGAAAGGAGAAAGAACTA
Source organism: Coenobita brevimanus (assembly GCF_032717465.1). NCBI lineage: Eukaryota > Metazoa > Arthropoda > Malacostraca > Decapoda > Coenobitidae > Coenobita > Coenobita brevimanus. The sequence continues at coordinate 1,870,875 of NC_137059.1, forward strand.
AATGGTAAAATCCCTAAATGATGTTATTTCCAGAGAAACAAAAGACAGCCAAATTCAAGATACCTTTATGTCGAGATGTCTTGAGAAATTGCGTTTTTTTTAGACCGGGGGTCACAGGCAGAGGAAAATAAAGACTGAAGAAGACAGCTCCAGAGTTTACCTGTTGCATATATGAATGAATGAATGAATGGAGTATCGTTAACTTTTGTACTGGGGAGGTGGACAGAAAAAGGGTGAGAGTGTGCTACCAAGGTGGTGCTACGCGCCTACTGTAATCAGGAAGACTGATTCAGAAGAGCAGTGCATGAAAAGAGGTACGAATGATGGAGCAGAAACAATGACTTGTGAGTGTACCTTAATCTTGGCAGACCAGCGTGAGTCCTCATCAGCCAGAACAGTGGTGAGCCTGGTGCAGCGCTGGAGTCTGGCCGTGGCTCTCTTAATCCCGCCCTCCAACTGCTGACGACGACAGGAACAGCCCTCGTAGCGCGCCTGCAACTCACTCAGTTCCCTCTCACTCTGCCCCAGCTGCTGTTGTAGTTGTCGTTGTTCCAGCTGTGCCGTGTTCAGCTCTCTCTCCAGCTCTGACAGTCTGGGTGCAAAGAGAATAATATGGCAGATCTTTATGGTGCTGGTAGGAACAGCATGAAAGTAGTCATTATACTGTAGGGGTTAATTGGGACTGCTTCCAGTAAATAAGAAAACCTAAAACAAAAAGTGCTTGCAGGGTAGTTGTTCACAGAATTTATATGCAAAGGGCCTGTACTACTTACTTCAGTTTCTTTGGATCCAGGTTGCCAAGGACCTGAGTTACTTGACCTTAAGGATCTACATTGCAAAGGGCCTGAGCTACTTGAATTTCTTGGGATCCATGTTGCAAAGGACCTGAACAGCTTTCTTGAGTTTCTTAAGCTTCACATAATTACTTACTTGAGCTTCTTAGGGTCAACATTGCGAAGGACCTGTGCGTAATGTTCCAGAGCCTTCAGCCAAGCACACAGAGGTCGGCACGGCTTGGACACCTTCCCCACCTGCATATATGGCAATTCTTCGGTAAAATGTGGATTGACGTTTTTTTTAGCTAATTAGATAAGACACACTATCACATCTCACACTGGCACACCAAACACACCTCACAGTCACACTTTACACTTCTCACCACACCTAACACTGCCACCTCAAACACACCTCACAGTCACACTTAACACTTTTACACCTCTCACCACACCTCACATTGCCACATCAAACACGCCCACAGTCACACTTTACACTTTTACACCTCTCACCACACCTCACACTGCCACACTAATCACACCTCACAATCACACTTTACACTTTTACACCTCTCACCACACCTCATACTGCCACACCAAACACAGTTACACCTTACACCACCAAACCTTCCGTCTCCACCTGCACATCCTACACCCTATCCTATAAAGACAGTGCTCCTTATAGGGTGAAAATGTGTTCTAAAATATCGTAACTTTTTCCACACAGTTGGTAATGTGAGTTGGGGACAAACTGGCAGATCAGCTTAACAGTAAATAGTGTAATCTGAATGGGTAATCTTTCTGTAATTACTGTGTCTCTTAATTCCCGTAGTCCCATTTTTTTTCCGTTTCATTTATTTTATATCTCAGATGATTTCATTCATTTAAGAGAGATTTTTATGCTGGGGGGATCAGGTATACACGTCATTAATCCATACAATACCCAAAATCTCCCCTATATTAAGTATATGCATCTCGAGGCAACAAGAATAAAACAAAAATATGTCATTGGTTTAAAGGAATTAGATGCAAAGAAGAACGTATTAAAAATATATATATATAAAGAGGACTTTCAGTAGACATAAAAATACAGTCTTCCTTCCCACTAAAACCTAGAGTTACTTGCCTCGTCCGGTAAGAACTTGGGACTCTCAGTGTATTTCTTGAGCTTCCTAAGAATGGCGTCTGAGATGGCGTCCTTGTCCACCTCCAGGAGCTTCTTAGTCATGCTGGGGTCGCCGAGGAGTGTCTTCATTGCTGACCACTCCAGCCTGGGGAAGGAGGAAGGACAGGTGTGGGATGACGGCTTAGTTTAATCCGCACGCACGCAGACACACACAAATTCTCGTTCACATCCCCCTCCACCCACCCACACCTAATATTCAACATCTTATAACCCCACCCCACTCCAACCAACCCCCACCCTACCCCTCCCAACTCCACTCCTCACTTGACATTCAGGAGGGTGCAGATGGGTTCCATGACCAGCAGAACCAGGTCGGGTGGCTTATTGAGGACTCGAACCTCCACCAAATCCTTCTTGTCCAGTGCCCTGATGGCCTTCTCCGCCGCCTCCAGCCCCGGTACTGCCTCTCCCACCTCCTGCGAGATCTCCTCACCAAGGGCACTCACGGCGTCACTCCGCTCCTGTCGTGGTGGGTAAACGAAGCATTTTTCCAGTGAAAGAAATTATCATCCCAGCCCCCTTATCTCCTTAAAACATCGGTTAAAAAACATGACTCTCACATCCTCCGTATACATATAAGAAAGCTAACTTCATCTGGGCATATGCATAAAATTAAGTTTGCGTGTTTGAAGGCCTTGGTCATGCAAACATGTGTAATTCTTTTTTTTTTTTTTTTCTTTTTTTTTTCTTTTTTTTTTTTTTAACCCACTGATGGCCAGTAACATTGAAACCTAGTGCCATGCAGATCCATCTCTGCAAGAATGTCAGCAATAAATAAGTCGAGCATTTTTTTTTTTTTTTTTTTAGCTAAAGACCCTGAGTATTGTTAAACCTAAACTAGGGCCCCGGGTATGAGTCTGGAGTTTTTTCATGTCTTGAATCCACACTCATTGACGGCTATTGAGTCTAGTCTACCCGAGAAGTTAGAATTTTGATGTGCAGAATAGTAATGTATGGATAGTTGTCTCAGTCGGACTTTGAGTGTGTAGATATGGTTGAGTCTCCCACCTAGGAGTGTTGCAAAGGCCAGATACTGGGGCATGGTAGTATCCTGGGACGTCAACCGTTCACAAAAATAGTTACTCGGTACCATAAACTTTAAAAGATTAACACAAAATAGTTACGATGCAAACACCGCTGTACTGTAGAGAAAAAAAAAAGCACTGAGGTTAACTACAGACCCCACCATTAATGAGGCAACGAATATACAGTCCCTGTACTGTAAGGTACCTTGACTTTATCCTCCTGAGCCAGCATCTGGTCCCTGACGGCTGACACTTGTGTGCGGTGGTGTGCCAGGGCATGGGTGAGACGCTGAGCCTCCTCCTGCGTCGCCTTCAGCTCAGGCTCAAGTTCCCCCAGCTCACTCTTCAGTTCCTCCACGTTGCCACTCGTCTCCTGCAGCTTCTGTACAGTGGAAGTAAAGCAGTCAGGGGGCCAATAATGTTCACTAACTGGCTATATAAACGTTCCCGAACTCCATCCTATTCCCAGAAACAGCTGTTGGACTGCAAGAGAGGAGCAACTTCATCCTGCAGTCGACTGAGTTCACATTCAGATGAACCTGGAGCTACAACTACTAGTAACAAGACGCTAAAATACACTACAGTTACTATACTAACATCCATGCCGCCTTTGAACAGAGACAGTGCGTTCCTGAGCTGAGTCCTACGGCGGCACAGGAGCTTGACAGTCACACGGCACATCTCTACGAAGTCCCCAGCAGCAGCAGCCACTCCCTCCTTGCACATCACCTGCCGAAGGAGGGATGGGGGGATCAAGTAAAAGTACCCTGTTTTCAAAGCCTGGAAGCATAGTGTAAAGGTTGATGTGACTGAACACTTAAATTTTCCTTCCGTCATCATCATGGTCATGGTCATCGACATATTCCTATTTTCCATTAAGAAATACAGTATGCTTTCTCTACCCATTCGTCATCATCATCATCAATATAACCTTATTTCCCGCTTATAAACTGTGTGTGTGTGTGTGTGTGTGTGTGTGTGTGTGTGTGTGTGTGTGTGTGTGTGTGTGTGTGTGTGTTTGTGTGTTCTATCCTTGAGTTCTAGAGTGTGTCAGACCTGGTGTATAGAGGGTAGTGTTGCCTGAAGCTGATGCAGGACGTGTGGAGGGAGGTCTGCGAGGATGAGCGCCCTCCTGGCCACCTCCCTCAGTGTGTCGCTACTCCACGCACTCATCACCACCCACGTCCACCTACCCCGCAGCGAAGGGTACCGCCTACACCAATCATTACTCACCTGAAGCAAAGGGAATGCATCTTACACCATTCCACATTTACCCATAGAGAAAAACAGGAAAAAAATCAACGCTCCCGCTCAAAAAAGAAAAAAAAACGTGAATTACTTAAGACTTTCCAGGACCATTCAGTACTCTCCTACATTAAAACAGACCTACATCACTCATCTACCTTAAATAAACACATACACACACACACACACACACACTGAGCATATTGGTGACAGCCTAGTAACGTAAGGTAGACGGGCCATACTCCTCCAGATAAAAGCTCTCATTAGGTTTTGAGATCGTGTTAAGGAAATACGAAGCTAAACTGTACCTGGGGTGAGTGAGTGAAAAGGCAGATGTGTAAGTTCCGGCCAGTTCTTGAAATGAACCTATGATGTAAGACAACCACTTTATTCTCCACCAGGTAAAAGATCAGGCTGTCAGCAAGATGTCATTAGGATTTGCCACAGTGTAAAAGAACTACCGACCACAAGTGTACCTGGGGCGAGTGAGTGACAAAGAAGTGAAGGTTTGCTTATGCCAGAGAAAAGCCTGTGATGGAGAATTGGCAAGTCCAGGAACAAGATCTCTAAGTGTTGCAGGGTGTACACGAACTACTGACCACAACTCTACCTGGCGTGAGTGGGTGACGAGGCAGATGTGTAGGTTCCTGCGCACACCGGAGACGAGCCTGTGACGGAGGGCGGCCAGGTCATCTTCCTCTAAGTAGGTGATCCAGCGGTTTTCGTGCAGCCGGGGACTCTTGCTGCCCTTCTGTCTTATACCTTCCAGCAGTCCACGCATCCTAACACCTTCCCACAGACCCTCACTCCAACCTAGGAACGTAAAGAAGGAGCTGACACGATGAGTTATACCGGTATTTACGTCTGTCTTTACCTTACAGAAGGCCACGCACTCCTCCTCCTTAAAACCCCCCACTTTAACCTAGAAATTCAAAAAGGGAGTTGAATGGATGGGTTAGGCTATATTCACAATTGTCTTATACTCTACAGCAGTCAACGCACCCTCACACGCTCCTTAAAACGTTCACTCCAGCCTAAAAACTTAACGAAGGAACTGAATGGATGGATTAGGCTGTACTTACATCTTTTTTTTTTTATTATACCACACAGCAGTCTACGTACCATCACGCCATCCGAAGACCCTCACTCCAACCTCCTCACTCCAACCTAGCAACGTTATAAAGAAACTGAATGGATGAGCTACACTGATATCCACGTCCGCCTTATACTTGCCAGTAGTCAATGCACTCTCCCAAAGAACTGGTGGCTTGTCCATACCTCGCTCTCAGCCTGAACAACATAGCCTTTAAGGATGAGCAAAGGTGGTGGCGTTAACCAGGTCCTAGGGAATAGGCAAGTGTGGATGGAAGCATAAAACAGCATTACAAGGAAACTAAAGGGAAGTTAAACCAATGGAAAGGGTGCTGTGTTCCTACAAACCCTTTAAAACAAAAGAAAACGCACTGCGGGAACCATGACAGAAAACTGGTGTTAGTAGGGTACACTAATTTAATCATGACTGCGTTTTGTTGGGGCTTGTACTGAATGGTAAATAAAGAACCTAAATAAAAAAAAGGTGTGGTCATTACTGCACTGATTATTAAGGAACTAGGTTGAAAGATCACATACACAGCAATTAAAGAACAAAAGAGAAGTGATATCAGCGCTAAAGGTGGGGTGGAAGCAGGGAAGGTAGTGTGGGTAACTGACCGTGTTGGGCGAGGGCGTAGAGTGTGTTGAGGAGTGTGGGGGTGAGTGCATGGTGACGTAGGAGTAGCAGGGTGCGGCGCCCCCCCACACCTGCAGCCTGCACCGCCGCCCTCACCGCTATCATCTGGTCCGCCTCTTCCTTGTGCTCGTCTAGGCGGTACACCCTACAAGAGGAAAAGTATAATTAACCAGTCAGCTGTATAATCCTCTGGCAATTGGAGCAGTTACTTGCAACTCAAAGTCCACTTATTTTAAATTTTTATAACGCTGCACCACTTAAGACATTACTCAAAGTCCCCAAATCAGATTTCTTATTCTATTCCACAACATGACAAAAAAACATACAGTAGGTGTTTCTCTCTCTCTCTCTCTCTCTCACCTGGCCCTGACATAATAAGCCGCCAATCTCGCCAGTGACATCTTTCCTACGCCGGGAGGTCCCTGAAGAAGGACGTGGCCACAGGGAGTCTCCAGGGTCAGCACCAGGCTCAGCAGGGCGTCGTGGTGGGCTGCTGAGAACAGGAGTGGTGGCAGGCCCTCTGGATACTGAAACAGACGTCAGGATATTGCAGCAAGGGTCTGGGTACTGCAACAGACGGCTGGATGTTGCAAAATATGTCACAACTTTGCAACAGACGCTAGGGTAATGCAACAGGATACTGCAAGAGAAGTCAGGATACTGCAACTGAGGTATCCACATGGCAGTTATTACCCATTATTAGCCCTACGAATAACTTCTTGATGTCTGATACTTTTCATGAGACACCCCTCTATGATGGGATTCTAGGGCAGGATGATGATGATGATGATAATGATGATGATGGATGTGGTGGAGGGGTATATGAATGAGAGAGATGTGAATTGAAGGGATGGCAGCCTGAGAGGTGAAGACAGGGAGACTTGAAGACGATTTGTCTCTGGTCACCCCTTCCAGGATTAAGAGCAGTAGCTATTGAGACAGGTGATGAAGAAACATACGATGAACAAACGTACCTGGACATTCCTAAGAAATTCATTGTAGTCTTTTGCATGTACCATCGTCTTCTTGCCCTCCTCCGTCAGCCCAGGCCACCACACCAGGCGTTCCTCAATCTACACAACAGAGCTTAGTTATTCAAGTGCTGAAGATGAAGAGTGCTGGATAAATCACCATATATCCATCTCTTCTTCTTACATCATTGCTCTTATATATATCTACAACCCTTTCTCTCCCACTCATCATCTTAATCATCAATCGTTTTTATAAATGTCACCTATCTTCATAATCAACAATCATCAACTCTCATCCTTATCAGTCATCACCCACATCAATCATCACTAATCACCATCAATCACATTTAGCCTGCGACATGAAAAACTAGATATAAGATGAAATAATTATCTTCACTTCTTTTTCCACCCAAGGATGGGCAGAGATACGATCCATTAACGACAAAAGAGAGAAGACGAAAGTGTGAAAATCATCAACAGCCTCTCCCCTCAAAATGCGTCAGTTTAAAGAATGCCGGCTTCTGTATGGGCTAGTCTCGTTAGGCGTGAAGGATCCAAAATCAAAGAAAGATAAAATGTGTCAGTGGGAGAACTATCACCAACATACCTCCTCAAAATGGGTCAAAATAATGGCCTGCAGTCCTAACGGACCCAGGTTCGAATCCCGGCTGGGGCAGGGAACAGTTGAAGGATTTGAATTTCATTAAATCAGGCTTTACTGATCTACCAGAAGACCCGCCGACATGTCATAAAAATACCCCCGCTAATACCAATACACCAGTCCTGTATGAGACAGCCCTAGCATGTATTCAATATGGACGGTGGGTGTTAGCGCCGAAGTGGTGACATGTAGAGGTGTATGGTATGTAGGAGGACTGCTGGGCCTTGATAGCAGGCTGTGAAGACTATGCCCAGAGTCGGACACATAAAAAAAAAAAAAAAAAAAAAAGGGGGGCAGTAATAATGGGTGCCAACTTCTTTCTGTGGGAATACGAAAAAGGGAGAAATATCAACAGCCTACCTCCTCGAAATGGGTCAAAATAATGGGTGCCAGCTTCTGTCTGAGGCTGGTCTCGTCTGGCATGATGCTACTAAACACCCGAACAGCCTCCATGGTCACCAGAGATGCAGCCTGGCCCATGGTTAGCTGGAGGAAGCAGGTATTTCGACGAACGGAGTCAATCAGCTGCAGAAGGTGGTGAAGGTTGGCCACGTCCTTAGTTCTTTCCTCGTCAGCGTCTTTGCTCTCGTATGTCGGCTTACTGGATAAGGATGATCTGAGTTTGTCCCCCTTCTCCTCCTCAGTTGACTCGAGTGGTGGTGATTCAGTTCTAGAGATGTTCCTACGGTTTTCACTGCCTTCCTGTGTGTTTGAAGCAGGGACGCCGTGACCTGAAGGATCTTTCCCCACTTCCTCAAGTTTTTTCTTGTAAGCTGGATCATTGCTTTTGTCCGCATCTTCTTTACTGGCGGTGGATTGTGGTAGTTCTGGCTCCTGCATCTCCTGGAAGAGGGACAAAATGACCTCCTTTGTGGCCTCAGGTAGGTGGTTGTCTTCGTCGATTTCTACCAGAGTGTCTTGAAGGCAAACCTGCAAGTGGAAGTTGGTGGATAAGAAGAGATATCTGCACTTCCAAGAAAAAAAAAACCACTCTATAGGTACAGTAAGATAGAGTTACAAGCTGTCACAGAAAAATACTCAACAGCATTATAACCATTAATTGCAGTATATTTAAGCAATTTCTGATATAATATTTATTGATAGTCATATAAAATCATACCACCTCTAAAAACGTTTAAAAAATCATAATACCATGACTCATGTAGCCGCTAATTCCAATGCTAAAATACCTAGACAGTTTTCTTATTTAAATTCCAAAGAACGTGATGCAGTGAAATATAACAAATATCTCCATACATCATTACTTTTATAATATTAACAAACTCACCTTTATAATGTAACGACAGGTGGAGAGGGAGGTGTGAGGAAGAGCCATGGGGACGCAGTGACGCAGGAGGCGGGGGTGCAGGAGGAGGTCAGGTGTGCGATGATGGCAGGTGAGGGCCAGAAGGGGCACCACTCGCTCCACCCTGTACACCTTCCCTGATGCCGGACACACCACTTCCCGCCACTCCACTAGGTGTCTGAAGGCAAGGGAGAGTGAGGGATCATTAAAGCATTGTTATTCTCACGGGACAGGAGGAAATCTGGTGCGTAGGTGTGGTAGGGAGATGTGGCATTATAAAGTGGATGTGTGAGATGTATTAGTGTGAGTGTATAGGATATAAAAGTATGAAGTGTGAGTGTGAGATGCAGGAATGTCAGAAGTGTGTGAGAGATATGACTGTGTGAGGTGTGTAAGATGTGGCAGTGTGAAATGAACTTAGCTGTACCAGTGTAAGGTATGTAACTATAAGATGAGCTTGTGTCTTCCTCAGCACAGTAACTTTTCTGTCACCACGTAAGTAAACACAAACTTACCTAAACGTTTCCAAGACAGTCCCCACGGCACCGTCCACATCCAGCTGCAAATGGGCATCCTCAAGAATCAGCAGAGAAAATCCCTCATTCCCAGGTGCCAAAACTTGAACATCGCTGCTTGCCCCTTTCCCAAACTGGTCCACAAATTGCGCATCAGTCTTATCCTCTTCAACTGACTGGTTTACCGTCCGAGATACGCCGTTTCCCTCCTCTTCTGACTTACTAGACACTGAAGATATCACTTTCTCCTCTCCTGTTGACTGAAGTGGTGATTCGGGCCCAAGCTTGTCTATATTATCAGAGAAGCTATTTTGTCCATTCATAAGGGACGATGCGAGTGACGCTGAACCTGAACGATCATTTTTAAGCAGGGACGATCCTGTTTCACCTTTCTGCACATCTTCAGAGGCGGTTTTGTGGTCATTACTGAGAGGCTGATGTGGAGATGACCCTGCATGACCGTTTCTGAGAGGTGAAGGGAGGAGAAATAAGGTCATGCAGGCGAAGAGGTCGGCTGAGGTGGAGAGTGGAGTGCACTTGAAGCGGATGACTTGGGTAGCGGGGGCCTGGTGACGCTCAAACATATCCAGGAAAGTGCTTAACCCGTGGCCTGGAAGGGGAGAAAGTCTTGTAATATCATCATCATCATCATCATCATCATCATCATCATCATCAACATCACCAGCATTATTATCGTAGTCGTCGTCTTAATTACTATCATAATCATTTCCACATTTACCACTACCACCATCATCAGCATAATCATTTTCACAGTTACTTTCACCATCATCATCATCATCTTCAGAACAAATATTTTCATCAAGACCATCGCAAGCTTGAAAAAAATCCAGTTCCACCAATTTGGTTTTAATTACATTCCACAACAGTTTCACTTGGCTTATTCCTGTATTTCCTGAGTGCTGTTACCTGGCCTGGAGGTGAGGACGATGGGGCAGGCAGCGTCCAGTAGCTGAGGGAGAAGACTGAGACCCGCCTGGAACTCTGGTGTGGCTACAACACGCCCGGGGAAGTCCAGAAACGCGTCTGATGGGGCGGGACTGCGAGAATCCAGCCTGTGAAAGAAAGAAATAACAATCTTTAATGGGTAACTCTTTTGCTTCAATGAGTTTCTTTTTTCAATCAAACTAGCATCTCACTGGACATCGTACTGATAGTCTGTTGATGGATGAAAGTCTCCTAATCCCACAAGAATATGACCCTGAGAGCCAAGTCGTTACCTGGCTGGGGTGTAGGATCCCTCCCTGGCGTCCTGGTGGAGGTGTGGGTAACGTGCCGTGTGTAGGAGGTCCAGCACCTGCGTCAGCGACTCCAGCACCTCCTCTGCCGCAGCCGTGGGAGTCACTCGTCCCTCCGTCAGCTGGCATGCACACTTCGCCACACACTCCTGCTGAGGCGAGTTTGAAGTTATATCCTTAAGCTGAATATTTTTACTGGGGCCAGAAGTAAACATAGACCCGTATTTTCGTCGGTCAGAAAGCTCCCTAGCACCTCTTCCTTAGCTATTTATTTCTGGATACGGCTGGTTAATATCCTTTTGCACGTTAGCTATGCAGAGTATGGCGATAATAGAATGATTTATGCAAACAGAGAAGGATAGTAGGGTTTAATAAGCAGCATAAATCGTTTAGGAAAAGGTGTTACGGAGCTTCCTTTGTCAACGAAAATACAAGACATATTCTTCAGGTAGATGTTGGATGCTAAAGTTAATTTTGTGTATCCTGGCTGACAGTGTAAAAAGATTGCTGGTATTTCCACCTATAGTACCCTCGCAACTTTTTCTTAGCGATTTATTTTGCTTTTACACCTTACTGCCCTACTCCGTGTTATACAAATCCTTTAAACATCGCCATACTCCCCAAAAATAATGTACGGCTCCGGACAGATGAAACGGCTACACCCCATCCACCAGCGACTTGGTTTGGGTCTCAGTGGTTCTGGTAACAGTTGCAGGTGGAGGGAGGGGGGATGTGGGAGGGTGAGGAGGGGAGAAATGTGGGCGGAGTTATATAGGGGGTAGTGTGGGAGGGTGAAGAAGCAGCACAGTCTGGCTGGTGGGAGGGGGAGACGAATGGTTGGGTAGCGGAGACGAGAGTCTGCTGGAGGATAAGACAGGTGAGTGTGATTAGATGAAAAGAAATTACAAAAAATGAATTATTATAATATCTGCTGCATATATTGCATTTTATCTACTAAATAAAAACACTGTCTATTATTCACCACCGTATTTGGGTATCCTACTCATTATTATTATCCTTTGGATATTAGGCAATAAATAGAGATATTGGACGGTCTTTCGGACCCGAACCAATTTTGTCATAACTTTTTTCTTCAGCTATTTCCGTATTCCTATTATCCCTCGTGCTTGAAGTCCCCCTTTTTATCACTTTCTCCTACGCCCTACATTTTTTTTTAGGCATAAGGCAGTTTAACTTTCTCTTTAAATAACCATATTTGTCAACAAATATTCTTTTCATTAATCTATTTAATTACCTGTTTTCTTTCAATATGCATTTGTCTAATAATGGGTGTTACACCTTAATTGGCGCCGCTATTTGACGTTTTGAATAAATTTGGTCTAAATTTACGCATATATTGCAGTCTCTCTCAAGTAGGCTGGCAACCTCACACATCCTTCCCCCTGCTTTCTCCTTCTCTCGCTATCCGTTCCCTCCTTTCCTTTTGTAGTACTGTTTATCTATTCTTTCTCATATTTTTAACCTCATTCCTTCTTACAAACTTTTAGTGCCATAGGAATTTCTCCCTTATCACCTACAGTCCTACTACATGAAAGTGGAAAAAACTGCCATCGGGAAAAGAATAACTGGAAATTTATGGCGAAGGCTACGATATTAGTTATTTAGAATGAAAGTGTTGGCAGATACGCATTCTTGACGTGATTATCACAGCCACAGCATTTCGCCTTCATAAAACAGAAGGACTATAGGTTTCATGCATTACCTCCTTACGTCCAGCATTACTGTGCATAACGCCATGTATAACACATTAAGGACCACAAGGACAGTACTGGTAGTCATCGTGATTCTCATGAATCTCTCCATAGGCTATTGAAAACAGTGCTTTTTGCTCAACTTCAGAATTATGTTCTCATCATGGCAATGATAGGCAAAGATAAAAATAACAATATATACAACCAAATTATCATTTATTATACAACAAAGCTCAAACTGCCTCCGTGCTACCTGAAAAAAATAAATACCTGATATATATATATATATATATATATATATATATATATATATATATATATATGGATGATGCCATGTCGTAGCGCTTAAGGGAATAACAGGGATGACGACGGTGATAATTGTCGCAAGGGAACGAGATGAAAGGAAAATTTTCTCTACCTGAAGTAAATTCTAATGGACAGTAATAATTCGAGACCCCGTTTATTGACAATAATTTTTATAGATCTGCATGTCGCCGTTATTGCGTCTCGGAACATTTCGGTAGATGATATAACTGATATAAATTGATAAATGGGTAGAGAGATATCCTTATCGTCTATATTACGTGATAAGTATGATATAGTAATGATAATCTGTCCTGATAGAGTAAATCTTGCTGTGACGGAAGGGTATTTGTAAAGCGAACTAATTTATACCACAGACTGTATCAGAAGTGTTTCTTCTTCGTAAATTGAAGCTCGATGAATACTCTAGACTGTATGCCAGGAAGCAGGTGACCTTGGTGTTTCTTATGAGGGATCCGGTTCGTGGCATAGTATGGAGAGGATGCATAGAGCTCAAATTTATCAAACAGATAGTATCCTCGTAACTGGCCACCTCTTCACCCACTTCCTGAAACTCAGACATGGAGTACCGGGGTGAGAATAACGCCATAATGACTAATACACCACAAACACATGGATATTTATACATCAACGAGAAACGACTGTGGTTCACTTGTATTTTCTATGGACTGCAATAAACACCGTTACTCAGGGCAGACCACCAGTTCCATGTTTTGTCAGTATATACTGAGATGAATGATTCTAACCGAATCAGGTAGATCCTCTCCGTCAACTGAGACAGTGGCATACTGATATGTGAATTAATTGTCATGTCTGGTTATTCTTTAGAAACAGTAAAAAAAAAATAATGACTTTTTGTTTACCTGTAGAAACAAATAAAATAGTAGTTAGAGGACAAACTTGTGCCACGTGACACTATGCGAAGTCTATCATTGCCATGATGAGAACATTTCTGAAGTTGAGCATAAAGCACTGTTTTCAATAGCCTATGGAGAGATTCATGAGAATCACGATGACTACCAGTACTGTCCTTGTGGTCCTTAATGTGTTATACATGGCGTTATGCACAGTAATGCTGGACGTAAGGAGGTAATGCATGAAACCTATAGTCCTTCTGTTTTATGAAGGCGAAATGCTGTGGCTGTGATAATCACGTCAAGAATGCGTATCTGCCAACACTTTCATTCTAAATAACTAATATCGTAGCCTTCGCCATAAATTTCCAGTTATTCTTTTCCCGATGGCAGTTTTTTCCACTTTCATGTAGTAGGACTGTAGGTGATAAGGGAGAAATTCCTATGGCACTAAAAGTTTGTAAGAAGGAATGAGGTTAAAAATATGAGAAAGAATAGATAAACAGTACTACAAAAGGAAAGGAGGGAACGGATAGCGAGAGAAGGAGAAAGCAGGGGGAAGGATGTGTGAGGTTGCCAGCCTACTTGAGAGAGACTGCAATATATGCGTAAATTTAGACCAAATTTATTCAAAACGTCAAATAGCGGCGCCAATTAAGGTGTAACACCCATTATTAGACAAATGCATATTGAAAGAAAACAGGTAATTAAATAGATTAATGAAAAGAATATTTGTTGACAAATATGGTTATTTAAAGAGAAAGTTAAACTGCCTTATGCCTAAAAAAAAATGTAGGGCGTAGGAGAAAGTGATAAAAAGGGGGACTTCAAGCACGAGGGATAATAGGAATACGGAAATAGCTGAAGAAAAAAGTTATGACAAAATTGGTTCGGGTCCGAAAGACCGTCCAATATCTCTATTTATTGCCTAATATCCAAAGGATAATAATAATGAGTAGGATACCCAAATACGGTGGTGAATAATAGACAGTGTTTTTATTTAGTAGATAAAATGCAATATATGCAGCAGATATTATAATAATTCATTTTTTGTAATTTCTTTTCATCTAATCACACTCACCTGTCTTATCCTCCAGCAGACTCTCGTCTCCGCTACCCAACCATTCGTCTCCCCCTCCCACCAGCCAGACTGTGCTGCTTCTTCACCCTCCCACACTACCCCCTATATAACTCCGCCCACATTTCTCCCCTCCTCACCCTCCCACATCCCCCCTCCCTCCACCTGCAACTGTTACCAGAACCACTGAGACCCAAACCAAGTCGCTGGTGGATGGGGTGTAGCCGTTTCATCTGTCCGGAGCTGTACAAAGGGATATTAACAAGCCATATACAAAAATAATTCAGTAAGGAAGAGGTGTTAGGGAGCTTCTTTAACCGGAGGGAATACAGACAAGACTGTTTGAAGGAGTGACTGGTTCTCCTCACCTCCACCACTAATCCTCCACCACTGAGACTGTAGGAGTGACTGGTTCTCCTCACCTCCACCACCAACCCTCCACCACTGAGACTGTAGGAGTGACTGGTTCTCCCCATCTCCACCACTAATCCTCCATCACTGAGACTGAAGGAGTGACTGGTTTTCATCTCCATCACTGACTCTCCACCACTGAGATTTACCATGGAGGTGTGGAGGAAGTGGAGTGCCGTGAGACCATCGGCTAAGGTGGATTCTACAGTGGACGCAACCTCAGTGGATGTATACAAGATAGGCAGAATTGTGACTACCTTCTTAATGACACTATAAACACTGTAAAATTCCTGTTGTGTTCCTATACTGACTATGGATGTGTGGGGGAGGTGCAGTGACGTCAGACCATCTACCAAGGTGGACTCGAACTTGGACGCCACTTCAATAGGATGTAAACAAGGCAGCATCGTGGCCAGGCCTCTCGTAGCAGCCTCCGCCACTCTCCCCTCATTTGTTTCCTTCGCCTTCACCTCCACCACCGGGCACCTCAAGACAGGGAAACAAGAGTCAAGAGTTCTTCATCATCATCATTATCATCATCATCATCTTGACCTCTTTTCCCACCTAAGGATGGGGTAAGGGAAAATTCAGAAAGCAAGAAAAAGAAAGCAGGTTAAAGGGAGAACTATTAGAATGGAGGAGAGAGAGAGAGAGAGAGAGAGAGAGAGAGAGAGAGAGAGAGAGAGACTATCAGGATGGCGTAAGATGAGTCCAAAATGCAAGAGAAATGACTGATTAGGTGAGAACTATCAACTTATTAGGAGGGCCTGGGTACCTGACGGCCAGTTTGGGATGAAGTTGTTCCTCGGGGCCCAGCTCGAGGATGACCCGAGCCCTGGCAGCGTGGAGGGTGACCCGGTGGAGTGCCTCGTCTGTGAGGGAGGGTGCGAGGCTGAGGAGCGAGGAAAGGCTGGCTAGGGTGTCGGGCGGGAAGGGACCAACCAAAACCAACCAGAATTCACCAGACAAATCCTGGAAAAAAAAAAAAAAAGGGTAGTTGGTCCTGGAAATGAGTAAAAGAGATTCGTTTGGCATGAAAAATTAAAAACGAGTGTACGTAGCTTTAAAACAGAGAGAGAGAGAGAGAGAGAGAGAGAGAGAGAGAGAGAGAGAGAGAGAGAGAGAGAGAGAGAGAGAGAGAGAGAGAGCAGAAAGTTTTGGGAGTTCAACTGGAAGTGGCCATTATGGGTTCGAGTGGAGGTTGAGGTTCAGTGTTTCAAAATGCCTTTCAGGGGTTAGAGACTGGTCACTTTTGCCTTAAAGAGCTGTACTGAAAAGCCTAGCCTCGAACCCCTGCGTTCCTGATAAAAAAAAAAAAAGACAATGAACAAATGAATGCATGATGGATGAAGGATATAATGAAGGATTAAACATACAATGAAGGACGTAGACATGAGTATACTGAAGAACAAGAGACATACTCTGTTCACTTTTACCTGGCTTAAAATTGCCCTCTCTTCACACTGAATACTGAGCTAGAAGAATGGATTAACGCTAGAATATGATGCTAGTCATGAAGAAGTGCTATAGAAAAGTTGCAGTGCCG
This sequence comes from Coenobita brevimanus, assembly GCF_032717465.1. Taxonomy (NCBI): domain Eukaryota; kingdom Metazoa; phylum Arthropoda; class Malacostraca; order Decapoda; family Coenobitidae; genus Coenobita; species Coenobita brevimanus. The sequence goes on from NC_137059.1 coordinate 1,887,467, forward strand.
TAGTAATGCCTAAGTGCCAATGAGGTACAAGAGACAAGCTCCAAAGGGACGAGAGTTGCCAAGTTAAAGTGAACGACGTATACGCACCCGCTGCACCTGAGTGAGAGCGGTGAACAGGACGCCCCGGTGCCAAGCTGTGCCATCGTCCTTCCAGGTGCCAAACAGGTGGGTACGGGTGAGGGCTCCACATGGCACCACCCTCCACCCCACCCTCCGCCCACCCATGCATGACCCCTTCTTCCTATGCAGTCGATTCAGAGCCTTACCCAGGGTCTGATGGAGATTTTTTTTGATTAATTTTTGCTAGGCACACTAATTTCCTACAACATTTTTCCTCCTCTGCACAATCACACATGCCTACCTACCTACCTGCCTACTTTCCTACCTATCTGGACAATCATACATGCCTACCTACTTACCTATCTGTCTCCACGATCATACATGCCTGCCTACCTGCCTACCCATCTAACTGCCCAATCATACTTACCTACTTATCTACCTTCCTACCCCTCTTTCTGCACAATCATACCTACCTACCTACCTATTTATCTGCACAATCATGACTACCTAACTATCTATTTATCTGCACAATCAAACATGCCACTACCTACCTACCCATCTATCTATCTGCACAATCATACTTACCTACCTGCCTACCTATCTATCTATCTATGCAATCATACCTACCTATCTACCTACTTATCTACCTTCCTACCTACCTATCTGCCCATACATACATACATACTACCATCTTACCTTCCAGACCGTAGATTTTCCAGCGCCTGAGGGTCCAGTGAGGCAGCAGCAGTGATGGACAGACAGGAGGGAGTGGAGGTGCAGTGACGCCTTCAGGAGAGTGACGCCCTTGGGACTCAGCCTCCTAGATTTGGGCATTCTCTTGGTATTTTGCCCAATTGTCTTTTCTTTTCCACTCTTCTTTGCCTTTTTGTCTTCGATGTCCACCTCTTCTTCCTTGTTCTTTGTCCTTGCTTCTTCCTTGTTCTGTGTTCTTCCTTCTCCTCTGTTCTCCTCCCTTCCTGCTCCATCCTCTGGCCTTTCTCGCTTGTTCTTCGTCTTTTCTTCATTTCTCTGTTCTTGTTCTTCGTTGTTACTCGTGTTATCTCCAGTCTGGTTAAGTTTATCGTCTGATGTTCTGCTCTCCTTGTCTCTACTATTCTCAGCCTCTTCATTCTCAACCAGATTTCCTCCACTGGTCTCGCTCACGTTTGAATTTCTGTCACATTCTTCATTTTCTTCTGCCTGACCATTTTCAAGTCTCCCTTGGTCATCATTTGGCTTTATACTTGCATCTAGGTGGACAGAATCACTCAAGTTGCTTTCTACATTCACAGTTGAATCTACGTTGCTTTCTTTAGTGCTAGTATTCCCTGCTTGCATGTCAAATCCATCCCGAGGGCGCTTATGGAACTCCTGACTCTCTCGGCTACCAAAAGCCCCCTTATTGGAATTCTCATAATTATTCTTACTGTGTCTAGATCTATTTAACTCTCTCGGTACCTCGTCTACATTATCCTCTTCCTCTTCAAAGTATCCCCACTCCATTAACACCTCCTGAAGACATTCCTTGAGGTCTTGGTCATCGAATGCACTTGGACTGTAGTTCTCTGTCTCAATCCCAAAGTTCGTACGGAAAAATGCATTCCAATCCTCTTCTTTGCCGGAGAGTAGAGGAGTCAACACGACGTAAAGGGCCTGCATAATGATCCTTTCGTCTATAACTGTCTGTGGATTTCCAAATATTCCTGATGTGGGACCAAAATCCAGCTCCTGGGCTAAATTTACCTCAATATTAGGTGTCATATGATGCTCGTTTACATTTTGAAATCTTGCAGGACCGTTTTCTTTGATGCGGCCACCCTCACGTCTCTTCACACTCAGTCCTTCTCTCAACTCTGTGCAAACGCGAGCTGTCGCCTGTACCAGCCTGGAAAAAAAAAAAAAATAGTGGTGCATTCAAAGGTGGCATAGACTTCGTGTTAACTGTTCCCTGGCGATTTATTTTGAATGTTACAGCTTCTTATTCTCTTGTACGTTACTGAGGCAAACCATGTCGGTACTGTGACTACATAAATAACACCAGAGGCTATGAAAGTATAACAGGCATAATAAATCACCGAGGAAAATATAGTACGAAGCCTCCAGTGTCAAAAAGAAAATAAACATACTTAAATGACATGAAGAATCTACGGTACGTAATTCAGGGCCGTGTTGTGGTGCACCTCTTCTGTTATAAATATGAATTATGTCGATATCAAAACTACATAATTAGAACACAAGAGAATGTTAAGGTGCAATATCAAAAACAAATCGCCAAGAAAACTGTGCTAGGAAGCGTTTGGTGGCACCTGAATACGGTCCATCATAGTTCCTCTCCCTCAGCTATTTACTTTGCATATCGTATCTTTCTTTTCATCTTGTATGTCACTAATTCAAACTATTCCAATACTATAACTATATACATAACTTAAAATACAGTATCAAGGTGCAGTAGACGTAATAAATCGCTAAGAAAAATTATCTAAGGAGTCTCATATCCCACGTAAACAAAAGCTTGAGAATTATGGTCACTATTAATCGCTTCATCTTCGGGACAACTCTAGTATTTTATATCCACTAACTCCAGACGATTTTATTCATCTGGAAGGGAGTCACAGGAGCCTGAAGGTGTAAACGGAGGTATTTTGGACCCTTTCACTACCGCAGATCCTTCACCAGCTGAATAAAATATCTTGTACCGAGTATAAGTTTATTACCCTGTTTAAAATTTTGAAATCAATTTAATATTGGGCGACGAGGAACACTTCCCCTACATAACCATTCCGTCATCACTTTCTATGTGCATCATTAGTGTCACTCCGTCTACGATATAATAATTTACAATAAAAAGTTTACATTTTATTCTTGCAGACTCACAAAATCCTCAGCGACAATGTAAAATGCAGATTGTAGTTTGAATCTCGAATATGCAATTTGAATCTTGACTTTGCAATAATTACTATCCAATAACCGGTATACATACATATTTATGCACATATTAAAGTTGTGTACGTTTGCCATGCCTAAGTAACTGCGATAGGTATGTACAATATATAGTTAAATAAACATTAATGTAAAAAGTATATCTTATCTACATCTTGCTCGGGCGGCATTTAAATTCATACGCTAGGTCTATAAAAAGGAGGCGTGACGCAATGTTCATCAGTCACAGCATCTCCACCCAACGGGTAAGTTGTGACGCTCTTCGAAGCAGTAGTTTGTCTACATTTCGGAGAGTTTGGGTATTTTCCTTCGTTATAGTAAGTGCGCAGTTCTTTGTCACCACAATGGACTCTCAGGTCAAGAGCATTGTGGCTTATTGTGCCAAAAAAAACATAAGGAACTTGACTGGGGCCAGATTTAATCAGCGGTGCGGCCAGCGGATTGTGGAGTATGTTGGTAAAGGCGGCCAGGGATCGTGCAGGAGGATGCAGGGCGACGGCAAGGATTGGGCCATAAAGGAGTACCCACAAGGCAAAGTTCATACCCTGCTTCGTGAAATGAAAATCCTGAAAAAAGTCATGAACATGGCAGGGGTGCAGCAGCTGGGCGGCGTGTGTGCCGAAAAGAAGGTGTTAATAACGCAGTTTGCTGGGGAACTCCTCTCAGTTTTTCGTACTTCCTATCCAGATCGGGTAACCGATGCTTTTCTGATAAATGTGAGTCTTCAGCTGGCCAGGACGGTGAAACAGTTGTCAGACATGGGAGTGTATCACAACGATCTCAAACTGAATAACATTTGTGTCAAGTATAAGGAAGGCAAACCCCTCATAACCCTTATTGACTTCGGTCTGGCCTCCACCTCAAAACCTTTGGTCAAAAAGAAGGTGCGGGAAGGACAGAGCCCATGGATGGCCCCGGAGGTTTTGGCAGGTGCAAGGAGCTCCCCCGCCTCGGACGTTTTCGGAGTGGGGTTCGTTCTGAAGAGGTTGTTCGGGCAGGTGCGTCTGGACGGTTTCCCCCTCGTGCATGCCTGGGTAATGGCCGCTTTGTCTGTGGATCCTGCAGCTCGCCCATCACTTAAAACACTCATCAGCGTCCTAAACTCCCACGAGACCCGCTGACGACGTTACTCACACCTTTCCATTACACCGCTGCGTCATTACTTCCTGCATCATCACAACATCACCGTTCCTTCACTTCCTCGACATCACGTTCCTGGATCTTTATTTTACGTTCCTGCATCTTCATTATCCTGCATCTTCACTTCATTTTCCCGCACCTTCACACCCCTGCCGCTCACCCACCTCATCCGCCACCCAAAAAATTCTTTCGGCCTTTCTTTCCATGGCAAAATTTGCAATAGACCTCTTCGACGGAACACTGCCTTGACGGGGCGAAGAGGCTTGCGTGTCCCCGTGATCAGTGGAGCTTTACTAGACAGGTGCAACCATACTAGGAAGGTCCACTGTGAGGGATCAGACTAAAAGTGTTCCAACCCTTTATATTCCTTAGTTCATTCAGCATCACTTGGCGCGGAGTTTCGTCCTTTGGCAGATGATTTCCCGCAGCTCAGTGGCAGATAATACTACGGCACTTCATCTTTTCCATAGCACTTCTTCGTGACTAGCATCATGTTGTAGTAGTGATGATCTCTACTTACAGGCTGTAGTGATGATCTCAACTTGCAGCTCAAGATGGCACACTCGCTGAAGGTGGGTTGTGTGTGACTCGACGTGGTAGAGAGAGAAAAAAAAATCAAGCTCTGACCTGTCTCTCTCCCTCCCAGCCAATATTCCCTTAAGACGGCACTTTTTGGTCAAGTTAAAATGGAGAGAGTATAGGACTTCTGCCAACTACAACAAAGTCGTCTGGTGTTAGCCTTATTATAAACACACACACAAACACACACACACACACACACACACACACACACACCTGACAACAGAGGGTAGTGGTTTTCCCTGCCTGAGCCTCTCCACGTGAGTCAAACACCTCTGGGCCTTGTGCATAAATCCAGCAGACATCACGAACCCTGTCCCTCTTAGCGCTGACTCAAGGAGGGTGCCTAGAAAGGGAAGAAAAGTTTGAGAGAGACCCTTATTCTCGCCGCATAAGGAACCTCCCTAACACCATTTCCTAAGCCACTCATTTTACTTATTACACCTTACCGTTCATTTGCGTATCAGGTGAATCATTCTAAGATCTCCATACTCAGCATATATAAAGTGCCAGAAGTTACTAACCAGCCATATGACACCAGTTTACAAAGTGTTTAGAAGAAAATTAAGCAGATGAGAGAAACTGAGGAAATATAATAAGTCTCCACCATTGTGCTGAGGTGTAAAAAAAAAATTAAGTTGAAAAATAAGAAGGGAAAAGATATCCTGAAGAAATAAAAAATAAATGAAAAATGCATAAAAAAAGAGAATAACGAATGGAGAGAATAAAAAAAAATCATCATCCCCCAGTCATTATCATTATCATCATCATCATCATCATCATCATTTTTGTTTTTAATCATCTGAGAGTGGAATGAGGTGATATCCAAAAACAAGGACAGAGAAATGCGAAACAAGTGAATAATCATCTCACCTGTCGTGGGTAAGGATGCTGTGATGGGGATGAGGTGGGGTGCGATGGGGTGGTGTAGGAGGGGGCAGGGGGGCGCTGGGCAGGGGGCAGGATGAGGGGCAGTAGTGGCCGTCAGGAATACACTGAATGACTCTGCTAGTTTCATCTCCTGTCCATCGATAAGGCACCTGGAACAGAGGTCATCAATCAAGCTTTCTCTCCTGACCGTCGATAAGGCACCTGTACAAGAAGTCATCGATCCACCAATCACTCATCAGTCCCACGAGTAGCTCGATGAGGTGGGAGGGATAAAACGAAACTGGTATGCTTAATCAAAATATTATCCAGTCTCTGTATATCTGCAAAAGAGGTCATCAATCACTCATCATCCCACCCTTTTCCCACTTGTAGCTACATGAGGTGGGAGGGAAAATAACAGATACATTTAATCACACATATGTAGTCTGTTTTTCATTGCTGACTGCGCTCTAATGTGGCATGCAGGCTAATAAATTCCACTAATTATACGTGTTCCTCAAATATCTGTCAGAAACGGGGGTCTTTCCTTCCACTTTCACAATTATAGATTTAAGCATATGGCACCAAAAATACCAAACTGACGGCTTTATAAACACAAACTAAATCTCAGTTATAACACCCTTGACTAAAAGTTCGGTTCAAGGACTTAAGGCGCAAATATGTAGTTTATCTATGACCTAATAAATTTGTGAGAGGGAGACCAAAAGTACCTGGGACAAGGTCATAGAATGTGACCTCACGGATAAAAGATTGAATAGGAAGGCTGCCAGGGATCAAGCAGAGTGGACAGCCTTCATTTGGTGACCAACTCCGACGCACGCAAGTCAGTTAGAGTCTTTATAAACGATACGATACGAGACTAACATTGCTCTTCATGCCATCACTCACACATCCCACAAACCTTTTTTCTTACCTTCTGAGAGAGTTAAGCTTGGTGTAGCGTATGTTGTGGAGGTACTGAGCCAGGCGCTGGAGGAGGGATGGGGGCAGGAGGGGGGCGTCTTCCAGCAGGAGCCAAAAGCCCCCTTGGACACCACCACTCACGACGTTGTGCAGGCTCTGAGGACAAAAAGAATTCAGGTACAAGTTTTAATCTGTTGCCTGGGATAATTATTTGCGCTGTTTACATTATCCGTCTGTCTGTACGTTTGTCTTTATCTGTATCTGTGTACACTAAGGCTTTCTGATCTGATTATTTATACTCGTTTCTATATATCCATTTATCTTCCTTTTCTCTTCTTCCATATCCCTTCCCATCTGTCCTAGCCAACCATCTTTCCCTTCCTTTCCCTTCCACTCCCCTTCCTACCTGCTATTTTCCTCTTCCTTCCCCCCCCCCTTTCCATTCTTACCTGCTGGGGTGTGTGCTGTGAGCAGGTGAGTGAGGCCAAATGTTGTCCTGCTGTTCTCGCCAATCCTCGAAGAATCTCGGTTTTCCCGGACCCCACGCGTCCTACCGCCACACCACCTGTAAACACATCACATTTTATTGACTCAATTTGATGTAGTGTTGCCTATTTCTTCCTTAGTTTTTATCATTCTATTTCTGTGCCTGCCCTCCTCTCTTCCTATTTCTCTCATCATTCCTGTCACTTCTTATTGCTTTTCTTTCCTTTACATGTGGCTTTACATTGAGTGACAAGCCAAATGGTTTCCTGTAAGCCAAGAAACCATTTACAACGCTGAGTGGTAACCATATAACTAAACCATACGTGCTCCCTCCATGTCAACAAGTGGGTTGGTGGAGGGTTAGTGCCCCTCCCTGTAAAATAATTAACTCAAAGTCAAATGGCCACCCCTTACGGGATTATGGCGTCTGGCAATAGATAGATAGAATAGACTTTCGTCCGCTTGTCTTCATCACCTTCAGCATCCCCCATCTCTGCGCCAATTGTATGGGGTAACACAAGGCCTCATCATCACCCTCAAAAGTGGGGAGAAGTCGTCTGTACGTAGCAAATAAATAAATAAATAAATAATAATAAAGTCCTCATTTTTAGAAGCACACGAATCTGATCACATATAATTCATTTTATTCTCGCTGACTCCACCCGGTTTGACTCAGCTCAGAAAAGGTTAAATACAGCAAGCAAGGAAAGAGAAAGCACAAGACAGGAAGAACTATTAACAGCATGGCCTGTGAAATGACCGAGACACTCACTCATCAATCAAGCTACGGGAATCCTGGCTTTAATTAATAGGCCAAGTCATAAACATATATTATGGGGGGTATTTTTTCTTATAGATCAGCTTCGTATTCCCTGCCAGCTAATGCAGACTTGTGCTTACTACTACTACTACTATTACTACTACTACTACTACACTCACATTTATGCCTAGCTGCGGCCATGATAAGCGCATGACGAGCCCTGAGAGTGGTGGGCGTGAGGGCTGAAGGACAGGCCACACCCACATATTCATATCCGTAATCCACAGCCTCCACCCCCGCCCACACCTGCACGCCCGCCGCACGACCACACCCCACGACCCGGTGACGAAGGTGCTGGATCCAGGTGTAACTCAGTCTGGTGGGGGAGAGGTGATTTGGATTAAGTTAGGTAAGGTTAGGTTAGATCAGGTTGGGTAGGCTGAGTTATTGTACGCTTGTTAAGTTTGGGCTGAATTGAGCCGGCTTGAACTGAGACTGGCCTGATTACTATCCGCTGGGCTGAGTTGGGTTGGCTTGGTTGACTTTGGTACTGGTCTGGGTTAGGTTGGGTTGGGTTAGGTCAGTCTTGGTTGGGTTAGGTTAGGTTGGTTTAGTTCAGGTTGGCCAGGATAAGGTTTGGTTTGACCTAGTTAGGTTAGGGTGGGTCAAGTCTGATATGGTTTGTCTTGGCTTGGTTGGTTTGCAGTTAATTAGGTCAGGTTAGGCATGAGGACCAGAAAAAATGAAACTGCGTCACTGTTATAAATGGAAGCATCATAACAAAGAAAAAAAAATCATATTAAAACACTGGCAAAATCCGTTCCTTCACAGACCAAGTGCATTTTTACATCAGTCTAAGTTCATACCAAGCCAACAGAAAGTTACATAATTTAAAACACTGCTTATTAAATTGTTACATTAGTATGATGAATGGTTGTTTTGGCTACGCGAAATACTGTAGATTATGAACTAAGACTGATCTTTCGTGATAGCTAATTAATTTATATTTATAATTCAGGAATTATGTCAAACCGAAAAGAATACTGGATTAACAACACTTACTTGGATGAAGGCATGTTCTTCCTCAACTCCTCTGTTATGTCTCGCAGCTCCAGTAAAGTGGCGGTAAGGCAAGACAGACTCTCTTCTCTCAGCACTCTCTCGTTGCCTCCCTCGTTGTTTGCCTTATTATCCTCTTTTTCCTCAAGCTTGGCCCTGTTATCCTCACTTCCCTGCCTCAGCCACACGTTACTGCTGCCTCCTCCATCCTGTCTAAGAACCACAGACAGTCTACCTTACTATACGTCAGAAAAATGCTTGAAAATGCAGTATCTCAACTCTTCCTATACAGCCAGTACTATAAATCTGGGGTAACTAACCGGGAAATCATCTTTGGTTTACATATAGCAAATGAATCTTAACTGGGAATTTTTATACAGATAATACATGGTGGACTTAACTGCGAAAATAGCGTAAAATAGAAGAAAAAGTGGCTTATATCCAGGACTTACTTCATACTGATTCCCTTGGCCGTTTCCTGTAGATGTGTGTTGAAGTTGTCCCCCTGATCTTTTCCTCGTCCCTGTCCCTGTCCCTGTCCCTTCCCCTGTCTCCTCTGTTCTTTTCCTCGTCCCTGTCCCTGTCCCTGTCCCTTCCCCTGTCTCCCCTGCTCTTTTCCTCGTCCCTGTCCCTGTTCCTGTCTCCCCTGCTTCTGTTCCTGCCTAAGAGTATCTGTGAGGGTATCCAGCTCCCCCCTGATGATTGTGACCACTCCAGCAAGGTCAGGCGGGGTATGGGTGGCATCAGCTGCATCCAGGGCCTCCTCCACCTGCCAACTCCACTGGATGCGACGACACACCTCCACCACCTAATGAAGAAAGCCTGAGATTAGTGCCTATAGACTCAACGTGGGCGATTAGGGCAGATAATAAATTTCAAAGTCTCTGTCTTATTCTAGAACTTATGAGCTAAGAGTGTATCGATAGAGGTAGGTGGGAGGAGGAGAGGGAGACGGAGAACAAGATGGAAAGGAGGTGTGAGGGAAGCTTATGTTAGAGAAGAAGGCTTAAATTAATGGCTACCTACTGCACGAAGGTCATTCAAATAGACAAACAGTTAATTCAAAGGCTCAGTCTTCCTCTATTAAAAAAAATGAAAACACCGGTAGCAAATACATGTGCAAAAAAAAGAAAAGAAAAGAAACCGTGGTACAGAAATCTTAATCTTTTCACTACGACGAGATTTTTTTTTTCTTTATTCTTGCTACTTCCAGACGATTTTATTCAACCCTGGGGAAATCCGCTTGAGTGACGGTTTTTTAAAAGATCTCCATTTTATCCTTCATTAAACGTCTCCCAAGAGCTGAATAAAACCACTTAGCAAGGGAAAAAAAAAAAAAACGGAGGTATTAGAGGAGTGAATTGACCTGGTACGGGAGGTGCGAGGAGGTGAGGCTGAGTTGTGAGGTTGAGTGGGTGAGTATAAGGCGTCGCAGAGTGGCCCTCATACCACTCTCAACCCTTCCCAGCCAGTCCTCCACACCGTGATGAGCCAACACAGGCTGTTAGTAGAAGGCAACTGGAAAATATAGAGCTCGCACGCCCAAGCACAAACGCACGCACACGCACACAGACACACGTAATAACAAAATTGTCATATTTTAGCAAGCCATTAAAGTGAAACCATATAAAAAATGAACGGCTAATATTGTTTCTTCTTCTGACTTCTATTTTTTCATTCAGCTGACCATCATCTAGTAAGAAGCCACTCAAAAAAAATAATAATAATAAAAATGCGTGCGTTCATGGCAGCTCCAGGATTAATCGAAGAGCGTTTTCCTGTCCACTAATCTTACTGAGGCGTTAATTCAGTTAATCCCAGACGATTAAATTCAGTAAAGGGAAATCTCTGTCAGCAAGGATTTCAAGTTACAATTTCCAAGTGACTAATAAGGAGACATAACGCCCCACCTGGTTTAACAGTGACTAATAAAGAGTGACTAAGAGAGTGACTAATATAGGATGACTAACAAAGAGTGACTAATAGACATAACGCCCCACCTGGTGTATGAGTGACTAATAAGGAATGACTAAGAGAGTGACTAATAAAGAGAGACAAATAAAATGTGACTTACAAAGAGACAACGCCCCATCTTTTTCAAGAGTAACTAATAAGAAGTGACTAATAGAGTGACTAATAAAGAGTGAATCATTGAGAGACATACATCCCCACCTGGTTTAAGACAGCAGCTTACCTTTGCCAACGTGAGTACTTCCCGCTGAGGTGATATGAGTGCCACAATCTTGTCCTGGTGACCGTGTACAAGGCGGGCCACACCGGGGAACAGACGACCCAGGTACTTGTGGCACACCTCGCTGTCCTGTATCACAACACGCATCACTAACACGTTGGATCATAACACGCATCACTAACACGTAGGATCACAACACGCATCACTAACACACACGATCACCACACGCATCACTAACACACAGGCTCATAACACGCATCACTAACACGTAGGATCATAACACGCATCACTAACACGTAGGATCACAACACGCATCACTAACACGCAGGATCAAACACACAAGTTATTAAGAAGCTATATCTCTACAGTATATCAGTGTAATAATACTGTACAGTACATTCATAGCCTCTGACATGCCCGAACACAATAAGGCATACACACTGGCACATAAATACCTCTCCCTCCCTCCCTCCCCTCCCCCCTCTCTCTCTCTCTCTCTTTCTCTCTCACCTGTCCCCTGGTAAGAAGATGCAGGAGGTCGGTGTCAGGGAGAAGGAAGAGGCGTGGACATGTCTGCCTACGTAGTGCCAGTAAGGGTGCCAGGCATGATCTTAGGCCTTCCAGCTGCGCCCTCGCCTGTGACACCTCCTCCTGAAGCATCCCGCCTCGAAGCTGTTTAAGCACGTGTGGTTCCTCTTTGATTCTGGGGATAGAGATGTGAAGGAATGAAGAATGAGATACTGACTAGAAGAGTGTATGCGAGTGAAGTGGAGGAGGAGAAGGGGGAAGAAGCGAAAGTAAGGGAAGGGAAGGGAAAGGGGAAGGGAAGGGAGAAGGGAAGGGAAGGGAAGGGAAGGGGGAGACCAGGGGGAGAGAGGTAGTGATGGGTTGGAGAGGTATGTGAGTGAGAGCGGTCAGAGATGAAGGAAAATTGGCTTGAGTGACGTGGATGGGAATTATTTGTGGTCATCTTTTTCGAGATTAAGACTTCTGGCTATAACAGACAGATAACAGATTTGGAGGGATTTATTTGTGGTCGCCCTTTTCGAGATTAAGGCTTCTGGATATAAACAGAAAGAGAAGCTAATGCAGATTGTGGGTTGAAGTTACCTGTTGATGGTGGAGGTCCAGAAGAGGGATGTGGCAGCGAATGTGGCGGTCTGTAGGGGGAACACCTCACTGGCGACACAGGTACTTAACACGGGGTCCAGTCCAAGCCACTCGGCCTCAAATTCTGTCAGGGATGCCTAAAAAATATGTTTATTTGTAATCTTAGGTGGAATGGTAATAATGATGATGATGATGATGATGATGATGATGATGATGATGACTGCTGCTGATTTTGATGACGATAATGATGATGATGCGTGACCTGACTAAATTACGTAAATCTCTGCTGGTTAAACTGCGTCAGAGTTTTTACCCTTGACCCCGAAACTGTGACCCTGATCGATGGGCACCAAAATCAACAAAGTTCTTTCCAGATCCAGACACAAGGCAGACGCACTGGATCAGGCATTCGTGATATTTTGTTCACATACCTACATATACACACACGGCTTAAATACATACATAAACACATAGCTACATACTACACATACACGTATTCATGCACACATGTATACATACGAGGCAAATCGATAAAGACTTAGGACGAGGTCATACAGTGTGACCTCTGGGATAAGGGACTGTATAGAAAGGCTGCTGGAGATCGAGCAGTGTGGAAAGCTACCATTAGGTGACCAAGGCCGACGAATGCAAGCATGTTTGGGCCTTTCTAAGCGAACACACACACACACACACACACACACACACACACACTATCAACACCCCACTAACCAACGTGTGCCCGATGATAGTGTGAGTGTTCTTCCACTTGATAGTCTCGGTCTTGATGTGGAGGGCGTGCTGGGAGTGGAGGAGGAGGTGGAGGGTGAGGTCCGTGTCGAGTAACATAGTATCGAGATGGTCTAGGTTGCCCAAAACGTAAACATCCTTCCTGGAATACTCTTGAACTGGGATGGTCGCTGCCTCCCACTTCTCCTCAACCTTAGGCGGATAGATAAACAGATAGATAGACCGATGGATAGATGGATGGATGTTAGATAAGTAAGTAGGAATATGGATGGATGGATGGATAGATAGGTAGATAGATACATAGGTGAATGAGGAGAGAGAGAGAGAGAGAGAGAGAGAGAGAGAGAGAGAGAGAGGAGAAATTTTCAGCCCTCGCCCTTCAGTATGGTTACTTTTATTTTATTCTAGTAATGGTATGATTAGGTGGGGTGGATTGGGGTAATGGTGGGGTTGGGTGAGGTGGATTGGGGTAATGGTGGGGTTGGGTGAGGTGGATTGGGGTAATGGTGGGGTTGGGTGGGGTGGACTGGGGTAATGGTGGGGTTGGGTGAGGTGGATTGGGGTAATGGTGGGGTTGGGTGGGGTGGACTGGGGTAATGGTGGGGTTGGGTGGGGTGGTTTGGGGTAATGGTGGGGTTGGGTGGGGTGGATTGGGGTAATGGTGGGGTTGGGTGAGGTGGACTGGGGTAATGGTGGGGTTGGGTGGGGTGGACTGGGGTAATGGTGGGGTTGGGTGGGGTGGAGGGGTGTAGTGGTGGGGTTGGATGGGTGGAAATTGCGTAAAAAGCACATGGTGGGGTTGGGTGAGGTTCTGTGGACTAGAGTGGGGAAATTGTGGGGTTAAATGAAGTGGGGTAGGGTAACGGAGGGGTTGGGGGGGTGAAGAGGGTAAAATTGATAGGAAAGGTAGGGCTGTTCATGACTGGGTTGGATGGGGTGGTGTAGTGGGGTAATGTCGGGGTTAATACGAGTAGGTTTGTCCGGATCTCCCTATCGCTTTCGATAGAGTACGTCGCTCTAGGAGAAGACAGTAAAATATTCTTTCAGAGGCGATTGGTAGTAAGGATTTGGTTTCCGAAATACGTTGGTAGTGCAAAGTTTAGAATTGTCACTGGTATATATTCATTTTCTATAACCCCGTATCATAGAAAACGATGCAAGAAGCTAAGGAATAAAGCAATACATTTTACTAATAAAATCTAACGCCTTGTTGTATGTGCAAGTTAGTGGGTAAAATAATATAGATAGAAGAAATAAATGGGTCACTCTTTCAGGCCACTCCGTCTGTCGTTGGGGCTTTACGGTGTGTGTGTGTTTGTAACTTACTGGAGGGTGTGTAAGTTTGCTGAATGTGTGTATGTGTGTGTGTGTGTGTGTGTAATTCACCGGGTCGGTCAGGATCACTTGATGGTCGTGATGGTCAGCTTTTACCCTCCCGGAAGGGAGCTGAGAGCTCATATAGTCCGATCTAAGGGCAAGGCTGTGACCTTCACACACGCACACACCCGTCCCCTTGCTCCAGGGGGACAGTAACCACCCACTTCGTCAGTGAAACTTTTCGCAGCCTGAGCGAGGAGCGAACTCCCGTCTACCAGTTGGTGTGTGTAATTCACCGGGTCGGTCAGGATCACTTGATGGTCATGATAGTCAGCTTTTTACCCTCCCGGAAGGGAGCTGAGAGCTCATATAGTCCGATCTAAGGGCAAGGCTGTGAGCTTCACACACGCACACACCCATCTCCTTGCTCCAGGGGGACAGTAACCACCCACTTCGTCTGTGAAACTTTTCGCAACCTGAGCGAGGAGCGAACTCCCGTCTACCAGTTGGCAAGCGAGAACGTTACCACAGAACCAGCGAGCGTGTGTGTGTGTGTGTGTGTGTGTGTGTGTGTGTGTGTGTGTGTGTGTGTGTGTGTGTGTGTGTGTGTGTGTGTGTGTTGCTAGATCAGTACGTTTTGACTGAGGGTGTGTGCGTGTATGTTAGTGGTTAAGGCAAACAACAAATCTCACCTGTTTAAGTCTGTTTTCCATCTGTCTTTGCAGCTGTGCGGTGTGGGCCACTCGCTGGAGGGTGTGTGCGTGCTGGTGGAGGGCCAGCTGGTCCACATGGGCCAGGGTGAGGGCGGGGGGAAGGGGGGCCGCCAGGGAGGCGTCAATTTCCTGCCAGTGACGCGGGCGAAGGGCAGAGTCCGTCAGGGCCTCCAGAACGGGTAGCTGCAATAAAATGAATTAAAAAAAAAATAAAAATGAGATTAATAAATGACCAGACAGACAGACAGGCAGGCAGACAGATAGACAGAGAGATAGATTAAGTAAACGATAAGGATCATCACTCTGTCCCTTTTTATTCTATTTACGGATTGGGTGAGGTAAGATCCAGAAACAAGAAAAAAGAATGTACAGATGTGTGTGTGTGTAATTATCTATCTAGCTGTCTGTCTATCTATAGTGCAATAATGGTAGGTGTTGTAAAAAAAATAATATGGTGCAGTGAATTTTTGGCAAAAGTGAATCATCATCATCAGTATTCTTGCCCCTTCTTCCCCATCAGATATGAGAGGGCTATTCAACCTTCTCCTCTAGCAGGAGGAGAAGGAGGAGGAGGAAGGGGAAGAGAAGGAGGAGGAAGAGAAGGAGGAGGAAGAGGAGGAGGAGGAAGGGGAAGAGGGGGAGGAGGAAGAAGAAGAAGGAGGAGGAGGAGAACTAAGAGTGTTACCTTACCATCTTCTGGCACAATGAAACAACGAGGAAGACAAATACGAGGGTCAACCTACCTTCTCCTCGAGCAGTGATACGAGGGTGTGTAGGTGGAGAAGGACATCTGAGTGCTCCCCCTCCGAGGCTGACATGAGGTGATCCACACGCCCTCTATATTCAGCAGTTACCTGCCTCACCTCACACACGTCCAGTCTGCTCACTTCACTCTGGGGACAACAGAAGAGGTGAAAGAAATACCTTGACATGATCCACACTTCACCAACACTCACTTCACTCTATGGGACCATCTCCGCCATCGCTACTACTACTACTACTATTACTACTACTACTGCTACTACTACTACTATCATCATCATCATCACTTATCAAAGAGAAAAAATCATCAGGCAGAAGAAGCAAAAAAAATCTAAACTCTTTACATCACGTGTGAATACGAGGCAAAAGAGAGAGAGAGAGAGAGAGAGAGAGAGAGAAACTGCCCTGGATAAACGAGTGTAAGCGAGGCATTTGTCAAGCGATCTCCCCCAAAACTGCGTGCGTGGTGTGCGTGTAGCCGGTGCCGGAAATGTGTGTGCAGGGGGTGAGGCGCGGAGGGTGACCAGGAAGAGAATTTATAAAGAATCCTACCCATTTACTGGGATGACATAGACAGATAGACAGAAGATTAGCATATTTACAATGAAACTTATGCACAGGTTGAATTTAGGGACCTTTATAAGTGAGTCTTAACATATTTACGGTCATACTTACGCACAGGTTGACGTTAGGGCCCTTTATAAGTGCGTCTTAACATACTGAAAATCAATCTTGCGCGGTGGTTGAATTTAGGGACCTTTCGCTCCTTTATGCTCATCAAGGCCACGCACCTACGTCACACGACACCGAAGAAGGTAAAGGGAGAGGAGGAGTGACCGCAGCATCCCGGCGGAGGTGTGTGTGGCCTTGGGATGTAGTCAAAAACATTAAAAAAAAGTATCGCTCACCCTTGCCTCACGTATCATTTTAAAACAGAGACGAAGCACTGTGACGTATGGAGCATCCTTTGATTATTGGTGCAAATATTATCCTTGGTTATTATTAGAACTCGAAATCATGTGGAGAGGATGGAGAGTGACAGACTGACGAGGAAAGTGTATCAGTGTGAGGTGGAGGGGAAGAGAGGGAGGGGAAGGCCAAGGATGAGATGGAGGGATAGAGTGGAGAGGTATATGAGAGAGGGGTGTGTGAATTGGGAGCAGGGCAGTGAAATGGCGGGGGACAGGGTGACGTGGAGGCGATTTGTTTGTGGCCTGATTTTTGCATATACCAAAATAATGGTCTTGTTTATTTTGTTTATCTTCTCCTTCTTCTTCTCCTCCTCCTCCTCCTTCTTCTTCTTCTTCTCATCCTTCTTCTATTTCTCCTTCTCCTCCTCCTCCTCCTCCTTCTCCTTCTTCTCTTCCTTCTTCTCTTTCTTCTTCGCCTCCTCCTCCTTCTCTTTCTCCTTTCTGTATAGGGCTCTGTAATATTCCTAGCACCTCTCCCTTACAACTTTGTCACTATTCCATGCATTCCTCCTTTACAAATTTACTATCCTACGTTAATCCATCCTTGTACTTAATCTGCAGATAACAGAACGGCATAAATAACATAAAAAAAATTGATAAGCTGTAAAATGGAAACTAAATCGCTAAGGGAGAGGTGTTACAAAATCTTCAGAAAAAAAAAAATGTCTATCCCTGTCCTAGTCATTCTGGTCCCCATATATAGGTAGGGATCATATTTTTTTCTTTACCTAACCTCTTAAAAACTCTCCCTCCTTCCCTCCTTCCCGCTCTTCCTCTTTATCTATCTATCTATCTGTGTATCTGTCTATCTATCTGTGTATCTATCTATCTGTCTGTCTATCTATCTATCTATCTATTTATTTTACCTGGTACCACAGCCTCGTCAGCTCCTCCCACTCAGACAAGGACCTCCAGAGCAGCATCTTGAGGGATATCTCCTCCTCCACTTCCACCAGCTCCTTGAACGGGTACACCTCCATCTGGGGGTCGAGGAGGAGGTGAGAATATTGGTAGGGAACATACAGGGTAGATGCTCAGTCTGCTGGTGTGGGCGTGGGTGGAAGTAGAAAATGAATAAATAATGCAGGGTAGACTCTTCTAAAAGTGACTGAGTGGTCCCAGAAACACGTGAAAAAGTGCCCAGTGAAGTGGAATGGAAGAGTTATATTATGGGCCAGACTATATGCAGATTATCTCTATCTTTCCATGTATCTATCCATCTATCTGTATATCTATTTAATGCATCAGAGTATACATAACTTATTCACAAAGGAAGGACTATGTGTACGTGCAATATTGTGTTAGGGAAATATTCAAGTTATGTGTGTATATACTTCGAACCTGGCCTGCCTTGTGTGATTGCCTGTGCACGGATGGTTGATTTTTGCAGCCCATAACACATTCAGTGCTAAGGAGGAACGGGCGTGTGTTGGGGAATAATATCTACATTCTTATCAAGGTAATATCGTGTATGAGTGTACCTGGAATCTGGCCTGGTGTTGAGTGATGCTGGATGCCTGTGTACGGATGGTTAAGGCTCGGGACTCCGCCGCCTCCAGCATCTTCAGCGCCTCCTCACGGTCGCTGGTCACTCGCAGGAACCTCAAGGCCTGTGGAATTCAAAGCCATGGATGTATATGCAGGGTATAAGTGTAAAGCATTAGGTGGTTAACCTTGGGCTAATTTTTCGTTGTAAATCCCATATCAACTGTTTCAAATCTCAACCACTACGGAGCTACAGTTACAATACTCTTTTCACTCCAACTTGGCCTAAAATTTCCATCACCCCTTCGCTTTTTTACTCAAACTTGGCCTAAAATTTCCATCTCCCCACCTTGAATGTTGAGTTGTGACAGTAGATTAACACCAGAATATGATGCTAGTTACAAGAAGTGTGATGGAAAGGATGTAGACCTGCAGTGCTGCCTTATTCCGTCACTAAGCTAAAAGAAATAAGCTGCAAAAGGACAAAGAACTAGGCCAAGTTAAGATGAGAAGAGTATACTGATGTTCAAGGTGAGTTTTGTGGGAGACCATTTTCGCATTCCTCCGCCTCTGTTTACCTGGACCTGCTCTGCCAGTTTTGCCGTCTCCGCGTCCACCTCCTGCACTTCCTTCTCCAGCAGTTGACCCAGTTTGCGCACGGATGAGGGCCGCTCCATCAGGCTGCGGTGAATGGACTTGCGCAGCCTCTTTACCTCCTTCTGCAGCGCCTCGTACTTGTTATGCACCTGACGGGGACAGGAGAAAGTTGGTGAGGGTGCAAATGAAGTAGAGCCTAAAGTTCGCCTACTTTTGCACTGCGTCTTCTTCACACTTAGGCCATGTCCGTCACTTCCCTCCCTGCGGCACCATATCAGGGACAAAATTTCGCTTGCTAATTCAGTGCATCTACTGGGCACTTCAAGGCATGTCCATCGCTTTCCTTCCAGACGCATCTTATGGGCAGATGCGCATACCAAGCCTCGCTCAGCTTTAGAAATATTTGAAACCATTGGAAAGTAAGAAGCAGAAGAACTGAAATATTGGGAGAACTTTTGTCTGAGGCATATAAAAGTTTGATGACAGTCCCCTGCCAGCTCTGTCCTACATTCCATAGTTCTCGTGCCTCGTCGAATGTGTGAGAGGATCCTTCTTTCTAATATACTATTTGTTTTTTTTTGGGGGGAAGGGGTGATTCATATTGCAGTCACATAAAAACATCTCTCGTAACATCTTCCACCGCCACAGCCATCAGGGAAGCATCTGTAAATTATTGGTTGTGACTGAACCACGGATAACAAAAGTACTGTTGCCCCTCCTACTTCACTCTCCACGGACCTTGAAAATAAGTCTGGTGAATCCAAAGCAAACGACACTGATGACACTGTGGCAAAATTAAAAAAAAAACATAAGTGTGTCATCAGCGTCGGTTGTTGAGGATTCATGAGGCAGATCGTCAAGTCCATGGCAAGAGAAGCAGATGAAGGGGAGAGGATTTCTGTTGTCGATTGTGCAGAAATTTATTTAGGACACTATCTTCCTGTATCCACTAGACTATCTTCGGTATAATCATCAGTCTATCCTTCTATCCATCAGTCTATCCTGTTTCTATCCATCCTTCTATCCTCCATCCGTAGAGCCAAACTTATGTCGGGATGAAGAGCGATTTGTTTTTTTATAATCATTTAGTCAGTCCATTTCCTTCAGTCAGTCCTCTATATCTCCCCCATCTATCTATTCATTCATCTATCTTCTATCTATCCATCCATCTACTATCTACCAAGCCAAACATACCTCAAGATAGAGAGTGTTTTGCTAACCTTACATCTCGTGGCAGGCATCTCGCATTCACTATCAGTCAGTCATCCATCACTCTATTTCCACATCTCTCACTATTCTCACTATTTCTCTCTCTCTCTCTCTCTCTCTCCCTTTCTCTCTCTCTCTCTCTCCATCATTCTATCGTCCATCCATCCGGCCAACTCACCCTCATCTCGAGTCCTTTATCAGTCAGTCCAGCTCTTTATTCCCCTATCTTTCATCTAAGTCTATAATTTATCCATCCATCTAACTTCCACGTATCCCCTATCTATTTATCTTCAATTTCTCACTCCTTCTTCTCTGTATCTTCTGTCTATCCATCAATCCATCCATCTATCGTCCAGTCAACCAACATACCTCAGGATGGAGTGTGATGTGGTAACCTTGTATCATTTGGTAGGCACCGCGAATCACCTTTTCTTCCTTGTTTACACCTTCCATCTGAAATAAAGATATCACAGTTAGGTCATGCGTTTGATTTGGGAAGGTGTGTGGCGCCATCTGTTGCTGAGACTTAGGGAACGGGCTAGTTAATCTCCACCCAGAGTTCAGTACACAGAAAAAAATATCTTGCTCTACTCTTATATTAAATACGTTGTTATTGCTTATTGTTATGGCTGTTGTTAATGTTATTGGGGTTACTATTGCTCTTATTATTGCTTTTATTGTTCTTCTTCTTGTTCACCTTACTGTAGACCCAGGTAAACGTAAAGGTGAACCAGTGGACAGCAGAACTCAGACCACCTAAACCGGACGCTCCCGAAGATAATACTGATTAAGTTTTGTTGTGTTGTTTGTGTTGTGTGAGATAGGTAAATGAGGTGATGAGATGTGTTATGAGAGTGTGATGCGTGAGGTGAGAGAAACTGGGTGAGTGAGGTGAATGAGGTGAGGAAATGTGCAAGTGAAGTGAAAGAAAATTGTGATAGGGACGTCTAGAGATATGAAGAATAAAATGTTAGGAATATGATAACGGAATGAAAGGGTCGGTTTCTTGAGATGATCCACCATACTTTCTTGACCTAAATTTGCTTCTTGACATTTACGAACCTACTCCTTGACCATTATGAACCAGCTCCTTGGCTATGTGCTGTTCCAACCTACTTCTTAACCTCCTGGCATTTCTAACCTACTCCTCGACCTCTATACCTTGACCCCTGTGACTTGTTTTGACCTCCTCCTCGACCTGTACTGACATGCTCCTTGACTGGCATGTTCTAACTTACGAGTACTCCTTGACCTCTGTGTTCCATACCTTGACTCTTGTGACCTGTTCTCACCTGCTCCTTGACCTGTACTGACCTGCTCCTTGACCTCTGTGACGTAGTTGAGTAGCGTCACCACTTGTTGTGCTGTGACGGGTGCCAGTTCCAGTCCCAGCCACTTGTCATTAGCGTCCGCCAGTAACGCACGTACCCTCTGATCGAACCCTCTGACGGGGATAAATATGCGCAGAAAATATTAGTCTATGAATCAGCTAGGATGAGATGGAGGGATGGAAGGGAGAGGTATATGAGAGAAGGAGGTGTAAGCTGGGGAAAGGGCACCGAAATGTCAGGGGACAGGGCGACGTGGAGACGGTTTTGATGAAGTAGAGAGGTAAACGAGGGAAGGGGTGAAGTTGGGAGGACAGAGAAATGGCAGGGAACAGGGCGACATGGAGATGATTTGTTGGTGGCCACCCCTTGCGGGATTGAGGCGTCTGACCATAGATAGACAGACAGATAGATCAACAAGATAGTAACCAAAGTCATGGTAGTTTGCTTCCCATACCTCAGTGGCAGATCAAGACAACAGTATGGGTCTATGTTCTTTCCATTGCACTTCTTCTTGACTAGTATCGTATTCCGGTGTTAATCTCATGCTACAACTTAGCATTCAAGATGGAGAGATGATAGTTTTAGGACGAGTTAAAATCTATATCTTTTCCATAGCACTTCTTCTTGACTAGCATCATTCTAGTGTTAGTCTCATGCTTCAACGCTGCATTTAAAGATGGAGAGATGGCAATTTTAGGCCAAGCTAAAGTGAAAAGAGTATAATATAAAGAGTTGCCTAGACGTACTGGGTAACTTCCTGGTGCATACGCTGCTGTTGTGTCCTTAGAGAGGAGACCAACACCCTCCTGGCCTGCGTCTGGTCTAGCTGCAGTAAGCCCAGATACACCACCTCCTTCAGACCCTTTGCACACCCAACCAGACCCTCCACTCGAGCAAGTTCAGCCCCTACCTCGCTTAGCTCTGTAAAAGGGAAGTTATATTCAACGCCATCATCATCGTCATCGTCAGTCATCATTATTATCGTCTTCGTCATCATCATCATCATCCTGACTTTCTCCTCACCTTAGGATGGGGTGAGGTAGGACTGTGAATTAAATGAAAGAGAAAGTACAAGTCACCAACACAAGCAATGAATATGGCCACGTAGTTATACACACATAAGTCAAGCCTTCGACATCTTGGTTCCATCTCACAAGCACAACTATTAGCATGCATTTTTATACATCTCTCTTCATAGACGCTTTTCACATACACTTTCTGGACTATCATAAATAAAAATATGGACCAAAATTCAAGCTTCGAAACCCTAACTTCATGACAATCTGAATATAGAGTACATTGTTTTCTTATATAGTTCTCTTCATAGTTCTTTTTTAATGCGGAACTGAGCAGTGTGGAGGGCCGCCATTAGGTGACCAAGGCCGACGTATGCAAGGATTCTGGAGGCTTTATAGACGATACAAACGATACGAAATACACCTGTTACGCTGAATTATGAAGGAAAATGAGAAAAATTCCCCCCTACATTGCACACAAGCATTTCCGCCAACAATTACCCCCAGCCACAGTCAACCGTACCTACTCCCTTTCCGGCAATTAACCACTTCACTACGATGACTTCTCTTGTTACTCATGCTGACGTCAGACGATTTATTCAGCTTAAGGGAAACGAACTGAACTGGAGGGGTTGGATAAAACCTTCGTCAACCCATTATCAGTATTTTTGTTCTTTCTTAGGGTTAATAAAATGGTTTGGAGTTAGCAAGAGAAAGAATAATACGTCCTGGAGCTGAAGGGGCTAACACACACACACACACACACACACACACACACACACACACACACACACACACACACACACACACACACAGAAAGATCCGCTCCTTGTGTCCTTGAGGAATGAGTGGAAAAAATGGGAAACACAGAGAGAGGAAATGCTATTCTGGTGACTACAGTGATGTCATATAAAGGACACACACACACACACACACACACACACACACACACACACACACACACACACACACACACACACACACACTATTTATTGTATTTATGCAAAAGGGAAGTAATCCAGACATTAAAGGCGAGAGTAATCAGTTGTTCGTCCCTGAGCGGTACTACATGATCAATAAACACCAAGATTCACATTCGCTTGGAGTACCTTAGCCCACTAGACCTCCGGCGTTCACTTCGTTATATGATTACCACCCAACGACACGTAGTAAATGATTTAGTAGGTAAAAAGAAACCACAGGGATTGTCATTTAGTGTAGTGTCACCTGAAAGTAGGACTACATCAAGTGAGTGGATAGTGGGTGCTCTCACTGACCACAGAATACACCAACAGGAAGCCCAAGACCCACCATCAAGTGTAGGGCCATCTGAAAGTAGCGTTACATCAAGTGAGTGGATGGTGGGTGCCCTCATTGACCACGAAATACACCAAGGAGAAGCCAAGACCCACAGCCATCTCTCAGTGCGTCCTTGGTGAATGAGTGAGAAGGTGGGGACGTTGGGAGGGGGAAAATAGCTTCTAGTGACCACAGAGATGTCTTAGCTACGACGTGTGTGTGTGTGTGTGTGTGTGTGTGTGTGTGTGTGTGTGTGTGTGTGTGTGTGTGTGTGTGTGTGTGTGTGTGTGTGTGTGTGTGTGTGTGTGTGTGTGTGTGTGCGTGCGTAGAATATACTAGGTACGGAACATTACACCCAAGGTTACGATATTCCATTGTATGTCTGGGTGTGTGTTGAGGTGTGGGTGTGCGTATGCGTGGGTGGGTGTGGGCTCTGAGTGTCGCAGGGTGTGTTATGGTGTTAGGGTGAGGTGGGAATGTTGGGTTGTGTCGGTGTGAGTAGTAGGGTGGGGTAGGAATGTGTGGAAGAGAGAGATGCGTATGTGGTGAGGTGGGACGAATATGTGTGTGTGTGTGTGTGTGTGTGTGTGTGTGTGTGTGTGTGTGTGTGTGTGTGTGTGTGTGTGTGTGTGTGTGTGTGTGTGTGTGTGTTCTTTGAGTGTACGTTGGATACTCTAGGTACGAAGGTTTGTAGCCAAGGTTATGATATTTCATTGTGTGTTGTTAAGGTGTGTGTAAGGATCGTAGGAAGTGGTGGTGTGTGTGTGTGTGTGTGTGTGTGTGTGTGTGTGTGTGTGTGTGTGTGTGTGTGTGTGTGTGTGTGTGTGTGTGTGTGTGTTCTAGTCATGGGCACTGTTATTACTGCACAAACAACCACAACATTGCTTAGTGTCCATCCCTACATGTAATTCGAGGAAGCCTTATCTGTACCATCGTTTCCAGTTTAACAGATCCCCTGGTAGCGAAGGGGTTAATGGAAGCTACATCTAACCCCTCCAAGTACAAAGACTCTACCCCCACACGCAACCCTCCCAGCACACAATCCCCCCCACACAACGCTCCCCCTCCTCACAACCTCCGTACCCACACCGGATAGCGGTACTTTTGCGGACATTCCTCAGCCTTCACCCCAAACCCCTTACATTGTGTCCAACCACTTCCATACCACTACTGTTATAAATTCCTTCCTTCTGATACTTCATCCTAATTACGTAAATACTTTCCTCATCCTTTGTCTTAGTTCTCACTCCACTGACGTTATTTAGATATTTTCCCTCCACATCCTCCTCTTCCACATCTTACTTTCCACATTTAGACGCTTCTTCCTTACTATTACTCTATCCCCTTCCATCGAACCCTGGGTCCCTTGGTTTAAAGAAGTATGGTTTTATGTTCCCATCTTATTTTTCTCAGTCTTCGTATATTACTGTAGATTTCCTTTCTTCTCTCTTCTACGAGTATATGTCTTTATCCATGAACACTGACACACACACACACACACACACACACACACACACACACACACACACCCTATCTCTTTCTCTATATCTCTATCTCTGTCTTCGTCTTTGTCTGTCTGTCAGCACGTCAAAAAATCACACCACCACCAACTTCAGGAATTCCCATCAGTCTAGGCCAATACGCACTTCCTCTCCCAGCCTCGCTCTGTCCTTGATGTTGCTCCTGAACAATCGGAAGTACTCTCTCTCTCTCTCTCTCTCTCTCTCTCTCTCTCTCTCTCTCTCTCTCTCTCTCCGTCCTTACCTCGTCCTTGAAGCTCGTCCTCGTGGCCACCTTTCGCCCCCGCCTGCCTTAGCAAGTCCTCCAGGGGTGCCACCTCGGCCTCCACCCTGCGCCATCCCTCCTCCACCACCCCCACTATCTCCTCCATGGTCGTCCTCAAGTACACGTCGTCCTCCAGCATGATCCTCAAGACAGGGTTCTCCTCGTAAGACATTGAGCTCAACCTTGGGGAGGAAGAAATATTACTCCATTTAATCAGGTGACAAAATTGTTTTCCATTCTTGAGAAGGGCGAGTTTTTATTTATTTATTTATTTAAGTGGGGGAGAGGGTGAAAGCTACACTTATTCAACCCTACCCCCCCCAGCTCGAAAAAAATATCATGTAAAGCTAGCAAGATTAAACTCATGTCCTCAAACTGAAGAGGTAAAACACTTCAGCCCAAGGACGTCATCTTTACTTGCGTCACCTTCAAATGTACTCGTAACCAAGGAAAGATCGCTCGTACGTATGGCCTTAACTTTACTACACTGGTGCCTTATCTATTTTATTATCACCATTATCAAAGGAGTGTAGTTAGTAAAGGGAGAGTCTTTTCGAGCAAGAGATAAAAATTTCTCTTACTATTTTTTACTACCAAGGACTTTAAAGTTGAATAAAATTGTTTGGGGAGAACGAGAATGAAATATAAAGGGTAATTAGACCTCACTTTTTTTTTACGTATGTCAACCCTAGAATTTCACACACACACACACACACACACAC
This sequence comes from Coenobita brevimanus, assembly GCF_032717465.1. NCBI lineage: Eukaryota > Metazoa > Arthropoda > Malacostraca > Decapoda > Coenobitidae > Coenobita > Coenobita brevimanus. The sequence goes on from NC_137059.1 coordinate 1,913,540, forward strand.
ACACACACACACACACGAGAAAAAACTCACGAACACTACTGAGTTGCTTTTTCTCCCTCTGCCTCTCCTCTCTCTCTCTCTCTCTCTCTCTCTCTCTCTCTCTCTTACTTATGGTGTGGTGCGAAGTAGGGCAGCAGAGGGTGTGTTGACATGACAGCTGCCTCACACGCCCTTAGCACCGCCCTCACGCCGCCCACAAGGCCCTCCCGCCCAGGCCACACCACCACCTCACTCCCCTCCACACGCGCCTCCACCAGGAACACCGATCCACCCTCCGCACTGTCGTCCTGAAGGGGTTGCTGCAGTGAAAGAGTGATACATTAAAAAAAGAAAAAAAAAGAGAGAAAAAAGAAGGGAGAAAAGGTAGAACAATGGATATCTGTGAAATGTGAGATATATAGTACGAAAATTCTTAATCGCTCATCATTATTTTCATATTCATTTTTATCAGACATCATCATCATCAACAATAACAACAACTACAGCAAGTTATCATCATCCTTATCATCATCATCATCATCCTTATCATCAGCATTATTATCATCATTATTATTAGCAGAAGACGCAATCATCATCATCAATAGAAGCAGCAGAAGCAATCATCATCATCATCATCACACTCATCATTACCATCATCATCATCATCATCACACTCATCATCATCGTTATCATCCTCATCAGCTGTTATCATCCTTTGCACCATCCTCAGCATTATCATCATCATCATCACCAGCAGCAGCAGAGGTAATTATCATCATCCTCATAATCATCATCATCATCATCATTTCCGCAAACTCCCACATGATCAACCCACGCAAAACATTTCTCACAGATCCATTTCCCCCCATGTCTCCCTTTCCCGCCCTCTCTCCCTCACCTCCTCCTCCTGCTGGCGTGCGGGCGTGAGGGCGCGCATGAGGCTGGCCAGGGTATTGTGGAGGACGGTGCGTAGAGTCGAGGCTATCATCAGATCCACCACACGTACCATCCTGAAGGGAGTTTGAAGGAAAGTGAAGGAGTTTGAAGGAGTTTGAAGAAGTGTGAAGGAGTTTGAAGGAGTGTGAAGGATTTTGAAGGAGTCTGAAGGAGTCTGAAGGCGTTTGAAGGAGTACAAAGGTGTTTAGAAGATTACAGTAAAAAAACATGCTGAACTGCAGTACTGTCTTTTTCGGCTAATTGTAGGGTGAAAAATATGGCAATAGAACAAAAATTTCCGCCTAGACAAGGTAATGACGCATAGCTAAATATAGTCTTCATTAATCGCTTCAGTATTAGGCCAGTGTCTTAAGAAGAATCATATCCTCTGGTAGAAAGCACAATCACTTAAAAGACGCCACTGTGTTATAATTAAGATGCTCAGTCTCCTCTTCCTTTACCTCCAGCTCAAGTAAAGATCCTCAACCTCCTCTTCCTCTACCTGTCAACCTCCTCTTCCTTTACCTGTCAACTTCCACCTCCTTTACCTTCAACTTTCGCTTCCTTTACTAATTGATCTTCTCTTCCCACACCTCCCTCTACATAGCCTTCTCTTCCGTTTCCTCTCAACCCTCTCTTCCTTTACCTCCCTCTACTCAACCTTCTTTTCCTTTTCCTCTCAACCTTCCTTTCCTTTACCTCCCCCCTACTCAACCTCCTCTTCCTCTCCCTCCAAAACATACAATCCTTAACTGTATCCTCCCACACCCAATCTCTCACCTCCCTTTTCGCCCACATCATCCTGGGGGCCCTTATGTTAAATTGAGACGGACAGCTTCCCTCATTGTGCCTTCTCTGTCACCCGCTGAGCTATTGTAAACACATCTGTGATTTCTATGGCCTGTTGATTCCAAGTGTGAATATACTCCTTTTACTCTAACCTGGTCTAAAATTGCCATCTCTCCATCTTGAATACACAGTTTAACAATAGGCTGGCAGTAGAATATGATGCTAGTCACGAAGAAGTAGTATGGAAGGCATGAAGAACCGCAACCTTGCCTTTTACTCCCGCTGGACTACGTGAATTAAAATGTAAAAGGACGATAATCTGTGCCAAGTTAAGGCAAAAGGAGTATAGGACATTAATTTGCTTCAGTCCATTGGCAGATCGTCTTTTTCATTTAGACAGAGTACTACCAGACGATTTTATTCAGTTTTCGAAGGGCTATAAACTAACCATTCCAGTTCAATAAATCTCCTCTGTGCTCACTATTACGCAGACCAAACCTGACATCACCTAACCTAACTGTGAAACCTTCATGCTTTTCTAGAATAAGGTTAGAGACGAAGGATGCCAAGGTTAGGACCGGAGTAGTGGCTTTTGTGGTTAGATTAGGTCGTGTTAGGTTAGGTTAGGGTTGTGTAATATCCATAAGGATGCTGTGTAACTAAAATTAACTGGGGAGAGTAATATGAGATGGAGGGGTGGAGGAGAGAGGTATACTAGGGAGGTTGGTGTACTGTAAGTTGCAGGGAGGGCAGCGAAATGGCATGGGACAAGGTGACACGGAGGCGATCTGTTTGTGGCCACCCCATACTGGATTAAGGCGTCTGGCTATAGACAGATGGACAGATAGATAGACAGAATATGAGAAAAAGGATGTCCAAACTAGAGGGGCACTCAGTAGAACGCATACCCCCGCACACTCACTTGAGGACGGAAGTGTGGGAGTGTCGTGTGAGGGTGGATGAGCCAGTGGTGCTTCTGGGGGAGCCGACACGCTTCTCGCCACTCAGCAACTCAGACCCTGCATAAGACAAGGATAGCAGCAGTGACTGAATGAGCTAATATTCTGCTTAATCATACTTGTACTTACTTTCATATGTTTACTTAATGATTTAACACCTTAATCATACTTCGAGTCTTCTGAAACATTCTTACACTTATTAAGACACTATTTTGTATTTAATCATAAGTCATTTTCTCTGACCGTCAATGTGTGTCTGTCTGTCTGTCTTAGCATTACGACTGAGGCATAGCATCGACCGCATCACCTCGGTCTCGACTTCGACCTCCACCTCCACAGCTGACCCTGGGCTTGACCCCTATCTCGAGGCCAGATGAAAAGTATTAAGGTCACGTAATACTTCCGAGGCAAAATTCAGGTGACGGAGCAAGAGGTAGATTCCAAAACAAACAAACATGCAAACACACACACACACACAAACTCTCTCTCTCTCTCTCTCTCTCTTTCTTACCGTCAAGGTCCTGGGGTGCGTCGTCGGAGTGTGTCATAGCCGCCACCACCTGAAGGAGTAGAGTCCTGTAGGAAGCCAGACGCGTCCTCACCACCTCCAGCCTCTCTTCCTGCACCCCTACCCACGCATCCACACTACACGGCTCCTCACACCCCACCTGTCCATTGAAGTCACTCTAATATTTCATTCTTCTGTTGTACACTCGGCATTAAAAGTCCTGCTGCTTTTCCTGTTCTTCTGTTTAAGGACTTTGAAAATCAGTGTGGTGAATCAGCAGTATCTGACAGTGATAGTTTTATTTAGCAATAGATCAGTGTCATTAGTGTACCCATCCCTACACCCCTACACCCCTACACACACACACACACACACACACACACACACACACACTCACCACAACTCCCCCACGCACACACCACATCCCCCACACAGTGACACACACCTATACTCACCCCTCCCCACCCACACACACCATTCACTCCTTACCCTCACCCACCAACCCGCTCACCACTCCCCCACCACCCACAACCCACCTGCAGAAGGCCCATATGAGAAATGCGATGAGACAAGGCAGCTACATTAACCAGGGTACCGTGGAAGGGAGGCTGGAGAGTAAGAAGATAGGCCGTCAATCTTATTTTTGCCTCTCTCACTTTGCGCGTTCTTACACTGTGCCGCCACACATGCCACGTCTTACTCAGGCGAAAGTTGCGGAAGAATCGAATCTGGCAGGATGAAAGAGAGACTGAGAGCATGATTTAAGTGATCAGTATTTGTTACTATCATTATCATCTTAACATCAACTTGGACACTGAAAAGTAGGGTTCAGATGATAGTGTGTGTGATCATAATTTGAGATGAAGAATGGTATATAGAATTTTATTGATATCTTAAGGAAGTGAGATGATCTGAGAGGATTTTATTTGCATCCAGAGCATAAACTGAAAAGTGCATGTGCGAATGTGTTCAAGAAAAAATGTATTATTACTGCCTCCTCTGAAATGCTTGCCTTTGCTGGAGTTAATCCCAAGATCAGTGATTGAATGGCAGGTCCCCCTCCCCCTATCACACCACATCACATCACGTCAAACTACACCACACCACTCCACGCCACACCACACCACACCACCTACTCCCCTATCTGCTGTCCTCCTTTTCCTTCTAGCTGCTAAAATTATGAAAACTGAACCCACTAACCTTCCTTAAACGTGAGTAGAGTGACACCTCTCTCTGGAAGTCTGCCATGGACGTGAAGCACACCTCACTCCCCCACACCTGCGTCACCCCGGCACTGCTTAGGATGGCATACTGACTGGCTCCACGCGGCCGTCTTATCACCACGCTGTGTATTATTATTATTATTATTATTATTGTTATTATTGCTATAGCTTTTAATGTTATTGCTATTATGAGACGGTGGGAAGAGATCAAAGGATGGGATGGAGAGGTATATGAGAGAGGGATATGTGAACTGGAGGTGAGAGGGCAGACTGATGGCGGACAGGGTAACATGCAGGTGATTCGTCTGAAGTTATGGTTACAGAACTTGTAGTACAGGTATGTGGGCAATCAAGGGGCAAGGTAAAGTAAGGTAACTGATGTAGCAAGAGTATAGTCGTTGAAATAATTGACAGGAAGCAAAAATAGAATAGCTAAAAAGCGGCAAGGAAAAGGTAGTCAAGAATTTCGACACCCATGGTACTCACTTAAAATCATAAGGGTTGTAGTGTAAGTGGTGAACCGAGAGGCGAGGGGCGAGGTAAAGTAGTGTCCCAGTTTGTTGGACCAGCTGGACCGCCTCACCCAGACTGGCGGGGGGCACGGAGGGGGGCGCTACCAGGGGGGGCAGCCGCACCTCCCACTCCTCCGGGGAGGCCTCAGCAACGGGGGCCAGGGGGGGCAAGGGCAGGGACGTGAGGCTGGGGGGTACTGATCCTGGGGTATGAGGTGTGGGTTCTCCTGGGGTACGAGGCTCTCCCACTTGGATGGTCGGCTGCAACAACAACAACAACAACAAAAACTACAACAAAAGCTACACGAAAAGCTGCAACAAAAGCTACAACAATAGTCAGCAGTATTAAAAGTTTAGAAAAATGTGTGTGTAATTCACCGGGTCGGTCAGGATCACTTAATGGTCGTGATTGTCAGCTTTTTACCCTCCCGGAAGGGAGCTGAGAGCTCATATAGTCCGATCTAAGGGCAAGGCTGTGACCTTCACACAAGCACACACCCGTCCCCTTGCTCAAGGGGGACAGTAACCACCCACTTCGTCAGTGAAACTTTTCGCAACCTGAGCGAGGCGCGAACCCCCGTCCACCAGTTGGCAGGCGGGAACGTTACCACTGCACCAGCGAGCGGTGTGTGTGTGTGTGTGTGTGTGTGTGTGTGTGTGTGTGTGTGTGTGTGTGTGACATACCAGAGTAACTGTAACGCCATGTCTAGGGTGCTCCTCCCCCTCAGCCGCCTTCTGTTGCGCCTGCGCGGTCGACGGTGGGGGCGCAGTCGTGGTCATCCTCCCCTTCCTTCTGGCTGACGGTCGCTGGCATGTAGGGTCATGGAATCAATAATTTTTAAAGTGCTCTCTACATCAACTTCCTATTCTCTGTTCATTTTTACTTGGCCTAAAATTACCATATCTTCCTGTGCTGTATTAATTTTAACTTGGCGCAAAATTGCCATCTGTAAGTCTTGAATTTTGAGTTATAAATAGGGGTGAACGCTAAAATATGATTCTAATCTGAAAAAAAAAAAAGTGCATTGGAGCGGATGTAGAGGGATTGCACTGTCTTATTTTGCAATGGATCTACGGGACATAAGTTGCAAAAGGACGAAAATATCCTGCACGTGAAGGAAAGTGAAAAGGTAAGGAGAAAGTTAAGGTGAATTTGGGTTAAGAAAAGACAAAGATAACACAAAAAATATAGAAATGGTTAAGAACGCCAATTCTCTCAAAATAATGACAAGGTAACATAGGAGTAAAGATATGAGAAGATAATTTATAGATAAGGGGAGACGAAGTTAACTAAAAAAACAACAGGAAAGATATTAAAAGTAGAGAGTTTTGTTTACTTAGGCCAGCTGAGTTGATGTGAATCGACTGCTTTTTACAAGAATACGCATCTTTGTTTTTCCAGATTAGCTAATAGGCTTAATCAGTTCTGCCTGTCTAGCCCTCTGTCTATCTGTCCAGCTATCCGTCTATCTATTGCCCGATGCTGCATTCTATGAGGGGTGGTCCTTCAGGCGTTGCTGTCCTTACTCATTAACAACCCCTCTTTGCACAACACACCTCACACTTCTACATATTTTATACCTTAACTCCGTGTCACTCCCTCTCTCGTCCTAGGCTACCTTTCACTCTATTCATTCTGCTGTTTATGAGGAGAGTACACTGGCTTTGTTTACCTAAATCAGCTGATCGGGGAGTGTATCGGCTGCTTCCTGACCCTCGGCGTAATGAAGAGGGCTCACACGGCGTCCTGTCTCCATAGCAACGGTCAACACTCCCGCACACCACCAGTACAAACAAAAGAAGTCACAGATGAAAACACAGATTAATATACATAGTTGATTTGAATATATTTTAACATATTCTTTCTAAGTTTTTTCCACTGGTATCTGAGTTGCTTGATTTTATTTTTATGTTTCCATTATCATCATCGTCCTCTTTGTCACCTGTAAATTACACAGAGGAAAAGATACTTCTGTTAATGTTTATTTTTTCATGGCTTATATTTGCACTGTTATAATAAGGTGTTTGGTTTATAACTTTTATCATCATCATCATCAATCATCCCTATCGTTTTCATTACTGTCACTGTCATCATTATAATCATCATCAATCTCCACCTCCACCACCACCACCACCATCACCATAATAATCATCATCATAATTTATCATCCTTTTTATCTTTAAGCACTGAACAAACTATATCATCTAGTCTTATTCAAAATACCCTCCACAACCATCCCTACCCTTCCTCCTCTCGGAATTTAAGAACATAATTATTACACATATATCTAAAAAGACCAGTCAGGATTTTTAGTGAGGCTGTCAGAGTGCCCCCAGAAATTTATGATTCTTTACCCTCCCTTCCCGGTGGTGGAGAGGGACGCCTTCACGTGGTGGCACCGATAGAACGGAAGATCTGCCCGGTTATACAGACGTCCCTAAACCCCCTCTCTATCCCCGAAAAGGAGGATGGTGGGCTGCAAGAGGAGGGGAACTTCAGCCTGCAGTCCACTGGGTTCACGTTTCAAATAGGCTTAGGGTTGCAGCTACTACTATACTCCCTTAACTTTAGGTGTAAAACAACCATCCATCTTGAATGCTGATCTGTAACAAGAGACTGACTCATATATGGCGCTAGTCACGAGGAAGTGCTATGGGGAGGATGTGGAGCCGTACTGATGTCTTATTCTGCCACTGAGCTACGGGAAATAAGCTGAAAAATTGTGAAAACACCAAAGTTAAAGTGAAATACTGAAAATAGTCCAGTTAAAGTGAATGAATTATACAAACGTCCCCTCTCCTTCTTCCCCTCCAAGACCATCACCATCTCAGCCTTCGGGGTCGAGAATACTTGACCAGAAAAAATACGACCACTACTACTGTTATTACTACGACTGCTACGACCACGACTACTATTTCTACGACTGCTACTGCTACTACTACTAATAACAATAATAATAATGTTCCTTACTTTCTTATATGCCAGAGGGATTTGGAACTAGATGAAAGGAAACATGCTTATATACAAGATGTTGTGAATGAATAGTCTCTCTCTCTCTCTCTCTCTCTCTCTCTCTCTCTCTCTCTCTCTCACTCTCTCTCTCTCTCTCTCTCGGCCTCTCTGTCTCTATGTATGTATGTATGTATGTATGTACCTTTTTTCCGGCCGTTTTATTTCCTTTTCTATCGCAACGGAGAATAACAGGAAACGGGACGAGGATGGACGGAAGGCAGGGCGGACGTGTCTTAAGACCTGATGTTCTTACTATTGATCTACATGTGGAGGAACGCACTGGACACCAAGCGATCAATGTGTGTGTGTGTGTGTGTGTGTGTGTGTGTGTGTGTGTGTGTGTGTGTGTGTGTGTGTGTGTGTGTGTGTGTGTGTGTGTGTGTGTGTTTACAATTATATATACCCCGACACACACCCACACTCACACACCCACTCCCCCTCACACCTTCTTTCCCCACACACACAAACACACAGACACCTCCCATAAACAAAGCAATTATCACCCCAAGAATGGCGTTCCTACGACAGACTAATTTTCTTAACCCAGGGTCACTCCTACATCTCTGGGGACGCTTTCTCGCAGCCCACGCCATCACAAGATCCTCCATTGTCCTCACCCTATTATCTCAGTCTATTATCATCGTGGCAATGACTTACGTTCAGTATCTGCCTCTGTAGCTAATTATACGATGGGGTTCGTGAGGGTTCTTGTCAATGATCGAGCTTTGTTTTTGTACTGGTGGAGACTTGGTGGCCTTGCACAGTCAGCTACGGAATTCTTGTCGCTGATTCCTGCCCACACTTCCACCCCTACCTTACCGAGGGTAGGGAGAGACTTTTGTTGTAATGTGTTGTAAAGAAACTGTCACATCTCACACTTCCACATTTCACACTTCCACATCTCGCACTTCCACAGGACCACATCTCACACTGCCACATCTCTCACATCCACGTCTCACGCTTTCACATCTCGCACTTCCACAGGACCACATCTCACACTGCCACATCTCACACTGCCACATCTCACACTGCCACATCTCACACTGCCACACTTTACACTTCCACATCTCACACTGCCACATCTCACACTTCCACATCTCACACTTCCGCATCTCACACTGCCACATCTCACACTGCCACATCTCACACTGCCACATCTCACACTGCCACATCTCACACTGCCACATCTCACACTGCCACATCTCACACTGCCACAACTCACACTGCCACATCTCACACTGCCACACCTCACACTGCCACACCTCACACTGCCACACCTCACGCTTCCTTCACACTGCCATACATCACTTCGCACTGCCACACCACACAGTCAAACATATGCAGCCTTCACTAACCCTACCTCTTCTTATGTGCCTTTCCAAGATAAATTTAAGTGTTGCGGTAGTAATAAAAATAAGATAAACTATTATATGCCGTGGTTAATTGGGTAAATAAATTGTTACATTTTACTGCAAACGCCAGATTAATAGGCACTTTATTTCTCCCTATGCAAATTATGTTGGCGAGGAGTATAAGTTTAAATATCTTCAGTAAAGTGCCGTCTCTCTTACTACTTTATTTCCATCACCAGCTGGCTTTATTCAGCTGGGGAAAACTTTAAGGACTCAAAGGGTTAGATGGTGTCTGCAGTAACCCTTAAAATATGAGAGACGTTTCTAAAATAAAAATATAACAGTAATAGTGGTAGAGGTAATAGTAGTAGTAGTAGTAGTAGTAGTAGTGGTAACAGCAGTAGTGGTATTAGTATTAGGATTAGGAATAGTATTAGTAGTAGTAGTAGCAGTAGCATTAATACTAATACTAATAAATAAATAATAATAAAAATAATAATAATAATCATCATCATCATCACTATCATCATCATCTTTACAATAATTATTCCCAAAAGATAGGAAAATAAATTAAACTTACTTTATGTCACGGGCTCTGAAGGGACAAAAATCTCTATTCTGTGTAAGTAAAGTCAAAGATACACTGCATTTCTTCATGAGTAGGTAAAAATTAAATATATAAGACGTCCTCAGGCTGAAAAGGTTTATAAATAGCCACATCCCCCCACGACTGACAAACAGGAAGTATGTTTCTCCCTCGGCAAGATATGTTAGGGAGAAGGCATAATAAATCTGAAAAGCGCCTGGCACGAGAGAGAGAGAGAGAGAGAGAGAGGGGGGGGGAGCACTTGGCCACCCTCCCAATCTAGGCTGGCCAAGTACCCTGCCAGCAATTGGGGTCATGTTGCTGGGATCAGTGACCTTGAATCACGTGTCAGGTGCAATTATAAGAGGTCAAGATAAGGAACAGGTGAAGCACTGGCACTGTTGTCGTTACTGTTGGTTGTTTTTATTGCAATCCCAGGACAGACGTGAACTCAGCGGACCTTAGGAAACTTGCCACTTCAACCGGACACTCCCACAGATGTAATAGTAATAGCCTTGTAATAGACTACCTGGATAATAGCAAAGAGGACAACAGTAATTATAAAAGTGACCCAGGTACTACTACAAAATAAAAAGTATTAAAAATCTAGCACCAACAGAGAGAATATTTTGTGGTCATGGTGCTGTGATGATACTGATGATGATGATGATGATGGTGATGATAGTGACGTGTGCGCCGTACATGGGGGAGGTGTGTAGGTGTGGGTTGGCAGGGGGGCGTGGGTGTAGGTGTGGGTGTGGGTCGGGGACAATAAGGATACTTCCCGTTGATAATAAGCCCAGATTGAACCGACCTACCGAACGCTCCTCGTGTGTGTGTGTGTGTGTGTGTGTGTGTGTGTGTGTGTGTGTGTGTGTGTGTGTGTGTGTGTGTGTGTGTGTGTGTGTGTGTGTGTGTTTCAGTACAACAACACATCCTCGTCTAACAAATTTATTTAATCACTATTTCCTCATTTAATGGTGATAATATTTATTAATTTTCAGTGCTTTGACTTTTATTTTTTATTTTTAACGCTGTCATTAGAATTTACTATGCTTTAAGCCTGGTGGTCTAGTGGGTTAGGGTGCTCTGGATGCATGTGGGCCAGAAGGGTGTGAGTCAGAGGGATGGTTGTGATGTATTTCTCACATAATGCTACTCATAGGAAAAGCGACTGGTCACTCGCCCTAAATTTCTGGATTATGTAGCCTAGCCGTGGCCCCTTACGATGAAGATCAAGCAATATGATGATGATGATAATAATAATAATAATAATAATAATAATAATAAATACACAACCTAAATACTGAGGCTGGCAGGTGGTTCATCTCTAATAATAACAATAATAATAATAATAATAATAATAATAATAATGATAATAATAATAATAATAATAATAATACCACAACCCCTTCCAGTCGCAATAAATTGAGCTAGGTTAGCAGGTGGTTGAATATATCTTTTCTTTATAATCTCATTCAATTATTTCAACATGTGTGAGAGAGTAAGAGAGGCAGGGAGAAAGTGAGAGAGGGAAAATTGTTAGAATAAGAATGAGGGAGAGAGTGAGGAACTGTGTGAGAAAGGGTGTAAAAGAGAAAAAGTGTGGGAGAATTAGAGACAGGGAAAGAGAGGACGGAGCAGAGTAAAATTTGACAGACTGGGAAGGAGAAGCAGAGAGAGAAAAGATACTAGGAGATCAAGGAGACGACATACAGACAGAAAGACAGGCAGCAGACAGACAGACAGACACCCACACACCCACACCCACATCCACACACACACACACACACACACACACACAAACAATCTCCTTCCACACACAAACAGCAAAGCGGGAAATGAAAAGCGCAAGGAACTACAGTATAGGAAGTGCAAGACGCTGAATCGTGACTCATAAGTAATACATGCACTTGACTTCCACATTTCCACTACACGATATTGTCTTCCAGTCACGTGAACCTGTGTGTGTGTGTGTGTGTGTGTGTGTGTGTGTGTGTGTGTGTGTGTGTGTGTGTGTGTGTGTGTGTGTGGCGAAAAGCACATCAGAGAAAAGAGAATCGAGAAACAATACTCAGAGACTGCATACCTCCGCCAACGCCTATACCAGACAAATCAGATCACCACCAAAATGAAATCAGCTCTTCCTTGACCCATAACCTTCATATCCACAAACTTGTACTGAAATCCTCCAATAACTTTTTGAGATATCTCCTGTTTATCTATCTATCTCTCTACGAGTATCTACAGACAGACGCCATAATCCCGTAAGGGGTGGCCACAAACTTTTCGCCTCGTGAAAAAAAAAAAAAAAAAAAACTCAGATCACCACTAAATTTTTATCAGCTCTTCCTCTGCCCATGACCTAAATATCCACAAACTTTCATTGACATTCATCCATAACTTTTTGGTGTATCTTGTGGACTAACAAAATAACAGACAAACAGGGATGATTGCATAACTTTCTCGACTCTATATCGCTGGGAGATCTATGAAAGTAAGGAGCCTATTTTAACTACCCTGGAGATTTCTTAACCCCATTTACTTAGCGAAAAAGGAAAGTACGAAAAATGGACCATCCTCACCCTGCCCAGAAATAATCCATACAATCATCCACGTATCAATCGAGCCCCAGAAACGAAGCTCAGGTGTCTAAAGGCTATAAATACGACTGGGATAGAGACTGATCGCGATGTCACCAGTGCAGGGGACTAAACAGCGAAGATGCAACTCCTCCTTTCGTTATCATAGTCACTGGATTAAGATGCTGATCCACGAAACCTTCACTCTTACATTTCCGCTTCCTCAGTAACTTTTGGCATTGATCGGGGCCAGTATAATTACCACTAACATGAAATTATTATCGATTAGAAGGAGAAGTTCAGGAGCCATTGTCGTCATCTCATCTCAGCCATATTTCGTCTTGCCGTAGAGAGATTAGAATCTAAACGACGCTATCATACTGAAGGGATAAATGCGCACGTCATAACTAACATTACATTCATAAGAAACCCTGATGAAGGATATGTCCCAGTAAACCCACCGGATAAAAAAATAAGCATCATCAGTATCAGGATCACCATCATCAACATCCACCTCTTCCTTCTGCTGCTGCTGCTGCTGCTCCTCCTCCTCCTCCTCCTCATCATCATCATCATCATCATCACCTCTTCCTTCTCCTTCTCCTCCTCCTCCTCATCATCATCATCATCATCATCATCATCATCAAACCATCTTCCTAACCTTTTTTCTCCACCTAAAGTTGAGGAGAAGTGGGATCCAGAAACAAGGAAGGAAAAAGTAGGTAAGTGGGAGAACTATCAACAGCATACCCTGTGAAACGGGCAACACACTCATTGGTATATCATTCATGCCCTCGAAATCCTGACTCCACCTCAAAGGGTTAAGTATCTGAAGACATTTTTTATTTGTTCTCATTATAGATGCCCTTCACATACACTGTCATATGTCAGAATATATCCATCGACTAAGATTATATATAAAAAAAAAAAAAAAATGGGATGCCAATTATCTCCCCTCCAACCTATCTAGACGAGTCCTTTAATGGGCATCACCACCACCAAAATCACCACCACTGTCGTAATCACCACCACCATCATCACCGAACACACACACTATCACCACCTCTACCATCACCACTATCTTGATCAACCACCACCACCGCCACCATCAGCACCACCACCACCACCATAACTATCACCACCTCCGTACACTACCACCACCACCACCATCTGCACCTTCTTCACCCCCCTCCCTCCCCCCTCTCTCTCTCTCATCCTTCCTCCCTTCATTCCTCTCACATTCTATCTTTCATCATCATCTCCTTCCCTCACCCCCTCCCTCCTTCTATTCTTCCTTCATACCTCCCCCTCTCCCTCCATGCATCACATCACAACCACCCCGCGCACATCAAAACAAACACACCCTCCCTCAGTATACTACCTTGACTCAAATCCTTTAAAACTTTGAGGCTTAGGATTTCTCTGAGCAAAAAAAAAATCCTCAGGTGTTAGCATAATTAAAATCCCTAGGTGAAGAAACTCTACCAAAAGGGTTACTCTAGACGGTTTTTTTAGCCTTTGATTCTTACGATTTCGCTCGGTTGAAACAAAATCGTCCGGTGTTAGGCTGATCAGACTACTCAGGTCCACCACTACACCATTCCTGAATGCAAAGCCCTAGCATGTGTTCAATATGTGCAGTGGGTGTTAGCGCTGAAACGGTGGCATGTGAAGGTGCGTTGCCCGCTGGATTGCTAGGCCTTAGGGAACAGAATGTGGAGTGTTTGTCCAGACTCAGACACATAAAGGAAAAGGCAGGGAAAGGGTAAACTTGCCTCACCAACACTCCCACCATTATCCACTCCTCTTCCTCTACCAACCCGCACAGAGCAACGCGGGGGTATAAGATCAAGGCAACGGGATACCCAGCTCAGTTGATGTCATGGTAGCGTGCAGGACTGTTGTGGTGAGCGCTGTGGCGGTGGTGGTGAGTGTGGTGTTGGTAGTGGTAGTGTTGGCTCTACAAAATGACACACCTGAGAGGAAAAATGAGGCTATTGTGTTGGAGACTCGTATACAGGTAAATATAATTGATTTTTGAGTTACTCTGGGGTATGTTTGAGTGCGTACTGTGTTGTGAGTGCGTAGGCTGTGCTGGTGGGCTTGTCTCTCACCAGTGACACACCTGAGGGTAAAAGGAATGCTATTGTGTAGGAGATTCATAGGCAGGTGAAGTTAAGGTGAGTTTCCTGGCTTGTTTTGGGGTATGTTTAGGTGTGTTTCAATAATGAGAGTGGTGGTGAGTGTGGTGGTGGTGGTGGTGAGTGTGGTTGTGGTGGTGGTGAATGTGCTGGTGGCGATGGTGTGTGTGGTGGTGGTGGTGGTGTTTAGTGCTGGTGGTGGCGACTGTGGTATTGGTGGAGTTACTGTAAGCTCTCCACACTGATACAACTAATGAGAGAAAAGAGGTTATTATGTTGGTGAATCATACCCCGCCATTAAGGTAAGTTTACTGGGTTATTTTTGAGTATGATTGAGTGTGTCGTGCGAAGGGAGGCAATGTGATACTCGCACCTCGTCAACCTTGTACTAAAACAGCCTCAAGAACTGGATTGTCTTTTTGTTTTGCACTGTTTATCTCCGGACTATTTCACGCATTTAAAGAGACAGTTGGTACGGATAGAGTTACATTAATCTTATCAGCTAGAGACCTTAATTTCTATCTTATTGTGGCTAATGGCAGACGATTTAAGTTACGGTTTTCCACTCACGGTAAAGGAAGAGATGAAATATTAGGCAAACTTGTCTTCGATTGTACGCTGTGAGGTGAGGGTAATGAATGGGGACCAGATGGTGGTGGTGATGGTGGTTTAGTGGTGTTGGTGGTGATGGTGGTGGTGGCATTAGACAGCTCGACGCCCCTTACCCCGTGATGCGTAGGCCACCCGACCGACCGACACACACACACACACACACACACACACACACACACACACACACACACACACACACATATCCTGGGGGCGGTACTTTGGTATAGTTAAGGTTGAATGAGCCGCACGTTTTCAGTGAGGTCGTGTGTGTGTGTGTGTGTGTGTGTGTGTGTGTGTGTGTGTGTGTGTGTGTGTGTGTGTGTGTGTGTGTGTGTGTGTGTGTGTGTGTGTGTGTGTGTGTTTTTATTTCAGGTCTCAGTTTTCGTCTAGAACACGTGCCTCAGTGGTTGGCTTACATACTGGGTTGCATTTATAAAGAGACTTAACCAATTTTCTCCAATAAATAAGCTTATACGAGACTTAAATATCATCATAAATTCCATAGCTGTCTTGTATATGAAGGATTTATGTAACACAAAATAGGGCAGTAATGTGTGATAAGCACTATAAATCACTTAGGAAAAGGTGTTAGGGAACTTCCTTTACCGACGAGAATGCAGGGCTAGTGCTTTTATTCTTATTCTAATTATTATTTTTCTTCTTCTTATTATTATTACTTCTGCTACTTCTACTTCTACTACTACTACTACTACTACTATTATTATTATTATTATTATTTACACTCCCCAAACGTCAGAGAGTATCTTTGCTCCTGACACTCTTTTGCTTTCTTCATATTGCTGTCATATCAAAAAAAAACTATTCATCACTTTCCATTACTAAAGCAGAGATGGAAAAGGCAGGGAAGTGTTGATGGTGATGATAGTGCTGGATTAAGAGGGGAAAAAGGGGAAACAAACTGAATCCGCCAGTCTGACCGGCTCCGATGATTGGATTTACCGTTCTTTTATTTTTGGAATCGTCGAGGTGCTGCCCATCCATCAAGGAATTAAAAACGGATTTCGGAAAGTGAAGGTGGCTGTGGACTTTTTAGGAGTGTGTGTGAAATTCTGCCCTATTTAAGGAAAGATGGATAATACGAGATGGAAAGTTGCAAAGAAAATTAATAAAGTAACAATGAGTGACAGAAATGAGAGGAAGAGGGAAGAAGGAAGAGAAAGGGAGGGGTGAGAGGGCAGAGGGACGGGGAGGGAGAGGAAAGAAAGGATAGGAAGGAGAGGAAAGGAAAGGAATGGAAGGAAAATTAGGGAGAAAGGATGAAGGAGCGGAAGAATGAAATAGGGAGAGGAAAGGGAGGGAGGGGGATGGAGGGGACAGAAGGGGGAGGAAGGGAATGGTAAGGAAGGAAAGTGAATGAGGGAGAGAGAGGGAGAGGAAGGAAGGAAGGGAGAGGGAGAGGAAAGAAGGGGGATGGAGGGGAAAGAAGGAGAAGGAAGGGAATGGAAAGGAAGGGAAGTGAGTGAGGGAGAGAGAGGGAGAGGAAGGAAGGAAGGGAGAGGGAGAGGAAAGAAGGGAGAGAGGGAGGGGGAAGGGGACACGGGATGTGGCCAGGCGGGGCTATAAAGGCAAGGTGAGACGGATCGTGGTGTTTAGTTGTTGTGATGGCGAGGTGGTGCGAGGTGGTGGTGGTGGTGGTGCTGGTGGGGGTGTGTGCCCAGGTGGTGAGAGGGGCCATCTTCTCTGATAAGGGCGTGGAGGTGAGCATAGCTATCCCTGCTTCGTAATCTCATCGCAACACCTTTTCGTGAGCGACTTATTTTGCTTATTACACCTTTCCTCACCTTTTTAACATCAGATTACTATTCACATATACAGTACAGAAGGATATTAGCCAGCCGTAACAAAAATACCAAAAACAAATCGCTAAGGAAGAGGTGTTAAGGAGCTTCCTTACCCATGGGCTTATATTCCCATTCGCTAAGCACCCTAACACCTCTTCCTTAGCGATTTGTTTTGGATATGTGTGGTCACTACGGTATGTTATGCAGGGTATGGTTATATGAGATGGATTTATGTAGCACAATAGGACAGTAAGGTGTCATAGGTAAAATAAATCGCTTAGGAAATGGTGTTAGGGAGCTTTTCCAACAGACGAGAATACGGATCATAGCCTCTTCAGTTCAAGGATGTTTCTGCTTAAGTCAGTCTACATTCAGGCGATTTTATTCTTAAGATTCTTTTAAGATGATATAATATTAGGTCTTTTAATCAAAAACTTCGTAAGTAAAATCAACTTAGTAGGGAAGGTATAGCGAAAAGCACGTCATCGGGTGGAATGGGTTCACTTTTACACACTCTTCACTTTCAATTGGCCCAAAATTGTCATCTCTCCATCTCGAATGCTGAGTTATAACAAGAGATTAACACTAGAATATGATGCTAGTCACGAAGAAGTGTTATGATAAGACTGTAGATATGCCCCTGCCTTTTTCCAACAATGAGCTACGTGAAATAAGCTAGAAAAAGAAAATATACTATCTATCTATCTATCTGTCTATCAATTTATCCATCTATCCATCCATTCATCCATCCATCCATCTATCTATCTATCAATCATTGTATCTCTCTGTCTGTCTATCCATCCGTCCATACATCCAGTCAACCTTCTGTCTATCCATCCATCCACCCATCCATCCACCCGTCCATCCACCAGTCCATCCATCCATCCATCCTTCAGTCTATCTATCTATCCACCCATCCATCCATCAATCTATCGATCTATTCATCTATCAATACCCAAGATTAGAAGGAAGTTGTCTAGCCCAGCAGGAAGTGAGTTAACAAGGACCCAAACATATATTTAAGAGAAAGTATAATGAATCACAAATGAGAGTGAAGAGTTGAAGCGTGACAGAGTGAGATAGTCGGCCGTGGATCCCATTTGTTTTGGCACAGAGGCTCCCTAACACCTCTTCCTTAGCGATTTAGTTTGGATATAAAACCTAATAATTTTTCGTGCATCTTAGTGAGGTGGACGGGGAGATGGGGGCGGGGAAGACCGAGGATGATGTGGAAAGAAAGAATGGAAAGATGAGGATGATGTGGAAAGAAAGAATGGAGAGATGTATGAGGGATGGAATGTGAGTTAGAGGGGAAGATGAAGAAGGGGAAGACCAAGGATGATGTGGAAAGAAAGAATGGAGAGATTTATGAGAGATGAGCTGTGAATTAGAGGGGGAAATTGGGAGAGGCAAGGTATGTGGAAGGTATTAAGAATATATGGAGTGGAGGGGAAATTGTTGAGTACTGTGAAGAGTATGTACGAGGGAGCTAGGGCTACGGTGCGAGTGGATGGTGAGCAGAGTGAGTTCTTTGATCTCAATGATGTGGAGGGAAAGAGTGGAAAGATATATGAGAGAGGGGGTGTGAGTTACAGGGAGGGCAGACAAATGGCAGAGGACAGGGCGACATGCAGAGGATTTGTTTGCAGTCACACCTGATGGGATTAAGGCCTCTGGCTGTAGATAGATAGAGATAGACAGACAGATAGATAGATAGATATAGTATGTTAGTGATATTTTTTCAATACTGACGCTCACTGGTATCAGAAACATATAGAAAGATATTAAGGTATAACAGGAAAAATAAATCGCTAAGGAAATGATGTTAGGGAACTAAGCTGGAGAGGGAAGCCAGTTATATATACTAGACAGCCATGTATAGACAAAACAAGTCGCTAAGGAAAAGGTGTAACAGAACAAAGGCAGTGAGAAAGCCAGGTATATAATATTAGTCATGTACAGGCAGAATAAGTCACCAAGGAAGGGGTGTTACGGAACGAAGCCAGTGGGGAACCCGGCTATATATATTACAGTGTGTACCACTTGGCTGTCACTCTTACTTTTTGCTCTCACTCTTAGTCTCTCTCAAATATTTACTTTCACTACCAATGCCATTTACTTTTCTTCACCAGTACTCTCTCTCAGCGGGGAAAAAAGGAAGACAGATAGTGGCCAGATGGTACTTAACACCTTCCATTTTTTTACTTATTTTGACATTTCGTTGAGCCTCAAAAAATTACCTTAACCCCCTCCCATTTTTTATTTATTTTGGCATTTCGTTGAACCTAAAAAATGACCTAACCCCTCCCATTTTTTTTTTTACTTATTTTGGCATTTCGTTGTGCCTCAAAAAATGACCTTAACCCTTCCCATTTCTTACTTATTTTGGTATTTCGTTGAACCTAAAAAAAATGACTTAACCCCTTTCACTGTTATACTTATTTTGGCATTTCGTTGGGCCTCAAAAAATGACCTAACCCCCTCCCATTTTTAATTTATTTTGGCATTTCGTTGAGCCTAAAAAATGACCTAACCCCTCCCATTTTTTTTTACTTATTTTGGCATTTCGTTGAACCTCAAAAAATGACCTTAACTCCCTTCCATTTTCTACTTATTTTGGCATTTCGTTGAGCCTAAAAAATGACCTTAACCCCTTTCATTTTTATACTTATTTTCGTATTTCGTTAAGCCTGAAAAAAAAAAATCTTATTAATTACCTACCAACACTATCCAGCTTTTACTCTAACTTGGCCTAAAATTGCCATCTCTCCATCATGAATGTTGAGTTGTAACAATGAATTAGTACTAAGATATTATGCTAGTCATGAAGAAGTGCAATGGATAAGATGTACTCGCAATCCCGTACAGTGTTGCCTTATTTAGCCTTAAGTGGTTAAATACCTGGCCAAAGTGAAATACCTGGCCAGATGTTAAATACCTGGCCAAAGTTAATTACCTGGCCAAAGTTAAGTACCTGAAATGTTAATTACCTGGCAAATTTAAATACCTAGTCAAAGTTAAATACCTGACAAAGTTAAATACCTGGCAAATTTAAATACCTGACAAAGTTAAATACCTGGCAAAGTTAAATACCTGGCCAAAGTTAAATACCTGGCAAAGTTAAATACCTGGCCTAAATTAAATACCTGGCCAAAGTTAAATACCTGGCAAAGTTAAATACCTGACAAAGTTAAATACCTGGCCAAAGTTAAATACCTGGCAAAGTTAAATACCTGGCAAAGTTAAATACCCGGCAAGATGTTAAGTATCTGGACAAAGGTAAATACGTGGCAAAAAAGGACACAAGAACCGGAAAGGAGGAAAGAATTTTGAGTTATAAATAGATGGTGAACAGACTGGAAGCCGTGGGGACAGGGGAGTCGTGGGGAGAGGGGAGACGAAGGAAGGGAGAGCGGGAGGGAGGATGTGGGTGGGAAAAGGGAGGATGAGTAGGGAAGCGTGGGTGGGGAGGGAGAGAGGGGAGGGTGTGGGTGGGGAGGGAGAGAGACGGTTTGAGAGGGGGAAGGATGTGGCAGGGTGAAGGGAGATACGGAAATGGGGAAATGAAGGAAAGGAAAGAATGGAGGAATGGGAGAGGGGAAGAGGATAAGAGAAGAGGGTGTGAGGGTGAGGGAAGAGATAGGGTGAGGTAAGGGCGGAGGCGTAGGGAAGGTGAGGGATCGCATGGGGGAGTGAGGGGGTAAAGAATGAGAGAAGGGGAAAGGTGGGTGGCGGAAAGAAGGGGAGAGGGGGCAGGGACAGGAAAGAATAGTGGAAAAAGGAAGGGTAGTCAAGGAAGAGTAAGGATTTGGGGAGGGGAAGGAATGAGGAAATTGTGAAGGAAGTGAATGAATGAGAGAATGATGGAAGGAGGCTAGAGAGGGGGTGAGCTGAGGGGGAAGGCAAAATGGGATATGGGAAAGGAGGGTAAAATGGGGAAGGAGGGAGTATGGGGAATGGCAAGGGGGATGTAGGGGGGTAAGGGATGAGGGGTGAGGGGTGAGGGGGAGGGGCGATGGGGTGCATAGAACGATTCCTGGACTACCCAAGGTCACAAGAAGAGTCCGGGTTTGTGACGGGACTTCGAGTCGACTTTGCAACCTATATTTCCCTGCCACCCTACCCCACCCTACCCCACCCTACCCTACACTACCCTACCCTACCCCATCCAGGAGTATCCTACCTCTTAGCTTGCCCTACCTCTTACCTTAGCCTACCCAGCCACCAACCCTAGCCTACCCTACCCTACTCTAACCCTGCCCTGCACACTACTTCGTCAACCTATCACCCACTATGAGCTACTGGTACTATGTCCGTATTCTCGTCGGTTAAGGAAGCTCCTTAACACCTTTTTCTTAGCGATTTAATATTGGGTACGGCCGGTTCATAATCTTTTGTACGATACTCATAAAGGAAGGAGATATTGGAAGGATTTATGTGACACGGAGGAGTACAGAACGGTGCAATATAATGTAATATAGTAAATCGCTTACAAGAAAGTGTTAGGAAGCTTCTTAGACATTTACGTAAAGTATGGCGATATTGGAAGGATTTAAGTAACACGGAGGAGTAAGGTGTAATAAAATAAATCGCTTAGGAAAAGGTGTCAGGGAGCCTTCATAATCGACAAGAATAATCCCGTAGTGTAGGTGTGGCCAGATTAAACAGAGCAAGATCCTTAGAGACGCCGGGACTGCAGTGAGTAAAAAAAAAAAAATGAAAGAAAATAAAATGATGTCTTGAGCGGAATCGAACCCAGCACTCCCATGACTTGCGTTTTTATTTTTAGTTACAGGCTGACCGTTTTTCTTAATTAGATTTCTTCAGTAGGTTGATTGATATTTAATTTTATTCTTGGTATCTTAAAAAAAAAAATATTGAGTTTGAATGACGCCCAAAACGGGATTGAACCCAGCACCGCTATGACTTGCTTTTTCTGGTTACCGATTGATGAGTTTATTTAGTTAGATTTGTTCAGTATTTTCAATGTCTTTTCTATTTCTTGTAACCGCCAGATTTTAAAAACTTCATGACCATAGATTTTTTCATTGCATTGACGTCTGATTATTAATTTCTCTTCATTACCACCAGACAATCTTAATAAACTTCTCTTTTCCACTCTCATTTTTCTATTTTTTTACCTCTACATAATCTAATATACTTTACTTCGGTTCTACATCCTTTCCACAGCACTTCTTCGTGACTAGTATCATAATGCTGATCTACTTTTACAATTCGGTAGTCAGGAGGGGGAGCTGGGAATTTTAGGCCAAGTTAAAGAAAATGTGGTTACATATTATTAGGTTTTCAGGTGTGTCAAATCAAGGTAAGTCAATTAAGGATAATGCCAGGTAGCTTCTGTCTCTTGGGGGGTCACTGTCTTCCGGTCCCATAAGCTCACTTAGGTCAACAGAGGTCACTTGAGGTCATGCCTATAAATACGTATGTGCCAATACTCTGCCCTAAAAGTGACATGGACACATATTGTTGACCTTTACTTTTTAGGTACATTGTCTAAAATATGATAGCATTTCCCTCTTTCCTATTAAATTTCCATGACGATTTTTCTATGCTGCATGGTGGTCCTTCTCACTATTTCCTGCCGGCTTCAGATAGAGGATTTTGTGGATAAGGGAAGCCTTCATGTCTTTTTCTGTCCTTGTCTTTAACTGATAGGATAGTTTTGTTAGTCATACCGTTCCCTATGACAAACAGCCACGAATGGATAGATCAAACAGCCACGAAGGGATATATCAGTCACGAAAGGATATCAAACAGCCACGACAGCTCTTCCTTTGTACTCCTTTGCACTCCTCTGTACTCCTTTGGGATATATTTCAGGTCTTAGTACAAGGCGGGGTAGGAGGAGATGAGTATGTAGGAGGGGCTGGGTTGTTGGCCAGTTCTGGGAAGGAATATTTTGATCTGATAATTTATGGCGTTGGGTGGCGGGTGTTGTCAGTAGGTTGGAAAGGTGCATGTCAATGGTGATGGGGAATAAAAGTGGGTGAGGTGGGCGGGAGGGTGTGGGTGGGGTGGGTTGGATGGCCTGAGATGGTGGTAAGATGATGATGCTGTGGAACTGCGTGTTGTTTGCAGGTTGGAGAGGCACAAGTCAAAGATAAAGACAAAAGTGGGTGGGGATGGGCAGGAAGGAGTGGGTGGGGTGGATGGAATGGGCTAAGACGGAGATGGGTGGTGGAGGAGGGTAGGAGGAGTACACCCGGTAAAGATGAGTGTTATAAGAACCGTAACGTTAGGGTGGGAACAGATTTTTCTCAGAAGTTACGGGTTGGGGGCGGAGGTGAAGGAAAAGAGTGGGTTGCGTGGATAGGAGTGGGCGGAACAGGCGGAGAGGGGGGTAGGTGTTGGGACAGGGCGGGGGTAAGAAGCGCAGAGAAGATGGTAACTGAACAGGAAGTAGGTCTGCTAGTTTGGGCGTTGGTACAATTTCTTTCAAAAGCTTCTCCACGAACAAGAAGAACGATAAGGAAAGTAAACACGTTGGTCTTAAATACTGTCATCTCTCGACGCATATAAACAAGAAAAAAATAAATACGGACAGATCGACTTTGACACACACCACCACCATCATATTACATCGACACTGTCACCAGACATCATCATCAAACATCACCATCAATCCCACATCACCACACCCACCAGTACCACATAGCACCATCACCACACATCACACTGAAACATCACCGCCTGATCACACCACCCCAAAACCAGTACACCACCAACCCCCAACACCAGCATACACCACTACGCAACCACACTACACCACACCACACCACACCACACCATCTTATCCTCCGCAATATGTGTAGCATCTCAAACTCACTTTCCCTAATTCCTTTACTCTCCTGTCATTCAAACTTCCAACTATCCCACTTATAAACACTATAACTACACAACACTAACATCACTACACTCTTCACTACAATCATCACACATGCCCACCTTCATCACAACACCACTGCTACAACATTACTATCATAACACCACCGATACCACACACTACAATCATCTCACATCACAGTCACTACCACGCAACCACACAATGCTATAACCCCCATACCACATAACACCACACACCTTCATCACTCAGCACACCACAACCAACACAATACCACAACCACCACCCCACCTAACACCACACACCACCAGACACACGCCAACCACAGCCACCACCACACCACACCTCACCACACATCACCACATCTTTCCCTCAGAAATATTGTGTAGCATCTCAGACACATCTCTCCCTGCTTTCCCCTTCCCCTGTCACTCAACTGTCCTCCCATCTCACTAACAACGCGCCGGGATGTAACTTGAGATGGGAAGAGGAGAAGAATCCGTGTTATCCAAGAGCTATATTTACGCAGGAATGATTGTAACTTATATTTTGCCTCGTCGTCATCATCGTCTTCATTATCGTCATCATCGTCTCCCAAATCAGTCTCTCAGGTAACTTGAGAGGGAGAGGTCGTATCCGATTGTGATATTTATGTATGAAATATTATAGCGCTGTATTTCTTCCTCCGTTCCCTCATCATCATCATCATCATCATCATCCTACTCGAGAAGTAGAGGGGAGATGCTAGTGTTACCCTTGTGGTTGTATTAATATGAAGATGATAGTAGCTTACCTTTTTACGTGTCATCATTACCATCATCACCATCATCATCACACCTAAAAAGGAGAAGAGGAAAGCAAATATAATCTTGTAGTTACTGTTTATTAATTCAAGGATGACTGAAACTTACTCATCATTATCATCATCATCATCATCATAATCATCATCATATTTTCCATAAAGAAACGAAGTGGGAAGGATATAAGTAGACTGAATAAAGGAAGAAAAACGATAGTACTGAAGGTTACAGCTCCTTTTGTTCTTTATGTTAAATTTCAATTATGATTTATAAAACGAAAAACGACTTTGTGTGTGTGTGTGTGTGTGTGTGTGTGTGTGTGTGTGTGTGTGTGTGTGTGTGTGTGTGTGTGTGTGTGACCTCGTGTGCGTGTGGATGTGCGTGTGCGTTTTTTGTATCTGGTAACGGTGTGATCGCATGTCCTTCTCACCCCCACCACATTGCCTTCCTCCTCCTTTCCACCCTCACCCCTGCCCAGTACCCTCACCCTTGTCTTCCAACCCTGCCACTATCACCCCTGCTTTCATTCCTTCTCCCTGCCCCCTCTTCCAGTCCTTACTCATCCCATTACCCATGCCTCCCAACCCCACCATTGCCTCTATCCCATCCCCAACCCCTTCCCCATCCCTACCCATTACCTCTCAAGCCTCCCACCGTCTAAACCCCTGCATCTCCACCCTCTGCCTCAAACCCAACCCTTCTTTTACCCCGCCAAACCTACCCTGCCTCCATCTTTCCTCTGTCTCTCTCTCTCTCTCTCCTCAATCCATCCCTCTGATCTGACACCCCCACTCTCACCCCTGCTTCTTCCTAAACCCTTCCTCCACCCTGCCAACCAAACCCCTGCCTCTTAATCCCACCCCTGCCAATGGCGGACGATTTGATGAAGCTTCAAGGCGACGTCCCAAGTCAAAGAACACTCTCTCTCTCTCTCTCTCTCTCTCTCTCTCTCTCTCTCTCTCTCTCTCTCTCTCTCTCTCTCCTATCACAATGTCAACTGGGAACTAAAAATAGAAAAATGAAAATAAAAACCAAGCCGGATATGTGTGTGGTAATGGCATATCTCGGTTTTGATATAATCCTCTGAGTGTAAAGTCGCGAGAGTATGTTAACGTTAGATAGCCATGCGTTATACCGCTATCATACTCGTCCTCCTCGTCATTATCACTCTCTCTCCAGGTTTCATATTTATAAACTTTCATGAGCTGGGGTTGTGGATAATACTTCCTGTACACACTTATTTTCACTACTAAAACCCTCTTATACTTCAAGACTAAACCTGAGGAATGAAAAAGATAAAGAAAAAATAAAGTACATTGATTTCCTGTATTAGATAGATGTTAGAGATGTTTGTTAACTGTAAAAACTTGTTGAGGTCTTTTATGCATACTCCCCAGGACCCAATAACGATATTTACAAAGGATCTTAAGCAATTATTACCATGAATAGGTCTCCACAGGTTACTATATTCAAGAAAAATCCTGCTAAATCGTCTTTTTCACATTTGGTCGCATTTCTCACCTTAATGTTCACTCTGACCTGGATGTGAAGTCTTTGGTACCTGTAGAAGTGAAAAAATGATCCCTGCACGCACCTGACGCTTAAGAAAGTCTGAGAAAACAATACCTAAGAGCGTAAGTGTAAGGGATCGTAGCCCAAACTTACAATATTCTCACTAAAAATATTATCGTAGATCGTCTTATATGCTGCTTTTGTTAACGTATTCTTTTCAGGTTGGATGTTAAGAGTATAAGTGAGAATCTTGAAGGAAATAAGCAGCCTCAAACATCTTAAGATTGAGAAAATTGGGGAATAAGGTAACTGTGCTGGCTCCAGGGTGATGTGTGGTGTTCCCAGGGGCGACCTTGCTCGCTCTCCCCCGCTTCTCCCCTCCCTCATCTCTCCCCTTCTCCCCTGTCTCACTCCCCACCCTTACCCCTTCTCTAACCTCTCTCTTCGTCTCCTCTCCTCCACCTCTCTCCTCTCCACATCCCTTACTTCTCCCTCTCTCCTGCCTTCTCGTTCTTCCTTCCCCACTCTCCTTCCTCCCTACACCCCAGCTACTACTCTCTCCTTTACTGCTTTTCTATTCTTGTTTTCCTTTGTACTCCTTTGTAATTTGTACTCCCTCCCCCTCCCTTTTGCCTTCTCATTCCCTCCTCCCCTCCACCTCTCCTCTCTCATGCCACTTCTCTCCACATCCCCTCTCTTCCATCACCCTCTTCCCTTTACCCCTCTGTTTC
Source organism: Coenobita brevimanus (assembly GCF_032717465.1). Taxonomy (NCBI): domain Eukaryota; kingdom Metazoa; phylum Arthropoda; class Malacostraca; order Decapoda; family Coenobitidae; genus Coenobita; species Coenobita brevimanus. The sequence continues at coordinate 1,940,439 of NC_137059.1, forward strand.
TCCTCCACCCTTCTTCCCTCCTTCACCCCTCTTCTAACCCTTCCACCTGTCTTTCCTCCACCCCTCCATATCCACTCTACCTTCTCGCCCAACCCTTCCTCCCTCACCTCTCCATCTCCCCTCCCTCTTTTTCCTTCCAGACCCACCCCCGTCCCCTCCTCCACCTCTCCACCTCCTTCATGTTTCCGCATCACGCCCTCCCTATCACCATTCCTCATCTCATTCCTCGGTTACTCATTTCTTTCTGGTTCGTCATTCCACGAGACTTAATTCATTTTTCTTTTTTTAGTATAAGGAAGAGTGATTGTATTTTTTCTGCATAGATTTTCGTCCTTTTGCATCTTATTTCTCGTAGTTCAGAGGCTGCGTAAGACAGAACCACGGCTCTACATCCTTTCCCATTGCACTTCTTCGTGACTAGCGCCAGATTCCTATGTTACTCATTGCAACTCAGTGGTGCAAATAAGAGTTTTCACAGCACTTCTTCGTGACTAGCAGTGTATTCTAAATGTTAATCTCTTCTTGCAACCCAGTGACAGAATAGGATTATACTACGGCTTCACATCCTTTTCACAGCACTTCTTCGTGACTAGCACCAGATTTGTGACACCCTCTAGTTATGGTACAGTGGCTGAATAAGACAGTACCGTAGTTCTACATCCCTTCCATAGCACTTCTTCGTGACTGTATATTTAAGGGGTTAATTTCAGGCCTTTGGTTCCTTCTTCCTTGCATTAAAAAAATAATCACAATGAGGAGAGGGTAATTTTAGGCCAAACAGGACCCAAGGCAGAGAGAAATAATTTTATCCTCAAAACAGAAACACAAATTTGATAAGCATGTTTATGTGTTTAATTTTTGCCATTTAAATACAGAAAGGCACTAGGGAAATCAAGGCAATGTTTTAATTATTTTTTTCGATATATGTGTAAAATTAGAGGTAAATGAAGCGTCCACTGAGAGACGATGTGGAAGTAAAGGCGGGTGTATTTTTTGCGTTATTATTATTATTATTATTATTATTATTATTATTATTATTATCATCATCATCATCGTCATTGTTATTATTATTTTATTATTATTATTATATTATTATTATTATTATTAATATTATAGTCACACATCATCATCACCATTATTATTATCATCGTTATCATCAATCATCAGCAACATCATCATCATTATCATTATTATTATTATTATTATTATTATTATTATTATCGTCATCATCATCATCATCATCCATTTTCCCAACAAGCTTAATGATATAAATAACACCCAGAAACAGCAAAACGAAAAAAAACACACAAACAGGGTAGCCACCAGTAAATAAAACACAGAGCATAATAAACATAATTTCTGCCTCTTTTCATAATCGTATAGTGCCATATTTCAAGTAATAACATCTCCCAGAAAGTTTAGCATAATGTGACAACGTTTCGTTCTCCTGGTATAGACGGAAAGATGGAAAAAACCTTCATTTATACCTCTCTCATATTTTATCGTTCTGAATATCACGGTTCAGTTGCTCATGTTAACATAGTAGTAGTAGCAGTAGTAGTAGGAGTAGTAGTAGTAGTGGTAGTAGTAGTAGTAGTAGTAGTAGTAGTAGTAGGAGTAGTAGTAGTAGCAACCCCATGCTCATCTGAAACATGAACCCAGTGGACTGCAGACTAAAACTACTCTTAATCTGTGCCCACCATTTTCCTTTCGAGGGATAGGAGGAAGATGAGGGACGTCTGTATAACCAGGCAACTCCACCAACCAGTTATATCGGTGCCACCACGTGAAGGAGTCCCACTCACCACCATCCTTCTCATAATTTTAAAATGGATAGACAAGCATTCGCCAGCCATCGTTTCATATTAGTCTTGAATATCACATTTCAATCAAACTGTATCATCTTCCGGAAAACTTGGCACGAAATCATTTTAGTCTGGATTCGTAATTAGGCGACATGGGCACCGTTTCACATTAGTTCGTTCAGAATATCCCATTTCAGTTAATCTGCATCATCTTCCAGAATGCTTTGTACGATATATTCATTTTCCGCTCCTGTAATTAGGCAAAACAGATGGACTCTTTCATATCGCATCGTTCAGAGTATCCTATTTCATTCACCACATACCATCTTTCGGAAAGTTTGACATAATATCATTCAGTTTCCCTCCTGTAATAGAAAGAATGTGAACACCTTATCATATTATATCGTTCACAGTCTCCTTTTTCAATTAACACACACACACCATCTTTCAGAAAGCTTGGTATAATATCACTCAGCTACGCCCCTGTAATAATGGACACCTTTTCATATTGGATCGTTCACCGTATCCCATTTCAATTAACACATACCATGTTTCACAATGCTTGGTATAAAATCTTTCAGTTTCGCCCTTGTAATTACACACACAAGATGACCAGACAATTCTCACAGACCAACACAAAAGCAACCCGAACCTAGTATATCTAGAAGCACTTTTACGGTCCTCATTCAAAGCTATAATTTAATCAGGGTTATATTACATTTCCTCCTCGTCATTAGGGAGTGTGTGTGTAATTGAGGGTTAACACTTTATCTCATTAGTCTTTTGGGTGTTGATGGGGTGATTAGCGTGGTAAGGGATATTGTGGTGTGGTGTAGTACAGTATTGTGTTGCGGTGCTGTCCTGTAGTTGTGTGGTATTGCATTGTAACTGTGTGTTGTGGTGGGTATTGAGGTTGTGTGGTTTTGTGATGTGGTGTGTTGTGCTGTGGTGTGGTTATGGTGTGTCTGTATTTTGTAGCTGAGTGCTGTGGTGTACTGATGAAATATTGCGGTGGTACGTTGTGGATGTGTGGTATTGTGAATTGTGGTGACATTGTAGTGGCGAGGTGTTGTGATGTAGTGGGGTGTTGTGGTGCGCTCTAGTGACGCGCTGTGGTAGGTTATGTCGTGTGGAGTGCGCAACGGAGCATGTGGAATCGTGGGCAATAAATGCATGCCTCTCACATGCCACGACCGTCACTCCACCCCTGCCACACCTCACACACACTCTCCCCACACCACCACCACCACACCTCTGCCACACCTCACGTTACACGCACATTGTACACACACATATATGCCCACAAAACCACGCATTCGCATTCTTTAGCCTATCCACACGCAAACATATCCCACACTTAGCACCATATATTCACAAACCCACAAGACCACATACTGTATATTCAGTACTTAGATTATCCACATCCACATAATCATATAGGAGACACACACACACACACACACACACACACACACACACACACACACACACATTCATCCTTTCCATAACACTTCTTCACACAGTACTACGCGACGTTCTTCTCTCTTGCCGCACCACATCACACCACATTACCACACCACCACCACAGTAATACCACATCAGCATCAAAACAGCAACGCAGTACCACTTTACCACCACAATACAGCACCACCTTACACTACCACATCACCATCTCACACTACCACACCACATCACCACACCACACCACAATACCACACAACACCACCACCACCACACAACACCACAATACCACATTCACACCACCACAGTACCACACCTTGACCTTCAGCTCACACCCACAGCTCAGGCCTCTTCTCTTCCCCCATCTTTTATGCCTCGCATTCCTTCATTAGCTTACTTAGTACGGCGAAGTGCGGGGTGTTAATGTCACTGTTAGTGCTCGGTAGTGTGGTGTGGTGTGGTGTGGTGTGGTGTGGTGTGGGAGTGTTGCGTTATTCTGTTCAGGAGAAGGGCTCTGATAGTGCGTAACCTATAAACAATATTCTCTATACCTCTAACAATACCAAGGAATCATGTACACTCCCTTTTTGTCATGATCAGACGATTTTATTCAGCTCACGGAAAGCCTCTCTGAGTAAAAAGGTTAAATCTCATCAACCCTTTCACTGATAGTCTTTTCCTACTTCTTACAACCTCCAGACGATTTTATTCAGCCTGAGAAAGACTTAAGGAACTGCTAGATTTAGAGATAGCCTTCATTAACCCCTTCACTTCCAGAGTCCTTCCTATAAAATCGTAAAATCGTCTGGAGGTGGAGTAAAAAAAAAAAAAAAAAAAGAGTCCTGGCGGTGGAGATGAGGCTTATGTTTGCTAATTACGTGAAGGATGGGGAAAAGATTGTGTGTTTTTTTCCTTACATGCTAATATTTCGTCCTCAGAGATTAATATCCAAGAGGCTTTTTTTTATGTGGATGTTGTTTAATATGCGCTCGGACACACACACACACACACACACACACACACACACACAGGTACACTAGATGCAACAAGAAATAGGACAAACATGGCATTACACCTGTCAATGGACAAGCAGACGCAGCAGTAGAAAGGTGTGTAAGGTAAGAGTTAAACTAGCTTAGAATACAATGTTAAGGGAGGTTAGATTCTGTTAGGGCTTGTTGGGAAGGTTCATGATTAGACGATGATGCTAGAGGGGATGGGAGGGTTTAGGTTAAGTTAGGAAGTTATGGCAGAGACAGACGTAAGATTGGCTTAGGTTAGATGAGGGTAGGATGGGTAAGTTATGGAGCCAGAATTAGTTGGGTTAATTTAAGGTATATCAGAGATTCCTCTACTCTTTGCAGATCCCTCCACCGACTTACTTGGACCCCTCCCCCCCACTTCTCTTCATGGAACCACCAGCTATCCCCATGGAACCCCCACTTCTCTCTATGGAACTCTCCCTCTCCATGGCACCACTTCTTCTATGAACCTGTCTTTCCCATTATCGTCACCGACCACATAAAGCCACAGCATCAGACTCCCCCCCCTCTCCTTTCCCTTTCCACTCCCCTATCCTCCAGATCCGTCTCCCCTCGTGTTTCCCCCCCTTTCCCCTCCCTTTTCCCTCACGCTTCGACCCCTCCCTCTCTCTATACTCCCCTCCTCTTCCACTTCCTCACCCCTCCAGACCCATCTCCACTTTTGACCCCTCTCACTCCTCTTTCTTTCCCCGATCCTCCAGACCTCATCCTCTCTAGACTCCTCACCTCTCATGTACTCTTCCTCTCCCTCTATACTCCCCCTTGCAGTCCTCCCCCTTCCTCTCCACTCCTGCCTGCCCCCTACCATTCCGATAACTATGAAGCGCCATATACAACCATGTGTAAACAGAGTGCGGTCGTCACTTGGTATTATATGTCCCTTGTTATGGGTCTCTCTCGCTGTATAGGGGATTGTGTGGCCTGTGATAGTGGGAGAGAGAATGACTTGGATCAGGGTTAATAGGTGTCACAGAGGCTTCGAAACACACCATCCTTGGCTCTTGATTATATATTTCCCTTTGACTTTCACTGAATATTAAATCTCGGTAATGTTTTTCACCCGTTCAGCTATTAGTACGAAAAATAAAGTTACGTTTAGATTCGTAGCGACATTTTGATAAGCAAGTTTAAGTTAGGCTATTAATACAAATATGAAGGCTAAATCACATGAGTAACCACGTTAAGATACGCAGGTTCGAGAATAACAGAAGATTTTCCGTCATGGCCAGAGAATTAAGTCTTTAGGGCCCAGTGTCACAAAGGTGAAAATAGAAAGTCTGGGCCTGAGCTTCGCGACTATGAGGCAGTAGGCGAAGGGCGGTACGCTAAACATCTTCCCTCTTTAAAACGCCACGTGCAGTAACCCTGTGCTCGGGAGGGTTAAGTAGTCTAGGCTATGTGTACATGTAAATAGGCTAAATTAAGCAAGTAACCCCCTGTCTGATTAGCCACTTGCAGCGCCCTCGTCAACCCTCCACCCCTTCACCCTGAGGACGTCTTTATTTTATTCTTACTATTTCCAGACGATTTTATTAACCTTAGAGGGAGACTTTTAGAACTGGAGGGGTTTATCGACAGAACTTTCTTTTTCTAGATATCCTTTCTGAGCTGGATAAAATCGTCTGGTTGTAGGCTGATGGAAATTTAGAGGGTGTTATCGTACTGAAAGAGAGAGAGAGAGCGTCAGAGGTGGAAGAAACCCATGGACTTATATACACAGGAATAACAGAGCCAATGTTGGAAATTTACAACTGTTGGCAGGAAAATCTGGTATCTAAAAACTCAGCCCAGTTTTATCTGTTAGCTATTGACAACATTCTCCATTGATTTTTTTTTTTTTTTTTTTTTTTTTACTTTTTTTGTGCTTGTGAAAGATGCTTGGTAGTGGTGGAAATAAAATAAAACAGAGATAGAGACAGAAAGAGAGAGAGAGAGACAGACACACAGACACAGACATAGACACACACAGACACCGGGTACAACAATGAAAACGTTAATATAATGGCATTGGTTGGTTATCCTTTGAATCTGCGTGGCATATTTTTAAGTATTTTTGCTCCTACCAGACGATTTTTCAACTCAAGAAAATCCCTCTAGTAGTGAAAGGATTAATTAAGACTGTATCTAGCCCTTGCAGCTCCTTAAGTCCCCCCCAGGGCGATTAAAGATGACACACTTCAATGTCACCCTTTCCTCCACTATCAGGCTGTCCTATCTTCAACTCACACTGTCTCTCTTATCTCTCCACGTCATTCCTGTATCTCGTCCTCCTTCTTCCCCTCCTCCTCCATAAAGGTAAAACAATGAAAACTTTGCATAATGACTTTTTGTTTCATTGCAAAATCTCAGCTCTAGTCTCTCTCTCTCTCTCTCTCTCTGGCTCCAGCTCTCTTCTTCTTCTTCTTCTTCTTCCCCAGCGCATTAAGAACAACGAAGAAGAGATAAACTTAGCACGTCTTTCATGTACCAAACAAGCGTCCATATTTTCTCCTTATAACACAATATTCACTACCAGAAAGGGAATATTATTGATGCTTCTATGCGAGTCCTCCCTCTCTCAGTTCCCCCCCCCCCTCTCTCTCTCTCTCTCTCTTCAAAGCACCAACATGAGCGAAGGAAAGACCATCAACTTTTCATTCTTCTACGACCCTAAAGACGTTTCTCCAATTCTTCCCTCAGAGATAAGAATTACGGAAGAAGTGCTGTCGCTACTAAGTTAATGTCGGTCCTGCTTTCTTATCTTTCCCTTATCT
>NC_137059.1:1952500-1972500 GCF_032717465.1 Coenobita brevimanus
CCTCCCTTCCTCTCCCCTTCCCTTCTCTCAATTTTTTCACCCTCTCTCCCTTCCCTCACCCTTTCCCTCTCTCTCTATACTCTCAAGGGGGCGAAATTATATCACTAGAGAGGGTGTGAGAGGGTGTGAGAAAGTTAGCGATATTTCTCCTATCAACAAGCACTGAAATCTTATCATGTCATTATCAGCATATTTTCTATGCTCCTTTTCTCTTGACCTGGCTTAGACTTACTCTTTTTTACACCTCATTTCACGTGGGGACAGAAAAGGATAATTACGCGGTCCTTCATTCATTTCAACAGCACTTCTTCGTGACTAGCGACAACTTCAATTAGGTGGTGTGTTTTGAATTCTGCCTTCGCTACGTTCAGACGATTTTACACAGCTCAGGAGAGGTTTTACACTCACACACTTACACACCCACACACACACACACACACACACACACACACACACACACACACACACACACACTCGTCAACCAAAACCCACACATCACGTTATGGTTCTCTCCGGACTCCAATTTTGATATCCTTGCAGCTATACCAGAGTTTGAAGGGGTGTAGTGGGAGTCTAAGGGGGTGTAGTGGGAGTCTAAGGGGGTGTAGTGGGAGTCTCAGGGGGTGTAGTGGGAGTCTAAGGGGGTGTAGTGGGAGTCTAAGGGGGTGTAGTGGGAGTCTAAGGGGGTGTAGTGGGAGTCTAAGGGGGTGTAGTGGGAGTCTAAGGGGGTGTAGTGGGAGTCTAAGGGGGTGTAGTGGGAGTCTAAGGGGATGTAGTGGGAGTCTAAGGGGGTGTAGTGGGAGTCTAAGGGGGTGTAGTGGGAGTCTAAGGGGGTGTAGTGGGAGTCTAAAGGGTGTAGTGGGAGTCTAAGGGGTGTAGTGGGTCTAAGGGGTGTAGTGTGAGTCTAAGGGGTGTAGTGTGAGTCTAAGGGGGTGTAGTGGGAGTCTAAGGGGTTGTAGTGGGAGTCTAAGGGGGTGTAGTGGGAGTCTAAGGGGGTGTAGTGGGAGTCTAAGGGGTGTAGTGGGAGTCTAAAGGGTGTAGTGGGAGTCTAATGGGTGTTGTGGGAGTGTAAAGGGTGCACACACACACACACACACACACACACACACACACACACACACACACACACACACACACACACACACCATCAATAAAAATCCCACTCTTTATGTAAATCTCCATCTTCCTCTATCAATTGAGGTCTCCATTAAATATTTTTCTATTTTTTTTCCTGCTCTCCAGACGATTTTATTCAGCTTAGGAGGGATTTTTTGAACTGGAGGGGTTAGATACAGCCTTCATTAACCCCCTGATTGCCATATGTCTCCCTATGCCGAGGAAAATCGTCTGAAGAGAGAGAGAGAGCAAAACATAGAGAGAGGTCCTTGAGGTGAGGGGGAGTATTAGGATTCGGGTGGTGTGTGTGTGTGTGTGTGTGTGTGTGTGTGTGTGTGTGTGTGTGTGTGTGTGTGTGTGTGTGTGTGTGTGTGTGTGTGTGTGTGTGTGTGTGTGTGTGTGTGTGTGTGTGTGTGTGTGTGTGTGTGTGTGCCATAAGAAGAAAAAGAATGAGGTCAAAAATTCATGGCATTATAATGACCCCAAGAAATATGGCGAAGTGTCTTGTTAATCTGTTATAATTCTTTTCCTACTCGTTTCTCTCTGTTTATTTTTGCGATTTTATTCAGCTTAGGGGACGCTTTTCGAACTGGAGGGGTTAGGTGTAGAGGGTGATTTTGTTTGTCTGTCTGTCTTTCTATTGATCTAGTTTTTTCTCTGTCAATGTGTTTCTCTGACTCTCTCTCTCTCTCTCTCTCGTTTTATCTGTCTGTCTCTGTTTCCGTAACTTTATCCATGTCTGTCTCTGTCTGTCTCTGTCTTTGTCTCTTCTCCTCTTTCTTAGTCTGTCTGTCTGTCTGTCTCTCTTACACACACACACACACACACACACACACACACACACACAATACGACGTCTTTTACTACCTTCTGCGTCTCGGCGAGCAACCTTGAAATTCTGGTTTGCCTTGTAAGAGTGTCCCTCCAATTTCCTCGTAACAATCACCCTATTGCATTGTGCTGTATTGCATTGTATTGCTCTAGTACTACTGCTACTAACACCACTACTGCTACAAGAAGACCACAGCCACTATCACCACCACCATCACTACCACCACCAACAGCACCATCATCACCACCACCATCACCACTATCACCATCACCACTACTACGAACATCACTATCGTTTCTGCGTCAGAACTACCACTACTAATGCAACTATTACTACTACTGCTATTACCACTACTACTACTATTACAACTCTGCTGCTGCAAAACCACCACTACCATTATCACAACGATCACCATCACTACTATCACCACCATCACACCACCATCACCATCACTACTATCACCGCCACCATCACCACCATCATCATCACCACCAATATCACCACCATCATCACCACCAACATCATAACTACCACCATTGGCATCACTATTATCACCATTATCACCACCATTACCATCACTATCACCACTACCATTACCACCACTACCACCGTCGTCACTGTCATTTATGTATAAAAATTACAACAACAACAACAACTACCACTACTACTACTGCTACTACTACTACTACGTCATCACAAACAACTATTACTACTGCTACTAATAACTCCAATGCTACAAAATACCACAATCATCATCAACACCATCACCACCACCACCACCACCACCACTACCACCACCATCACCACCACCACCACAATCATCACTGTCATTTATGGGTCAAAACTCATTAACCACCTTCCATACAGGTGAGTGACGCCTAATTAACCTGTAATATGGACAAGGTTATATAATTTCCACGTTAATTATGTAATATTTCACTGGTTTTGTGTAGGTATTTTCTGCGTAGAGAAATTTGATGCAGTGATTATTACACCCGCGTTGGCGAAGCGAGAGAGGGTGCTTTCTCGACGAGTGTGTGTGTGTGTGTGTGTGTGTGTGTGTGTGTGTGTGTGTGTGTGTGTGTGTGTGTCGCTATAACTCAGCCAGTTTTCATCCATTTTTAACCAAATTTGGTGGAGGGGTTGAGGGACAGCCAAGAAGTTGACCTATTGCTTTTAAGAACAGGTCAAAGGTCAAAGTCACAGGGAAAGGTCAAAATTTGAGCTAGGAAGGTAATTTTAAACAGTTTTTATTTTGATTTATTATAAAATTGATAGATGAGGTAAAGGTGATGCAAAAAAATGAGTTCGATTCTGAGAACAATCACTCAAAGGTCAAGATCACAGGACAAGGTCAAAGTTCGTCCCGTGTGTTTGAGTGTGTAGAAAATAATTAAAACATTAATCCGATTTGGCCCAAACTTGGTGGAAGTGTTGAGGATCAGCCAAGGGAATGACTCACTTTTTTAGAACAGTACTGTAAGTCAAGGTCACAAGGCAGGGTCAGTTAAGGTAGGAAGATTGAGTTTTTTCAGTTCTAAAATTAAGTCAGCCAAGGACGTGAGGCAAACTTCATATTCAATTAACCCCAAACTTTGTAGAAGGGTTAGGAGAAGGATAGGGATAAAGGGATTCGATTCTGGGAACATTTAGTCAAAGATCATGGTCAAAGAGCAAAGTCAAATGTTCCGGTCTTAGGTCTATTGGCGGGAGAGGAAGTTGCATTCTTTGTGTATTTATTTTCCCGGATATAGTGCAGACTATACATGTTATATAAGATGAGAAATGTTACCTATATATTATGAAGACGATGACTACAAACGGACTAGCATCATCACTACTATTATTACATCCATCATCATCATCATTGCTACTATCACTCACACTTACACCACCCTTACAACCATCACATCCACTATATCATTATCACCACCACAACCACCACCACCACCACCATCACATCCACTATATCACCACCACCACCACCACTATCACCACCACAACCACTACAAACACCACCACGAACCTCAGATCAAAATAGTTGGCAGCTGACGATTGGACACTGTGCAGTTTGGCGCAAGACAGATACGCACGCACACACGCACGCACGCACCTAGACAGACACATCTTCCTTATGCATATATATAGAAAATAGGAACCTTGGTCTGTAAAGCGATGGTTGTGTTTTGTAGTCCGGGGGGAACATATCTGCGATAATTTCCTTCACACACACACACACACACACACACACACACACACACACACACACACACACACACAGAATCCCTCGAGTAACGTCCCCTCCTCTCACCCTTCTTCGTATATCTTCCTGCTCTGTCTCTCCGTCTTGGTGTCGGTCATTCTCTCGTCCTCCCTCCAAGCAAGAAATTGTTGGATGATCTAGACAACTATCCAAGCATATATCCCTGTTCAGGAACGACCCTCTTCCCACGACACAGCATTCGTCATCTTATACTTTCTTATGACACAACTCTTCCCCTTGATGTCCTTCATTCTCTCCTCTTTCAAACCAAGAAATTATAGGATGACCTTGAGGAAATCATCTGTATTTGTGTCCTTACTCATTAACAAGCCCTCTCTCCCACGGTAAAAAAACTTTCCTCAAATTCTCCCTCCTGTCCTCCTCCTCCTACCTTCCTTAGTCTTAGTCACTCTATCCTTCTGAGAAATTGTCGTTACCTTGACAAAATCATCTACGTATTGGCGTCCTTACTCATTAACAAACCCTTTTTCCCACGACACAAAATCTCCCTCATACACTCCCACTTTATCCCTCCTTCCTCCTGCTCCATCTCTTTTGCTCAATATTCTATCTCACTCCATCCCACCCTTCCAACCTTTCTTAACTCCATCACTCAATCTCCTTAAGAAATGGTAAGAATATCCCCAAAGTTTTCCTCATGTTCAAGGCTGTTTTCTGTGTTGTTGTGTGTGTGTGGGTTTCATTGTGCCAGTCTAGGAACCCAACAGAGCAGAGTATTTCACCTGATCACCAAGGACGACGGAATGTGCTTAATTATCACTGCTTCTTACCTGTTTGCCACCTTCTCATCGTCGGAGCAACTCTAGCATTCTCATCAATCCAAAGCCAGACGATTTGATTCAGCTGGTTGAATATAGGGTTTCTAGAGTGTTAATACGAGCGTGTACTACGAGTAAGAACGAATTAATGAGAAGTGAGGATGAGAGGTGAGTAAGGAATAAGTGACTAGAAGAAGGGTGATAAGAAATAACGAATGATGAGTGACGAGTATGAGACGACTGATGGGTAAGGATGAGTGAGTGATGAATTATAGACGCTTGAGGACGAGATACGAGCGAGTGACGAGCAAGGACGAGTGAAGGACGGAGCACAGATGACGAAAGCAGTTCGGCACCACTAGCCATGCAGCACTTCGTCCTTGGGTGATCCTGCTTCTGCTCTAGTTACACACACACACACACACACACACACACACACACACACACACACACACACCAGCAAATGTCATAATCGTTCTCTCTCACCACGCATAGTAAAATAATTTCTAACTAGATTCTGACCCCCTAGACCTGTTCCTACCGCGACCCAACTCATTCAGTCTCGCTTTCTCTGTAACGCCCTTTCATGTCCCATATTCCCTTCCCCAGTCCTTAATTTGTCACACCAACCACACATATCCACGTCTGACAATAAATTCCGCCAGTACATCACACCCAGGTCAACCCATCCCTACTCAACTTCATCCAGCACTACTCTTTTATTTTCCTTTTGTAACCTCGCCCCTCCATCCCCAAACCTGTCCCATCTCACCACGACCCCCATAATCTCACTTTTCACTCTGTCTCACTCTTCCCAGCCTATCCCCATCCCACCCTGCCTCGTTTTTCATCGTTTGACTGCATCCCCACTCCCCCAGCCTCAACTGCCCACATACACAGCCTGTCCCACCTCACCCTGCTTAGCTAATGAGTTCTAACTACGTGCCATCCTGTCCGACTCGTGTTAACCTTGTCTTATACCACTCACTTATTCATCTTATTGCATCCCTCCTCATCCTAACCATCCTACTCCATCAAACTTACCCCATCTCACCACACTAACCCATATCTTCACCACATCCCGTCCTGTAGCACTCTTTCCTACCCTTTCCCTTCTATAGGCCTTAAACACTAACTTGGTCCAAAATTGCCATCTCTCTTTCTTGAATGCTGAGTTGTAACAGTGGATTAGCACGTGAATATGATGCTCGTCACAAAGGAAAGAATGTAGAGTCGTAGTACTGTCTTATTCTGCCACTGAGCTACGTGAAATAAGCCGCAAAAGGACGAAAATATAGACCAGCTTAAAGTGAAAGAACTATTGACATACTTATTCTGATTATACCCCTCCTTCCCCCACACGGCAATACATAATATATTATCAAGGTCCCGTAATCACGTAGGGGAAGAGGCTCCCTAGCATCTCTTCCATAGCGACTTACTTTTTGGATATGGGTGGTTAGCATTCTTTTGTACGTCATTTAAACAGAGTATGGCGATATATGAAGAACTAATATAACACGGAACAAGACAGTAAGGTGTAATAAGCAAAATAAATCGCTTAGGAAAAGGTGGTAGGGAGCCAAGATGTCCGACCTTGTTCCACCTTGTCTACCAAGCCTCACCTAGTTTTTCAAATTCCACCCATAACCTCACCCTCCTTAAACAGATTCCACTCGACCTACTGTAGTTACATTGAATTCTAAGCATAAGATAGGCTATTGAATTTTTATTGAATTTAGAAGGATTGAATGCTAAGTTCTCTAGTGATGTTTCTTCTGCTAAGATGTTTTCCTCTTGCCTCTTTCTGGATTCTACCTATTTTATTTACACTTGTGACCACAGGGTTTGGGTGACGATGATGATGATGTTAATATTGATGCTGAAGTAGAAGGTGGTAATGATGAGAGGCTGATGTTCATGGTGCTGCTGCTGTCGATGTAGATGAAGAGGAAGTGGAAAACAGTGATGAAGATAAGGAGGTTGATGTTACTGTTGCTGTTGTTGCTACTGATGATGATGATGATGATGATATGCCGATTATGAAAGCTTATTGCACTCCGTCACTCATGTTCACTTCACGCACTTATAACACACACACACACACACACACACACACACACACACACACACACACTTCATCCAACCCAAACCTATCCAATCATACTGTACGTATTCTCACACCCCACCCACACCCAGTCCCAATGTATTTATCTTTCCCCCCCATAACCCCATCTCACTGCTCTCCTCCTCATTGCCTCGAACCCTTCCCTATCACCATGTTTTGTGACTTACGTGCCTGGTACTACTATCCTTTTTTTATTTGTCTGTATTTCTGTCTCTGTCTGTCTGTCTGTCTATGTCTGTCTGTCACTTTCCCTTCCCATTACCACATTACACTCAGTCTCTCTCCCATTTCTCTCCCTCTCCCCAGATTAGCTTCCTCACCTCTCCCACACTCCTCCATCTCTCCCATTTCTTTTTAACCTCTCTCTCTCTCTCTCTCTCTCTCTCTCTCTCTCTCTCTCTCTCTCTCTCTCTCTCTCTCTCTCTCATCTTCCCACTTCTCTCCTTCTCTTTCCCCTCCCTTCCCTCTCCACCCTCCCTCACTAACTCCACTTCCACCCCCTCCACTTCCACTTAACATCGGCATGTATCATTTCCTCTCATTATTTATACAATCCTGTATAATTTTTCTCACACCCACAACATTTTCCACACACGCCCATCCACTATCTTCGCATCCACACCTCTCCTCTGCTCTCGCACTCATTTTCACCTCCTCATCTATTAAGTAAGCTCCCCAGCACCTGTTCTGTAGCGATTTATTTTCGGATATGGTTCCATGAATCAGTAGCCTAGTCTCGAGCCCCTACGCTGCATAAAAAAAAAAAAAAACAAAGGATGAGAGAACAAATATACCAAGGAGTTCTTACTGAGCTCCTCATCTCCCAAATAAAGCTTGTCATGTTAGGGATCTTTTCGCTGATGTGTAAATGAATCATCTAGAAGTGATCTCAGTCACCCCTCCACCCAGCCATCCTTGCATCCCTCGTTCACCACACAAGGCATCATCATCAGCCCCACTCATCCATCCTCACGCCGCCCGCCACCTACGCCCATTATCCTTCCTATCCCACCCTCACCCTTCTCCAGCCGACGCCCATCCTGCCACAGCCCTTCCTCCCACGTAAAGTACACTCGAGAGAAAAAGCCACCTACTAATCCACTGCGTTTCCTTCACGATTGGCAGTTGCCTGTCACATCATCTCACTGACTCACCATATCGCTCGGTTTGGTGCATTCACGAACAAAATTGGGTAACTATTTCAATGCGTCTATTTCACACCAAACACTTCTCACTCATTCTGTTCCCTAACGCACCATATCAAAGAGAATCATGTATGGGCAGAGAAACATACCAATCCTCTCTCATCCCAGGAATATTAGACGTACGGGAGAGTAAGAAATAGAAAAGGTGTCATACTACTTAACTTCCCCAACTACAAAAATGGGGAAAACAAAATAAAAAAGACATACAAGGAAGTTCAACGCAAGTCACTTCGCATAATGTTCATTAGCCTTTCGTTTCACACTAACGCTATATAAAAAATCGTACAACGTTGAATATCTGAAGAGGTAACTATGCTATCGTCCTCATCCTCAACACATCCAGTATTTAACGGGGACAAACTGTATTATAATCGAAATCAGTGATCAGTAGCCTTGAAGGCGATACACGTGCTGTGGTGGCAGGCTTTACCACAGACCGGCATGAGCAGAAAGAGGCCGGTTAGTACTTTTCCGATAGGCGGGTACTGAGATGCGGGACATATAGTTTCCTAATTTTACCATCCTAAAGCCGTATTTATAAACCCTTAAGCTTAATATGTGTTTGTGTTTGAAAATGCAAAGGTCTACACTCCTACAGCTATTATATTAAAAAAAAAACAAGCTTCTCAAAATTAATATTAAAGTGACGAAACAAATGTAGATATGTATCATTTTTCTCACCTATCGATGCAAGTGTGTGTGCAGCTCCAAGATGGATGTGACTTCAACTCGTAGGTCACAGGGATAATGAGGTAATAGAGGAGAGAAAGGATGGAGAGAGAGGGGCCAGACGCACCGCACACTCGGGCACTCGTTACTTGTCTGCGGCACGTGGGAGTCTGGGATGCTGTGTCGCCTGATTCACCGCGCTTCATTAGGTTCGAACACACTGCATCCGACTCCGAAGCACAGATCACGGGGATAAGGGAGTCAGAGGGAAGGAATGAACGGAGAGAAGATACGTGCACTTCATTATCGTTCACTAAATAGTCGCGTGTGATGTCTAGGAGGCTGCCCCGCTGTGTCGAGTGCTTCGCTGTGCTCCACCAAGGTTCGAACATGTTACAGCCGACTCCAAAGCACAGATCACGCGGGTAATGGAGTCAGAGGGAAGGGAAGAACAGAGAAGGACAAAGATGCATTTCACTCTCGGTCCGTCCCTGCTCTGAGAATCTGGTATCCCGTGTCAAATAAATTACAGTGCTTCATTAAGGTGCTCTCTCTCTCTCTCTCTCTCTCTCTCTCTCTCTCTCTCTCTCTCTCAAGACTATAACTCCTACTTTGCTCTTTATTTCTCCTTTATTCACGCTTCTGCCAGGCGACTTTATTCGGCTGATGAAGAGCCACTCGGACTGAAGGGTTTGCATGATTAGACGTTCCAATGCTAAGGTGGATACCTTTTTACAGGATGAACTAGACAAGGGAGGATTTTGCTCTTTTTTCCCTGATCTTGGTTTTACAGGAAGAACTAGACAAGGGAAGATTTTGCCCTTCTTCTTGCAGTACATTTCCTCTCATAAATAGGATCTGTGTATGAAGCTAGAACAAATCAAATCAAAACCAGCGTAACGACAGGGAATGATCGTAAGTCCACATTTCCCCCAGAATACGACATGCAACCGTCTAATTTACATCCCAAGTCCCTATGTTCGTTCTGGTAGTCTATGGGGGAGTCAGTGACCGGGTTGTGCTTGGGGTAGCTTTCCGTGACGTGCGCATCGCCTCCTTTTGTTCAGATAAAGGAGAATAAAGGCCCAGGAACAATAGAAGAGGTCACTGATCCGGATTCTGTTAAGCTTGGCGAAATTAAAGAAGTATGGGAAATTAGAGAAGTGTGGGAAAGAGGAGGGGGACTCTACCATATTCACTGAGCACTAACTTTTGGAATCTCTCTCTCTCTCTCTTTCTCTCTCTCTAATCCATCGAAGATCCCAAGCCCACTTAAACTCAGCTGATGGCCAAATGTTGTCAGACTGGGTTGTTGATTTGACTAGTAATCAAGAAGACTCGATTAAATATCCTGTTTTTACTGTGGCCTAAAATTGCCATCTCTCCGTCTTAAATGCTGAGTTGTAGTTGGAAATTAACACTAGAATACGGTGCCAGTCACGAAGAAGTGCTACGGAATGGATGTCGAGCCTTACTGTTGTCTTTTTCTACCACTAAGCTAAGCAAAATAGGCTGCAAAATGAAAATCTGGGCCAGGTAAAGGTGAAAGGAGTATAGTAGGCTCTGGCACTATAACTTCCAGTGCATATAACCCGTCAGTAGTACCATGGAAAGCCACAATAGCAGGGTTCCTTGAGAGAAAGCACGGTTCCTCTTGGCTGGTTGAGTAACTGATTGACGATGCTTTGTGTAGTGTTGAAGATGTGAGGGTGACCTGGCTGCGTAAAGCAAAACACACTGATAAGAGTCTATGCCCACAGTTGCATACACACTGCAGTAATATTAATAATAATAATACTGATAATAATGATAATTATACTACTACTACTACTACTACTGCTACTACTACTACTAATAATAATAATAATAATAATAATAAAAATAATAATGATTCCTCCTCCTCCTTCTTCTGATGATGATGATTTATTACTAGCAGGGGTACCCGGCGTTGCCAGACCAAAAAGGCGAACACTCTAATCCTATTTGTTCTTGTTCAGTCTTTCTTTATACACCAGAAAGACCATGTACCTCTTAAGCTTTTGAAGAGGAATTACAAGAGGTCCAGGAACTTTCTATTTCAGTTTTCGCAGACTAACGCACAGTATTTGTGCGTACTTGTTTACAATTATCGGTGACCTCAAATGACCTCCGACCAGTGACCTCAAATGACCTCAGAAGTCAACCTCACATAGCCTATGTCCAAACTGGAGGTCCTGTGAGTCTCCATGCCAAAAATTGAGCTGCAGGGGTACCCGGCATTGCCCGGTCCAAAAAGGAGAACACTCTACCGGTCACCTCAAGTAACGCAGATCTGAATTCTCTCTCTCTCTCTCTCTCTCTCTCTCTCTCTCTCTCTCTCTCTCTCTCTCTCTCTATATATATATATATATATATATATATGGATTATAACTCCTACCAGAGCGCACTTAAGCCTCCAAGGGCACCCATCAAGCATTATTCCAGCCTTCAACCCCACTGTCAAGGGCGAACATGACTCAAGTCTCTCGAGAGCAACACCGGAGTCTCGTGTGATTGAGAGGCGGAGGGAGTGACTAAAGACTGTACGGAAGAGGAGGAAGTGGGAGAAAGAGGAAAACAAGACGAGAAGGAGCGCTAGATACATGATAGAGAAAGATGAGGAAAAGAAAAAATAATATTTGCATGACAAAAGGAGAAGGAGGAAAGAGGAAAAAAAGAGGAGGTAGAAGAGGAAAGAAGAAGAGGAAGAGGAGGAAGAGGAAGGCGTGATGTAGCAGCCATGACTGACTCACCCTCATATCTTAGAAGGAATGAAGGAAGAGGCTTTGTTTGCCTCTGAATATATTGTAGTTGTGTTGCTCATGGTGACTCTTACTGCACCTTCCTTTCCTTCTCCCTCCCTTTCCTTCTCTCTCTCCCTCCCTTTCCTTCTTCTTTCACTCTCCCTCCCCCTTCCTTTCCTTCTTCTTCCCCCTCCTTCTTCTTCTCCATCCCCCTTCCTTTCCCTCTCCCTCCTCCCCCCCTTTCCTTCTCCCTCCCTCTCCCTTTCCTTCTCCCTCCCCCTCCCTTTCCTTCTCCCTCCCCCTCCCTTTCCTACTTCCTCCCCCTCCCTTTTCTTCTCCCTCCCCCTCCCTTTCCTTCTCCCTCCCCCACCCTTTCCTACTTCCTCCCCCTCCCTTTTTTCTTCCTCCCACTCCCTTTCCTTCTTTCTCTCTTTCCCTCTCCCTCCCCCTCCCTTTCCTTCTCCCTCCCCCTCCCTTTCCTTCCCTCCCTCCCCTCTCCCCCTCTGGGTTTGATCTGCGTGCCGATCAGAGTCTTTGATAAAGTTTGTTTCCCTCTTATCCCTGTTTATCCAGTAGCATAAATAGGGACCAGGATGTAAACTCGAGAGAGAGAGAGAGAGAGAGAGAGAGAGAGAGAGAGAGAGAGAGAGAGAGAGAGAGAGAGAGAGAGAGAGCATGCGTATGTGGGTGAGACGTGCAAACTGACATGTATATATATTAAAGACACTGATGTCCTTGAGGATGTGAGCAAGGATGTGAAAATGAATGACAGGACTATAAAGTATGTGACAAATGTACAAAAATTAATATGGATCTTTTTTTTTTTTTATAGGAAAGAGATTCAATTTGAGAGATGGAAATATAAAAAACAGAGGATTTCGAAGACGTGAGAAGAAAGGTATGTATGAAAAACTTAGATGTGTGTGTGTGTGTGTGTGTGTGTGTGTGTGTGTGTGTGTGTGTGTGAGAGAGAGAGAGAGAGAGATGGTGAAAATGAAGAATATAGGAGAAGAAGGAGGAAAAGGAGAGGAGAGGAGAAGAATGTAAGAGACTGAGGAGGAGGAGGAAGAGGAGAGGAATTTATAAGACGCAGAATTAGGAGGAGACGAAGGAGAGAAGGAATGAACACCAAGAAGGAAAAGGTGGAGGAGTTGAAGATGGAGAGGAGTGTGTGGAGGAGATGAAGGAGTTGTCATGACGCTGCAAGGAGAGAGAAGGAGAGAGAGGACGAGGAGGCAAGGAGGAGAAAGAAGAGAAGGAAGAGGTGGTTGAATTGTGAGGAGGAGACGTAAGGGAGGAATACGTGGAGAAGTGGAGATGAAGGAGACATCATGAAGTGGCAAGGAGAAAGAGGAGTCAGCAAGAAGTTGGCAAGGAAGAGTAAGCAAGGAGGAGTCAGCAAGGAAGAGTCAGCAGGGAGGAGTCAGCAAGGAAGAGTCAGCAAGGAAGAGTCAGCAAGGAGGAGTCAGCATGGAGGAGTCAGCAAGGAGTCAGCAGGGAGGGGGTGTGACTGCCTACTGATCGCCAGGGTGTCAAGGTCAGAGCTCCAGTATTGTCCCGAAGCCGCTGTTAAAAGGGCGTGACGTTTCCTGTACCGCCACCACAATGCACGGGAGGAGGAAGGGGAGAAGAGACGGGGAGACAAAGACAAGAGACAAGAGACAGAGGGGAGTGACAGGAAGAGAGACGCAGATGAGACACAGAGACATAGAGTAACTGACAGGGGAGACACAGGGAGGTAGAAATACGAGACACTGAGACATATAGGGAACTGACAGGGAGACTGGAATGGAAGAGTGACACTGCGAGAGAGACACTGAGACAGGAAGAAAAGGAGAGAGGGAGACACACACACACACACACACACACACACACACAGATAACCTGCAAAACGATATTACCTCGCCATATCCAAAAATAAATCGTTAAGGATGAGGTGTTAGGGAGCCTCCACTGACGAGAATACGGGTCCTAGATTACAAAATAAGAAAAGAAATAAGGGAACGTGAAAACACAATGAATGGCGAGATGTTTATGTTAGCATTTCCGTCAATTCAATAACTCTTTCATGGTCGGGGGAACTCTCATTTTCTTTTCCATCTAGCGTCAGACGATTTTATTCAGGTGAGTCATAGAAGCCTCCCTCTCTCTCTCTCTCTCTCTCTCTCTCTCTCTCTCTCTTTGGTTAATGGTAGATAGATACAGATAAATAGATAGATAAATAGATAGACAGGTGGGTGGATGAATGGGAAACTCTATTACTTTCTTCTAGCGTACACCAGACGATTTCCTTCAGCTGAGAGTGGGTCATAGGAGCCTCTGTGTAAAACAAAAAGGGAAAAACAGAAAAATCAGAACACTCAACTCCCCCGACCTTGAATTTCACCCCTGAGAGAGGTTCCAAAAATGTTCGTCATATTTCACCGCGACAGAGGAAGTCTTTAAAATGTTCCAGGAAAAATGTGGCGTATATCCTGCCTCTCCGCATTATCTTTTTGGGCAGTATACGCGGTTATATATTTTTCATAAACTCGTGAAATGGACGCAAAATGAGCGGTGCAAGACGCCAATGAATCGCCAAAGGAAAGGTGCAAAGGAGACTCCATAATACGACGTCACTCCTCCCTATTTGAAAAAAAATATATATATATATTGTCGCCACTCCCTTCCGCCACTCTAAGTTACTCCGTCCCATTGTCCCTCCATCTCTCCTTCCTTCCTTCTGCCACTCCATGTCACTCTGCCACATACACTCCTCCACCCTGTCCCCCCTCCTAGCCCTCAACACCTCTCTTTTCCACTACAAGTCACTCTGCCACACCTACACACTCCTCCACATATCCTTCTACCTCGCTCTCATCACCTCTCCTTTCTGCCACCACAAACCCTTCTACAGTCACTCATCCACATTATCCTTCCATCTCGCTTTCATCACCACTCTCTTCTTCCACTCCTCGTCACTACTCATTCACTCCTTCATTGTCCTTCCATCTCGCTCTCATCATTCACTTCTTCCACTCCTCGTCACTACTCATTCACTCCTTCATTGTCCTTCCATCTCACTTTCATTATCATTCACTTCTTCCACTCCTCGTCACTCCTCATTCACTCCTTCATTGTCCTTCCATCTCGCTCTCATCATCATTCACTTCTTCCACTCCTCGTCACTCCTCATTCACTCCTTCATTGTCCTTTCATCTCGCTCTTTATCTCTCTTATCTTAATCCTTTCTGACCGTGAACGTATTTCTTGTTATTGCTATTTCCTGACGATTTTACTCAGCCTAGGAAGGACGATTCAAAGTAGAGATGATGAGGCCTAATCCAACATTTCCAGTTCGAAAAATCTCTTCTGGCCTGAAAAAAATCGTCTGGAGATAGCAGGAATTTAAAATACTTGACTTCCTTAGGTGTAATGAATTAATATTTTCACTGAGAGCCGTATTTTTCATGTTATTCTTACCAGACGATTTTATTCATCTGAGGGCCTTTCATCGTCAAGAAGTGAGTGATGGCTACACACACACATCTCTCCAGCTCAGTCTCTCCCCCCCCCACCCAAGCTAAATATAATGGTGTGGTGGTAGGTGGAATTCAATAAACAATGCACCTTGATAACTGTTCAGACTCCAACCCCCTCATTATTATCTTGTACCTTTGCTCTCACCACCTCCTGCACCCCAGCATCCCCACCCTCACCCTCTCATTTTCATGCTCTTCATTACTTTCTCTCTCGCTGTCAATCATACCCCCAAAAAATTCTTGTTTTTAAAGCCTCATTCTGTCGTTCTCCTCCCTACTATTTTCTTATTCTCATTCTCCCCTCTCCCCAAGTTCTTATCTTCCCGACCTCACTCTCATTCTCTTCCCCTGTTGTTCTCTCATTCTTGGCCTCTCTCACTCCAGTTTTTCCAGTCTCATTCTGTCACTGTCCCTCATTCTTCTTTTTACATTCTTATTTTCTCTCTTTCCTCTGTTTCCATCCTCATTCTCACTCTCTCAGTCTCCTTGATTCTTATTTTATTCTCATCCTCTTTCCCATGCCTCTTGGCCAGCCTCATTGTCCCATTCTGTTCCATTCTCATCCTCCCATTGTCTCCCACTTTTACTCTCTCAAACAACCCATCATGCTCTCTCTCTCTCTCTCTCTCTCTCTCTCTCTCTCTCTCTCTCTCTCTCTCTCACTTTGAGTTCATTATTAATCCTTTATTTTTGCACATTTTCACTGCGAGAGATTCTTGAGGTCGATTAAGAAGAAGAAGAGGAGGAGGAGGAGGAGGAAAAGAATAAAACTACATCCACGCCTACACAAGTACACCCACACTTAGGCTACATAACTACACGTACACACCGACACAACAGCATATAAGAGAACAAGCTTTGAGGTGGCCGGAACACAGCAATTTTAAAGGGAGGACGACACACACACACACACACACACACACGCACACACACACACACACACACACACACACACACACACACACACAGGATGGGATGAGGTGGTGTTGGAAGTGTGGGAGGGGGTGTAAGTGTGGGTGTGGCTCTAGGTAAATGGTGTGTGTGTGTGTGTGTGTGTGTGTGTGTGTGTGTGTGTGTGTGTGTGTGTGTGTGTGTGTGTGTGTGTGTGTGTGTGTGTGGTTAGGCACATAGTGGGGCAAACTTAGCTAAAACCTTCTAGCATAATTATAGAGATCTTTTCATTACACTCTCTCTCTCTCTCTCTCTCTCTCTCTCTACCTACCTACCTACCTACCTATCTATCTGAGAAAATGAGAGAACAAGAGAAACAGAATCGAAAAAAAATAAGAGAATGGAAGAGCGAGGCCAAGCAGACAGAGCTGTGGCTAGTTATAAAACCATTTCACGTCTGCATAAACAAATTTGCTCCAACATGGCGTCTTGTATTATTTTGTCTAGTGATGATGCGGTCAAGGATGATGATGATTATAATGATGACGGTGGTGGTGGTGGTGATGGAGATGCTGATGGTCTGGTTGTTGTTGATGATGATGATGATGATGATGATGATGATGATGATGATGATGATGATGATGATGATGACGATGATGAATAGGTAATATTAATAGGACAAACATACTCACCTGCAGATGTCCTCTACCTCACTGAACCAGCAGCAGAAGAAATAGAGTACCACCTCACCAAATAAAACGATGATGATGATGATGATAAAGATGATGATGATGATGATGATGATGATGATGATGATGATGATGATGATGATGATGATGATGATGTGCAAGTACTGAGGCCAATATACTTACCTCCACAGATGCAGCAACAGATGATTTGGTCCGAGTTCCACCGTACGAAGTGGACGGAGGCGATAGATTTTGCCTGGAAGAACTTTACCACCCCGACTGTGCGGCGAATGTTCTCCTTCCTCACGGTACTGGGCAAGGCAGCTCTACCCAGGGATAAGCTGAGGGAGGTGGGTCCAAAATTTATATATTACAAAAAGTACAAAAACATGAGGAATAATCTATCTATCTATCTATCTATTGCCAGACGCCATAATCCCGTAAGGGGTGGCCATTTGACTCTGAGTTATTTGTTTTACAGGGAGGGGCACTAACCCTCCACCAACCCTATAAAATTGTATAAACTATGGGATTTGATATGTGGATAATTGTCTGTCTTTCTTTCTATCTGTCTGTCTGTTTATCTATCTGTGTATGTATGTGTGTATGTATTACTTGTATTTGTATGTACGTGTCACTATCAGTTTATCTATTTATCCATCCACCCATCTATCTGCCTATCTCTCTATCCATCCACCCATCAACCCACCTATCTGTCTATCTATTTATCTATCTATCTAGCTATCCATCCCTCAAACTATTATAAAATGTCTACCCACGTACCTAACCATTTATCTATTTAACCATCTATCTATCTCCCGCAGCTAACGACCCTTCTTCAAGAAATGAAAACTAGCTACTCCATCGCCAAGATCTGCCGCTACGACCCGCGCGTGAGACGACTCGAGAACGGCGACTACGACTACGAGGCCGAATTTGACGCCTTGGACGAGAATGAGATCGGCTGCATCCCATCCCTCAGCCTGGAACCCCGTGAGCCAATATCGAGTTTACAAAGTCTTTTTTCAACATCTAAAAATTTTCTGATAGCCACGAAGCTTATTTTTAAAGACGCCTTGCCTGTTATATGCCTCCTACGCCAGATCTTATTTACCTTGCGTCGTAGTGAAGGAGTTAACGTAGTACTAATTGATTTTGCGTATTTTTCAGAGTACACCAATGACAAAGAGAGGATGGCGTAATGATGACCTAAGATTATCATTATCAAGTGTTATTTTAGGTGAAGAGATTACGTTTTTCTTGACCCTCAGTCTTGGAAGGTTTCCCAGGAGTGACTAAGATCGTTTGGTGTTAGTGAAGGTAAAAAAAAAAAAAATGTCTTGCATGGTTTAAAGGTTACAGCTAATTTGAACATCTTCGGAAAATGGCACGAATAAAATGTATTTCTCACTTAACCTAACCTTCTGCTTCTCCTCTTCCTTTACCTCCTCTTCCATCAACCTCTTCCTCTTTCTCCACCTTCCTCTCCCTCTTCTCCTTCCGCCATCTTCCCCTTCCTCTCCCTCTTCTCCTTCCGCCATCTTCCCTTTCCTCTTCTTCTTCTTCCATCATCTTCTTCATCTTCTTTTTCCTCCGCCATCATCCTCTCTCACTTCTTCTTCCATCATCCTCTCCCCCTCCTTTCAGCATCCTTTCCAACTTCCTCTCCCTCATCCCTAATGTTATCTACTCTCACTCCCACAGAAATGATTCAGATAATGGCCAATTTAAGCGATCCTGACTGCTCTTCTTCCATCATCCTCTCCCTCTTCCTCCGTCATCCCCTCCTCTTCCTCCTCCTCTTCTTCCTCATCCCTAATGCTCTTCTCCTCTCACTCCCACAGAAATGACTTAGACAACGGCCAGTTTAAGCGACCCTGACTGCACTTCTTTCATCATCCTCTCCCTCTTCCTCCGTCATCCTCTTCTCTTCCTCCTCCTCTTCTTCCTCATCCCTAATGCTCTTCCCTCTCACTCCCGCAGAATTGACCCGGATAATCGCCAATTTAAGCGACCCTGAATACTCATCTTCCATCATCTTCTCCCTCTACCTCTGCATCATCCTCTCCTCTTCCTCCTCCTCCTCTTCCTCATCCCTAATACTCTTCCCTCTCACTCCCGCAGAACTGACCCAGATAATGGCCAATTCAAGAGACCCTGACGAGCTACGGTATGTGTGGAGGGCGTGGAGAGAGGCGGCGGGAAAACCACTTCGTGAGAAATACCTGCGATTTGTCGAACTGGTCAATGAAGCCGCTCGACTGAATGGTGAGAGATAAATGGATAGATTGACAGATAGGTAAGTAGGTACAGTAGGTAGGTAGGTAAGTAGATGGCGTGATACAGTGACAGATATAGATAGATCAATAGGTAAATAAACAGGTATGTAGGTAGGTTGGTAGGTAAGTAGGTAGGTTGGTAGGTAGGCAGGTAGGTATGCAAGTAGAGATATACATACACTGAGAAATATAAATACAGAGAGAGAGAGAGAGAGAGAGAGAGAACCAAATTTTCTAGATTAAGCCTGAGTGAGTGAATGTATGACCTTAATTTCTCTTTAATAAAAGTGATGAATATTTGTTTACTTATGTTTCTCTCTTTTTTATTTTTTATTTTTTGAGAATGAGCAATGATGATGATGATGATGATGATGATGATGATGATGATGATGATGAAATAAGGCATCCCAGTACTTTCTATCTATATCCGTTTCACCTTAACTTGGCCCAGAGTTTTGTCCTCTTGCAGCTCAGTTCACATAGCTCAGCATAACAGAAAATGACAGTGCTACAACTCCACATTCCTTTCCATAGCACTTCTTCGTGACTGGCACCCTATTCTAGTGTTAATCTAGTTACAAGCAAGCATTCAAGATGGAGAGATGGCAATTTTAGGCCAGGTAAGAATGAAAGGAATATAGCAACACTCACTCACCCCTTCAGGATTCACGGACGCAGGAGAGTACTGGAGAAGCGACTACGAAACAGATGATTTCATGGATGAGATCGAGGCGCTGTGGCTGAAGCTGCGGCCTCTGTACGAGCAGCTCCACGCCTACGTCAGGAGCAAGTTGGTGGAGAAGTATGGCGAGGAGGTGGTGCCCGCCGCTGGACCCATCCCTGCACATCTCCTGGGTTAGTCAATAG
>NC_137059.1:1977500-2050000 GCF_032717465.1 Coenobita brevimanus
TATATCTCACACACACATCATGTTGTCATAGTTTTCATTGCCATACTTCAACCTGTCATCTATCACAATGTCACACCTCATACTGCCACACCTTACATTGCCACACCACTCACACTGCCACACCACACGCCGTCACAACATACACTACCACACCACACACTGCCACACCACTCACACAGCTACACCTTAATGCCACACCTCACACTGCCACAACTGACACTGCCTTCCTCGTTGCGTATGTAGAAAAATCCTTATAATCTAAGACAGCGCTATCTATCTGTGCATATACCTATCTATTCCTATCCATCTACCTATCTACTGCCGAACGCCGTGTCCTGTGAGGAGTGGCCTCGATAAAGAGACCTATTGATAAAAAAAAAAAAAAAAAAAAACTCATTTATAATCCTTGCAAAATTTACCATAATTTTCAGAAAGAATTGATATCAAAGTATCCACTGCACATAAGTTTTTATAGTACCATTTTAAAACGAGCAAATATAAAAACTACATAAAAAAGATCCGCAGGCACATATGAAAAATTTCTTTCTCTCTACATGCTGCAAGGAACCTCACCTGGGTAAGTAAAAGTTAGCTGCCTTATAGAGCTGGAAAATATATGCCTCTCTCTCTCTTTCTCTCTCTCTCTCTCTCTCTCTCTCTCTCTCTCTCTCTCTCTCTCTCTCAGTTGTTTGCATCTTTAACTGTTTGTGTTTGTCTGTCTGTTTACCCTCTTATCCCTCCACCTATCTGACTGACTAGCTAAGTATTGCCCGACGCCAGGATCTTTTTGTCCCTACACAGCAACGTCTCCCACAACACACCATCCTCCCTCATATACCACCACCTTGACATTCTACCTGGTTCTCGGTCTACCTCTTCGTCTCCTTCTACCTGTTTCTTGGCGTTTCATTACACTGTATTTCGCTTAATTTCGCTTATTTTGGCTACAGACTTTACATGTTTTTTTTGTTTTTTTTAATGCCATTCCACATGATTTTTTTTTTACTGTAGTTCTTTTGCCTTAACTTGGACTAGATTTTCGTCCTTTTGCAGCTTAGTTCACATAGCTAGGCGGCAGAATAGATAATACTACAGCTCTACATCCTTCCTATAGCACCTCCTCGTGATTAGCACCACATTTTAGTGTTAGTCTATTGCTACAACTTGGCATTCATGTTGGAGAGGGGGAAATTTTACGTCAAGGTAAAGTAAAAGGGTCGTAGCGCTTCCTGCCATACACTTCTGTTAGGTTAAATTCAATTAGGTTAGAGTAGGCAAAGGTAGCAGACTAGGTTACGTTTTTAAAGCAGTTATTAAAAGTGACTTACTAGGATCACTATCTGACCGTGTAGATTAATACGAGAAGCTTTTAGTTGAGAGTAGATTAAGTAAGGTTCTGTTGGTTAGATTTGGCTATTTCAGGTTGGTTTGGTTGCTTAGATTGGATCAGATTGCATCCTTACCCTAAACCAAGTCTCAGAATCAAGAATTGCCATCATCATCATCATCAAAATTAGGTAGTCATCATTATTATTATCATCATCATCATAGGCCGCAAAATCAAACACTGTCATCATCATCATTATCATCAGCCACAAAATCAGGTACTGTCATCATCATCATCATCACAGGCCGCAATATCAGATACTCTCATCATCATCATCATCATCATCATAAGCCACAAAATCAAGTAGTCATCATCATCATCATCACTAATATCCCTTCTTTCATCACTGTCGCAGGAGAGTCTGATGCCATCGTGCTCAGAGTCACACGGTCCAACGCCTCGCTCATCACCGGTGCCGTGCTGGCTATCATCGCCTTGGTCCTGCTGGTGGCCCTCATTGTCGTCGCCTTCAGGAGGTGTCGAGGCTCCAGCAAGTCCTTCCCCACCTCCTCACAAGGATCGTGAAGTCCGGACCACCGCCAGGCCCCACCGCCGCACCCACAGATACGCATCGTCGAGCAGGACCTGGGCACTATCTAGCAGTTGCAGGGACCTCTTCTGCTACCCCATCAGGTCTTATCAGTCAGCCAGTCACAAGTCCCTAGCAGAAGCTGGGATCTCTTCTGCTACGTACGACGTCAGGTTTTATTTTAATCAGTCAGTCTATCAACAGTATCTAGCAGTAACAGGGACCTCTTCTGCTACCCCGTCAGGTCTTTTAATTAATCAGTCAATCAGCAAGTTCCAGCAGTAACAGGGACCTCTTCTGCTACCCCGTCAAGTTATATCGTACCAACCAGCAGGATACAAGAGCAACAGGGACCTCTTCTGTTATTCCGTCTGGTCTGTTTTACATCGATCAGTGACGATATTCAATCAAGACAGTCTAGTAATGGCACCCCCTTATTTTTCCCATGTCGTCAGTACTCTCTAGGAACAACAAAGACCTCTTCTGTCACACTGTCATTTCCACTTCTATCGATCCACAAATCAATCAGGACTTTCTAGTATCGGAAGTCACCTTTTCTTATACGGTAGCCACCTGTGGATTTTCTAAAAGCACCGTTTTCTTTTTTACGACGTCAGGTCACTTTTCATGAGCTAAAATAACAACAATCACCTTTTTGTAGCGCCATCAGGCCTTGTATTGTCAGCCAGTCAATCACCGCTATCCTGAAACTGCAAAGACCTCTTCTGTCGCACCGTCAGCACTTCATAGGAACAACAGGGACCTTTTCTGTTACGTAGATCTTATTTTCTCAGTCATTCAGTACTACCTACAAACGACAATTTTTCTTCAAGTATGGAATCAAGAGTATTTTAACAGACCAATCAACCATCTCTATGAAAAACGTGGTCTGTTAACTCCACCTTGAATATATTTTTTATCAGTTAATTACTCGGCATCATCTACTGTTTTTATGACTATATTTCTTTTACAGAAGATGAACATAGGGAGGAAATACAAATATAAAAATAACTCCATGCACCAGATTACAGGTGTCCTCCATTCATTAAAAATCGTAACAGGTGGACTTAAACTGCTATAGGTTGCTCTCACACAGCCACCACTGTCAGAATTCTAGAAAGTACAGTTTATATGACGAGGTACTGATGTGAATGAGAGAATGAGACCTCCTTATAGATTTCCGGCATTTAATTTTATATTTAAAAAAAAGGTAACGGGAGTTCACAGATAGGATGGATGTAGAATCAAACCCAGCCTATGATTTCTTGATTTAGTGAGCTGTGTTATTTTTTTATGCACTGAAAAAAGAACCAAAGCCCAAAAGCCCGCAAGATTGTTCCCTCCAAGAAAAAAAAAGCAAAAACAGGATAACAGAGAGCCAAATTCAAGGTCCGTTCATTTCGAATGATACGTGTTTGCGTCTCGAATTAAGTAATAAGTTTTTTGTTCAATTTCTGGACACCTGGTGGTTCAGTGGATTTAAGCCCTTCAAACAGGTGCGGCACAGAGTTTAAACCCAATTGGTCTGGCGGTGGCAAAATCTTTAATGACACTGTATCCAAAAAATGAACTTGGACTTTTTTTTTCGTCGCTTCTAAACTGGAAACAATCGCCTGGTGGTGGTAAGATAAAAGCTAAGAGAAAATAATACCCCTTGGAAAAGATAAGGGAGATAATTTTGAGACTGAGAAGCTGATATTAAATTGAGAGAGAGAAAAAAAAGGGCTTGTTGATGACGAATATAAGATGGACAAAAAGTGACACTGAATTGAAAATGTTACTGTGGATTTTTGAGGCTGAGTGATGGGTGGTTTACTGAAAAAAAAATGTTGGAAGTCAAAGCAGAACAAAGTGGGATTGTGTGAAAAATGTTAATATAGATGAATTTTCAGAGGAATAGGTAATTTCTGAACCCCCAAAAAAAGTCCTGGCAGTTAAAAATAGACCAAAATGAGGATGAAAAAATAGACAGATTTTTCCGTACGAGAGGTCACTGCTATGTTAAAGAAAAAAAATGACTGGCGATAATGAGAGCAAAAGTTGAGAGTAAGATTAATCAGACTTTATTGATCCAGGTTGTGCTGTTGCTTTATTTATTGCATTAAAATATTCTCCTCACTCTTACCTTTACTTATTATTGCTATTTTTAAGTCCTTTACTGCGATATCGTCTTTTATTTTATTCTTCTCAGATTATTGTACTCATTTCAGGTGAGATTTTTTCGAATTAGGGGGCAAATATTGCGTTCATTATCACTAACACCTCTTTCTTAGCGATTTATTTTTGGATATGTCTGGTTAATATCCTTTTATATGTTACTTACGCATGTGTATGAGAATACTGGGAGGATTTATGCAACACTAAAGAGGAAGAGTAAGGTGTAATAAACAAAAATAAATCATTTAGGTAGAGGAATTAGGGTGCTTCCTCAAGAGATCAGAGGCCGTCTTTTCGTCGGTTGCGGAAGCTCCCTATCACCTTTTCTTGAGTGACTTACTCAACATCTTCGGGTTACTTATCACCTTAATTCGCATAGGTAACGTACAAAAGGAGATTAAGCAGTCATATCCAAAAATAAATCGAAAAGGAAGAGGTGTTAGGGGGCTTCCTTACCCTACGAGAATACGAACCCAGGATGAATAAATTGTCTACAGGAAGAAAGAATGAAATACACAAGACGTACTCGTGGTGAAGGGGTAGAGATTTCGATATCACGTTAATTTAATGTGATGAAGATGGTGATGATGATGGGGACAGTGATGATGATGATGATGATGATGATGATTTTGATTAAGGGGATGGTGATGATGATAGAGATGGTGATGATGATGATGATAATGATAGTGATGATAATGATAGTGATGATGATGATGATGATGATGATGATGATGATGATGATGATGGGGATGATGAAGATGATCACTGGGATGGTCATGATGATGATGATGATAAGGATGATGTTGATTAGAGGGATGGTGATGATGACAAGGATGATGATGATGATGATAATGATAGTGATGATGATGATGATGATGACTGGGATGGTGATGATGATGATGAAGATGATGATGATGATGATGAAGATGATGATGATGATGATGATGTTGACTAGAGGGATGGTGGTGATGACAAGGATGTTGATGATGATGATAATAATAGTGATGATAATGATGATAATGATAGTGATGATGATGATGATGATGTAGGTATATATAATGTACAATAAGGCTTGAATTTTTATAAGTCTGCACACCAGGTTTTAAGTTTTTTATTTATATTTATAAGTGTAGTGTTTAAGTTACTTTATGTTGTATATAGACGGTGCTTGTATGTATTCAAGGTGATAAAGTTTCCCCTTGAATCCCGTGATGCATTCTACTGACTGATTTATGCTACCTCCAGATGAATTTTACTTTTAATTTCAAGGGAGAGCATTGTTAAAAAAAAATCATATATTTTTTTTAAAGGGAGATCTTACTGTAACAAAATTCATGGGACTTTTTTAAAATTCATGAGAGACTTTTTTTAACTCACTCCTATGACGTGTTTCTTTAACTGTTGTTCCATCCAGACGATTTTATTCAGCTCAGGAGATATTTTTGGACCTCGAAGGGTTAGGTCAAGCCCTCGTTAATTCATTCACTACTAGACTGCTTTCCTGAAATGCATAAAATCGTCTGTTAGGTGGTAGAATGAATGATAAAAAACATTGTGCGAGGCAGGTAACCCCTTGAAACAGAGGACATTTTGGGCATCTCCAGACGGTTTCCTTCAGCTCAGGAGAGACTGGAGGGGTTAGATACAGCCTTCATCAATCCCCTCAGCACCACAGAACTCTCCTCAGCTGAATAACATCGTGTATCAGCTAAAAAATTAAAAAACTTCAAAGGTCATCATAGTGAAGGAAACAGTCATGATTCACTAAATATACTGTAAGAAAGAAAGAAAGAAAGATTCTCGGTTTTACGTATCAGAACTGACCTATGCCCCCAACTTGACGGCCTTGTGGTGACTGGATGTTATGATGAGATGCAGTGATGGAATTATCCTGTGAGAGGCTCTATACTCTATTTATTTCAAGTGACAAAACTGAACCACGCCCCCACCTTAAATGCTGAATCGTCTTTGGTGATAGGAGGTGCAAATGGTGAACGTATTTGATGTATGACCCTATAGTTTATTCATTTCAAGCTGGCAAAACAGAGCCACGACCCCATCTTGAATGCTGAGTTGTCATTGGTGACATGAGGTGCAACTTGTGAAAATATCTGACGTGCATGAACCTACAGTCTATTTATTTCAAGCTGGCAAAACTGAACCACGCCCCCCACAAAATGTTGAGCAATGAGTGGCTGACGTGACGTTGACAGTGACACTAATGGGACTAAGGCAATGAAATGAAATAATGAAGAAGCGTTGCACTGTCTTTCATGCAGTGAAATTAACCAGTCGTCTGCAAAGTGGGCAGGGCATCCTCGCTAGAAAACCAAAACCAGATTCTAATATATTCTCATTGTATTGATTTTACAGTGTCGCCATTCAGATAGAATTATATCCACATACTGAATTCAAATTTAATGAGTATGTGGGTATAGTTTTTCCATTAATATTTTGAGTTTCATTTTATGTTCTGTAAATATATAAAAAATAATCCTGTACATTGCCAGCTATGTTCACTAAGTTACCACTAAACGTTTAATAAATTTTCCGCTCATTTTTCACCGTACAATGAAGGTAGGGTCAGGGAATCGACTATCATTCAAGCTGTGCCAGAAAAATATTCAAAACTGACGAAACATAACCCAAGCCTCAACTGGACTAATGTATTTCTCACACTGTTCGATTTTTCCACAATGTTTTCATACAAATTTTAAGAAGATACTTAATTCCCTGGCTCTACAAAGGCTTAATCTTGGTCGTCAGTCACCTTTATATTTTATATATATATATTTTTATTTCTACGCAGGTGTGAAGACGATTTTGAGAGTGATGGCAGGGAAGGTTTTATGTTTCAGTCCATTCACAACGAGAACAGCTTTCGTGACTAATTCCTGCAGCCTCCAGACGATTTTCTTCAGCTAGAAGGACCCCATGCAGTGAAGGGGGACAGTGGGGGACGTACCTAATCCCTCCAGTTCGAAAAATCTCTCCTAAGCTGAATAAAATCGCCTAGTGAACGCAAAAAGGGAATGAAAAACGAGTTAAGATTGGAGTACGTAATACATATGCGAGACAGGCAGAGAATTATGTGTATATTGTGAGATTTATATGCCAAAGAAGACGAAGAACAGATTTTGGTTGTTTTATTAATACCTAATGCAGAAAGAAAGGTCTCTCTAAAATGGATGTTTACGGACGCTAGTATGCTGTGTGTGTGTGTGTGTGTGTGTGTGTGTGTGTGTGTGTGTGTGTGTGTGTGTGTGTGTGTGTGTGTGTGTGTGTGTGTGTGTGTGTGTGTGTGTGTGTGTGTGTGTGTGTGTTTGCGTGCGTGCGTGTGCGTGTTAAGATAAAACAGTCTTGGCCAGATACAGTACTGAACCTGTACGACGGCCCCATAGAACCAGCTGCTTACCTGCGGTCGACGGGAGTGGTCACCCAGACAGACCAGAGTTAAGCTACAAACAATACTGATGATTAAAAGTTCGCTCCAACTGAAAACGAACCACAACGTACCACAAACACAGAGGATTGGAATTCTTCACTATCTGTTTACTAGCTTGAAGAGAAATTGGAGTATTTGGCTGCACACAACTTCTTAAATCATATGACGTACATCTTATTGCTCTCTTGTTACCTCCAATTAGTTTTATTTTACAACGTGGGGGTTGAGATTGAGAGGCTGACTAGAGGAGTGTATGTGGGTGAGGTGGAGAGGGAAAAGGAGGGGGTGACCGAGGGTGAGATGGGGCTGAGGGATATATGAGAGGGACGTGAGTTGGGGGGAGGGTAGCCTAATACCAGAGAACAGGGTGACAGGAGGGCGATTTGTTTGTGACCATCTATGACGGGATTAAGACGCCTAGCTAGACATACTGAGACTTTTCGAAAATGAGGTTAAATACAGCCTTCATTTACTCTCCCACTACAAGTACACTAAGCTGAATTACATCGTCGAAAAAGAAAATACGTCGTGGTACTGAAGGAGCCAAAATTGAAGTAAACAGACGCCCTTGAATGGATTTTTTTTTTAATTTATGCTAGGAAGAAGGATTCAGATGTCAGAAGCCCGTAAGATTGCTCCCTCCAAGAAAAAATAATAAAAAAACAATAACAGAGAGCCAAAATTCGAGATCCATTCATCTTTGGGAGAATGATAATGGAAAAGACATCTGCTCGTTGATTTTATTGCATATTAGACTAAGGTAATTATTGTTGCAGTTGAATATGCAGGTGAAAATTGAAAAAAAAAATAATGGTCATTCATACACTCAGATACGGATATGGTTGAGGTCGTATGATGTGTATGGATAGATAGATGCATAGATAGATACATGATGGACATAGATAAACAGACAGATAGATTGACAAATAGAAATATAATGTTGATGGAAAGACAGACGGACGGAGGAAATTTACGTGCAGAATTTGTGTGTGTGTGTGTGTGTGTGTGTGTGTGTGTGTGTGTGTGTGTGTGTGTGTGTGTGTGTGTATTTATGTGTGCACCGGTATGTCTC
The DNA here is from genome assembly GCF_032717465.1 of Coenobita brevimanus. Taxonomy (NCBI): domain Eukaryota; kingdom Metazoa; phylum Arthropoda; class Malacostraca; order Decapoda; family Coenobitidae; genus Coenobita; species Coenobita brevimanus. The sequence continues at coordinate 1,986,091 of NC_137059.1, forward strand.
TGTGTGCGTATGGGAATCTATTTTACATCCATATCACTGCGTAAGAATGATACACAGATCTCTATAGCGAGGATGACACCCCCTGCGACACAGCCCAGCAGGAGGACAAAGAAAGGCCCCTGGAAGTGATGCAGAGACAGGACCACAGTGCTCCCCTGTGTGTCTGTCTCTTCCTCGCCCGTCTCCGTCTCTGATTCTCGTCTCTGTCTCGCGAGATTCTGCTCCTCGAAGATTATGAACTAGAGAGAAAGAGAGAAGAAGACAGGACTAGGCAATGCTTTGTCTAGCTATCTGTCTGTCTATCTGTATGTATGTCTGCATGTATGTTTGTATGTATGTTTGTATGTATGTGTATTTGAATGTTTGTATGTGTATGTATGTATGTATGTATGTACTGTATGTATGTATGTATGTTCGTATACTTTTCATCTTGTGGAAGCTAGAATAAAAGAACGTCTAATGATGGCAAGAATAAAAGTCTATCCAACTATCTATCTGTCTATCTATCTATCTATCTGTTTGTCTGTCTGTCTATCTATCTCTATCGTTCAAAATGGTCGTTGGAATTTTCATCGCCACTATACGGTCAATCCCTCTTACGCTGAATAAAATCGTCTGGAGACAGCAAGAATAAAATAGAATAAGGGGATTCCATCGTACTGAGGGGTTTCATGAAGGCTATATCTAACCCCTCCAGTTCCAAAAGCCTCTCTCCTGGGCTGAATAAAATCGTCTGGGGGCAGTAAAAAGAAAGTAAAAATTGAGTCTTTACCTCCAGCCACTTCGTAACGAGTCCTGCCTGCACCACACGATCTATGAGTTCATCCAGCCTGAGGATAAAGAAGAAGGAGGGGAGGTAAGCACGCGACACTCTCATATGCTTTAATCTGTGGGTATTCAAAGGGTATTCAACAGGTATTCAATAGGTATTCAACAGGTATTTTGATGAACCAGTATGCAATGGGTGTTAATCTGTGGGTATTCAAAGGGTATTCAACAGGTATTCAATAGGTATTCAACAGGTATTTTGATGAACCAGTATGCAATGGGTGTTTAACATGTACTTGGGTGGTATTCAACAAGTATGCAGCAAGATATCAATACGTATTCAACATTCAGCCACAACTCAGACAACACTCAGACAGTAAGTAGTCAGCTAGTGTTCTGAGCAAGCCTTTTATTCACCAGGTATGCAGTGGGTATCCAGAAATATTTGTTTAACAGATGACGCAAAGGAAGAAAAACACACAAAAAATATTCATACACCAGATTACAGGTGTCCTCCATGCAATCAACAGGTAGTGCACACAATATTCAACAAGCTTTCAGCATGCAATCAGCCCCACCTTCTCTTATAGGGAGCGTGTTGTTGCATGGGCCACGCAATCCTCTCCTGAAGAAGCTCAAATCCTGGGAAATGCACCTTTGGCCTGCCCGCCTTATCAGTGTACTTGATGGCCACCAGGAGGCGTGTGGTGATGCTGTTGTCCCAGGTAGCGAGGCGTCCAGATACCACCTCCCTCAGGATCCCCTCGAGTGAATCCCGCCACTGCACGCCCTCCCGCAGCGCCACAAGCACAGGGTCGCGTGTCTCCTCCAGCAGGGCGCTCTGGACCCCGCCGAAGTATACCTGTGCGATATATTTCAGTTCCGTATACCGTTTCAACACCAGGCACTTAGTTCCCCTTCCCGAGATGATCTGGTTTACTTTTTTAATATCTATATGCTTTTTATAGTACAGGATTCAGCTTACCATTGAAATACACACACACACACACACACACACACACACACACACACACACACACACACATTATACAGTATATCACAAGGTAGTAGGTGGCTTAGTAGCATCGACCCAGAAGGTAATACCAAGAGCTATGGGTGAATGAAACCTTAATAACAGTACTCAGTTCATTTTCACGTGAGGGAACTGGTCCACTCCTACAACCCTCCTAAACCCGTGGCTGCATGGAATTTAATCAGCCTTAGTTATGGGGCAGGAATGTGTGTTCTTGGGTGGCCACAAATAAATCGCCTCCATGTAGCCCCTACCATGTCGCTGCCCTCTCACTAACTTACACCCCTCACTCTTATAAACCTTTGTACCCTCCATCCTTGGTAAATAGTTAAATCGACCCTCCATTCTGACTACACCTGGCCATCAACAGAGCTGAAAGGGGTTAGGGATCTTTGTCAAGTTAGAGCAAACACACTTCACCCACACAAACATCATTGAAAGTCAAGGGAATCTGTCAGAAGTACAATAAGCTCCCAGAGTACTGCAATTCTCAGTTAAAAAAAAAGTTAAAAATAGGATGAGGATAGGGATGAGGATGAGGGTGAGGATGAGGTTGGATATGAGGATGGGATGAGGAGCTTGTTAAGATACACAAATACCAAGAGTTCCAGTTAACAGATTTCTGGCGTGTGGTCGATTTTGGCACTTGTAAGTTAACTGATATGAGGTTCGATTCTGTTATGTTAGGTTGAATGGGTTAGGTTAGGCTGTGTGTGTGTGTGTGTGTGTGTGTGTGTGTGTGTGTGTGTGTGTGTGTGTGTGTGTGTGTGTGTGTGTGTGTGTGTGTGTGTGTGTGTGTGTGTGTGCGCGTAAATATTTCAATGATACGCTGATTCTGGTACCGTAAAATTACATGAACCTTCTAAAAAATGTCAATCATCATCACCATTATCATCATCATTATTATTATCACCACCCAATCCTCTGATGCCTCAACGAGAACGTAGGGACCTGGAACTACGCTACTCAATCCTGATAGTTAAGCCAAGTGACCATTCGCTCTTCCCTAAGTAGCATTATTAGAGCAACAAATCTCAGTCTCCTCACCTTAGCCCAACCTATATCAGACGTCACCAGCTGCCTAAGATTTTCAATGGGTTTTTGAAGTCCCGGCATGATGAGGAAGGAGGTGAGGGAGGAGGAATACGAGATGCCCACAATCATGGCGAAGAGCAGCCAGAACCCGGAGAAGATTCGTCCAGGCATCTCCACCATGTCTTGCTTATTGCCTCGCTGGAAGGGAAATGAGAAGGATATGACAGGGTGAGGGAAGAGGGATGGGAAGAGGTGAGGCGGGGAGAGGCAAGTATGAGAGAGGGGAATGTTAGGTCAGCGGAAAGGAACTGATAAAGAGGTGAGTGTGAGATGGAAAAAAAAAAAGTGGAGATGAGAGGTTAAGATAGGAGAGGAAAAGTAAACACACACACACACACACACACACACACACACACACTCTCTCTCTCTCTCTCTCTGCCTATGTGTATATGTATCTGTCAACCCACGTACTTACCTGTCTACCTATCTCTCTTTATCCGTCTGTGTCTATCTCCCCATCTATCTATCTGTCTGTCTATCTCACCTGCAGCATAGGTCCAATGGTAAAGATGACAGCATTGCCCAGCTTATGGAACCACGTCACTCGGGGTTTATATTTCCCGTAACAAGAGCGTGCAATGAACCAGAGGAAAGGACCAGCAGCCGCCATAGTCACCGCCACTGCCGTCCACACCTCCCCTCTGAAAGGCCTGGGGGAGAAGGATTAAGGAAGAGGCAGATTATTTATGTATTTTGTATTAGTTTACCTTGGAAATATAGGTTTGTTCAGTCTTGGTTAATCTCAACTCTGCACTTGAAAAACTTCTTAGTACTGATGGTTAAAGAGTAATATCAATAAGCATCTTTAAAGTTAACGTTGCTGTGCTAAGTAAACATATTCGAAATTTCTTCCCCCATCTCTCTCTTGAATTCACCTGCATGCCACACACATCCCTACATGCCACCACATGGGCACCAATTTCCACCGTATTTAAGTCGTATTCAGGACTGGTGTGATGATATTATTTTTGTTACAAGTCGGTGGTTCTTGTGTAGGACAAGGAAAGTTTGTTTTAACGAAATTCAAATAACCAAGCTTCTCCCAGTCGCGCTCTTTCGAACAGCACACAGCTTCCCTAACCACCTGACCACCGCCTCCCTCTCACACGCTCACCTGACGGGACTGAGCCACCTGGGAAGAGGCTGTGCTTTGGGTGTGACCAGTTCAGAGGCATCATACACAAAGGGCCTCGAGAAGTCAACAAATTCTTCGCGCTGGGGAGAGAAGGTGATGTCGCTTACCGCCCAGTCTGCCTCTTCCTTCACTACCATACCTGTGGACGGTCTGTGTTAATTTCTTTTATCACATACCTCTACTTAGAATATCAGATGTAATTAACCTGCATCCCATGTTACAAATGTAGTCATGAATTATCCAGAGATGTCAGATATGTCTTATCATAGTGTCATCTTATGCTTTAGGATTATCGAAAAAATTTGGGAGCTTGTCCACCTAATCCTGATCTCGGATATAATAATGAAGCCATAAGAGTACGTCCCTCTTCTGATGAGGGGCCTACACGTGGTGGCACTGTGAACCCTGGGTGGAGCAGCTGCGGCGTCCACCCGGGAGCAAACCTCCTCATATTTTCCAGCACCTAGCCATGGAAGGGGCCCTGGTCCAGCCGTGATGAGGAGCTGTTTACCACAAAGAGGAGCTGGATCCTCACACAACGTATGTACTGTACTGAGTCTGTAGGACGAACCCACAGAAGCAGTTACTTACCACTGGTCGACGGGTCTGCTCGGCCACACAGATCGGAGTTAAGTAACAACATCAACAGCAACCAACCTATCATGCCCGTCCAGGTTCCATTCTTCAGTAGTCGGCCCCACTGAGAGTCCTTTGGTGCCACGTATCGGTAGCTGAAATTTGCCGCAGCTGCCAGTAAATCCATCAGTCGCACCTCCAGACCTCGGTACCTGTAAGTAGATTTGCGTCCAGTGTCCTTAGTACTGGACAGACCTGGGCATTTTCAAAAGATAATAAACAAGGGAACCCCGGGGTAGGGACCTATGAGCTTCGCGACTATGAGCTGATGGGCGAAGGGCAGTACGCATAGTATCCTTCCAGCACAATCCCTCACACAGGAACCCTGGGAGGTAATAGGTTAAGTGTACTATCACCTGCAAAAGTTCAGTGTCACCTCCCTGCTGGCTGTGGTAATGGAAGGTGTTACGTGAAATCACACACACACACACACACACACACTGCGGTATTGCAAGCACATACTCCTAAACCACAACTTATGTCTTTACTCTGCCTGCGAATTACACACACTTGAATGATGAGTGTGTGGAGGTGTGGCCCTTTTTGGTGGACACTGCGATGTAGGTTTGATAATTCTGCTTTTTTTTGTGTGTGTCGTTCTTATTTATGGTGGGGTTGATGAGGTTTGTGCGGTTGATGAGGTGTGTGTGTGTGTGTGTGTGTGTGTGTGTGTGTGTGTGTGTGTGTGTGTGTGTGTGTGTGTGTGTGTGTGTGTGTGTGTGTGTGTGTGTGAGGGAGGTGAGGTACGTTTGCTATCCGGGCAGTGGAGCCGCAGGTAACTCTGAGCCAGTGCGTGAAGGCGGCCCTCTCCAACACCTCTTTATAAATCAAAATTGTAAATGTAACCTTCTTTACCACCATAGATATTAAACAGCCTACCTGAGTTCAGAAATCTCGCCAGGTGATCACAAAACTAAAATTTTAAAAAGTGACCTGGGACTGAGGAGCATTAAGTACCTGCTGTTTTTGTGGTTATATTGAATTATAAGTTCCTGGATTCACACACGTTTGTTATGCCTATAAAAACGTGGCTTCATCTGCTCTTGCCTTTAGACTCGCACGTGTCCTCGTTTATAGCTTTCACACATCACATGAAATCTGGAACGCACTGAGGGGATTGAAGTGGGTGTTTGACTAGTGTTTGTGCAGTGGATGAGGGGTGTGTGTGTGTGTGTGTGTGTGTGTGTGTGTGTGTGTGTGTGTGTGTGTGTGTGTGTGTGTGTGTGTGTGTGTGTGTGTGTGTGTGTGTGTGTGTGTGTGTGTGTGTGTGTGTGTGTGTGTGTGTGTGTGTCAGTGAGATGTGGCAATGTGACATGCCTCTTGCATTATGGAAACCATCCCTACATGAAAACGACATAAGCAACGTACAAGACAATATCGAGGGGCTATTATCCAAAACAAATCGCTTAGGAAAAGGTGATACGAAGCCTCCTACGTCCACACACACACACACACACACACACACACACACACACACACACACACAAAATAATCACCGTATCTCCCCCCAAATCTAATCACATTATTTTTGAGAATGTCTGTTTTTGTGGACATCTGGGTACACACAAAAAATCAAAATATTCTGCATTCATAGCTCACAGAAGGATAGCCTGAAAATCTACATCCAATAAGAGGTAATTGTTCGTATGCACATTTATAGATAAATTCATTCGCTTACTTTCAAATGGTACAATTTAAATGTGTTTTCGGTACATTGCGACTGACACACACACACACACACACACACACACACACACACACACACACACACACTAAAAGCCTAATATTCATCATTTGAGTTCCTAGAAAAATTGCGTAAATATTCCTTCCAGTTCCAGTTGACTACTCACTACAATCTATTTTTGCCTGACAAAACTCCCTTCCTCCTTTTAGCTTCAATACACAGCTCTTACTTGCCAGGCCCCGAGAGCGTGGTGGTGAAGGGGACGAGGAAGGGGGCGTAGGGGAGGGCCGCCACGGTGAAGGTGTACCCCTCCATGTTGGCCAGCTTGTCATGAGGGAACAGTGGCACCTGACGCCTGGCCAAGAGGAGGAGAGGAAAGGATATTGACTCACTGGAATAAAAGTAGATTCGTTGGCTAGTTTCTCCTGGGAAAGAATGGCCAAGGGGAAGAGGAGAGGATTAAATTTTGGTCCACTGGAATAGAGGTGAATTAGTTGACCAGTTAAGAAAGGCCAAAAGGAAGAGAATGAGGTTACAGTATGGTCCACTGTTCTTGGGGTGGGTTAAATGGCCAGCTTATCGGGAAACGAATGCCCCTTGATGGTTGGCCAAGGGAGGCAGAACTACTCTAGATGTGGTTGAGATAATACACTGTTCTGTGCTCTTTCAGTGATCGTATGTCATTACTGATCACATGGTACTCAGTGACTTCTTGAAAAGTGTATTGTTAATTCAAGTTGCTATTCTGTTCTCACCTGATGCACTTGTTCCCACTGATGCACTTAATCTTACCTGATGCACTTACTCTCACCTCTAGCACTTACTCTCACCTGAAGCACCTTTTCTCACTCTGAGCATTTTCTTTCACCTGATGCACCTAATCTCTCAACCTCACCTGAAGCACCATTTCTCACCTGAGGCACATAGTCTCTCAGCACCTTTTCTCACCTGACGCACCTGTTCTTACCTGAAGCACCAAATCTCACCTGAAGCCGTCCTGAGGCGTCCATGTGTCTAGGTGGAGGGTGGAGTGTCTTTGAGCTCCGGTGTACAGAGAGGTGGTGTACAATTCCCATGTTCTACCCTCCATCCTACCTGCACACACCACCTGTACGCTGAACCTGTGAATTAAATATCGCTACTTATTTACACAATTAGAGAAAAACAGGTAAAAATATCTGCTTTACTTAAAACTGTCATTATACACTGTCTTCATTATAAACAGCTTCCATAAAATGAAGTTGATGATGATGATGATGATGATGATGATGATGTTAATGATGACGATGATTGTGATGATGGTGATGGTGATGGTGATGATGATGATGATGATGACTGATGATGATGATGATGATGATGATGATGCTGTTGTTGTTAGTAATGATGATGATGATGATGATGATGTTGTTGTTGCTGAATGCCGATCTGTCTGTCGAAGCAGATCCGTCGAAGGCAGATAAGCAACCTCCCGTACAGGATTTTCTCACAAGTTCCCTACACCATCTTATGTTTGGGTCTTTGTGTGCGGTGCAAAATTATGTGCATCCTCGTAGTGAAGGGATTAACATATATGTGGTAGTGTAGGAGGTTAATAAAATCTAAGTGGTAGTGAAGGGCTTAGCAAGAAAATTTAAGTGTTGGTGCTGAGGTTTAATAAAATATAAATGGTAGTGTAGGGGTTGGGAATGTAACAATAATAACGCCCTACCTGAAGGCTGGGTGCTGAAGGAGATCCTGTGGGTGTAGAGGTGTAGGGGGATCGGAGAGGACCAGCAGGAGGGTGTGGTGATGCCCCGGCCAGAGGGTTGTGGTGGTGAGTGACTGGAGAAGCTGTGGCCAGGTCCCTCCCATCGCCATCACTATCACGGTCCTGCATACGGTATCATCACTCTGCCGAGCCCGTAAAGTTTTTCGGTATTATGATGGTTTATTTTCTCAGCAGACGATATTTTTCCTATTTAGAAGGGCTTTTTTGGAACTGGAAGGGTTAGTTGTGGTGTTCATTAACTTCCTGCATTCGAGGGTTCTTTATGAATAGTCTTTGCTGTTTAAAATCGTCTGTTAGTTTGTGAGAGATGGTGTGGGGAAGCTACCGCGAAAAACCGACCCTCACATCACTACCACTGTCCCGCACGCTGTCCCCACCCTGCCAGACGGTCGATATCATCCTTTACGATGCAATGTTAAGGGTTAGTAACACTTCTTTTTGGCCTAAGTAATCATTCTGTTAAGTATAAGAATCTAGAGAGCAATGTATTAACTTCCCAAGTCAATTTTGATTTTTCATAATACAGATGCATCTCAATTACGTCACTATTTTTGTGATGTTTGCATATTCTCCTGCCTATCCCAGCTGCCTGATGCTACCATGCTGTGTTATATGCAAGAAATAGTCGAGTCTGACAAAGTCGGTTCAGATCTGGAGGCAGAATAGCTTTGGACCAATCTGGACCAAAAGAAGTGACTAGCCAGAAATGCAAGGTGTATGCAAGGTATTCCATCCCATCCATTGCCAGACGCCATGTATCCCAAACGGGGTGGCCAAGGGCTTAGAGTTAATTGTTTTACAGGGAGGGGCACTAATCCTCCACCAACCCCACTTGACACGTAGGGAGAAGCCAGAAATATTTTGGAATTTGTCCCGTCTGGTCTAAACTGGTCTTAATGGCTTGAGCCGTTTCTTAAATGACCGTCGAAGATTATGGACATAACTTCTTAGCTAAACTGAAATATACGGCAATAACATACAATAAAACGAAAACTACAATAATAGACTGATGTGGAACAGGGGACAGAGAACCTCCTAAGTTCTCAGGAATGTAAACCCTTACTAGACGCCGCTCTTACCTCATTCCGCAGACGGGGTTGGGCCTCTATTACACTGCTGAAGGAGAGGCCCAACTGATGACCTTGGAGAGACGCGGGCAGGGGCGTGGGGAGGGCCAAGGAAGCGTCGTGTAGTAGAAGGATCGAACAGCTGCCCATCTCCTCACCTTCCAGCACGTCACCCACCAGCTTACCCGCCTCCTGCAACTCCACCCACCTCCCCTCCACACGCCCTGACTGGCAGAGAAGAAGCTTATATTTCTCTATTATCTATTTGTCTTTTTATTGATTGATTACTTGATTTTTTCGGTACAATATTCCTGAGATCCAGTTTCTAAGATACTGTACATAGAGTTGTATCTGTACTGTTCATTCATAGGGTTCTGGAGATCTAGAAGAGAAATATCTGGATTCTAGTAATGCCAGACCACAGCTCCGGTATTTCTAAAACTTTCTCCCCCCCTCCCCCCACACACAAAAGCCTGTGGAAAAAACGGATTCCATTTGTGTGTGTGTGTGTGTGTGTGTGTGTGTGTGTGTGTGTGTGTGTGTGTGTGTGTGTGTGTGTGTGTGTGTGTGTGTGTGTGTGTGTGTGTGTGTGTGTGTGTGTGTGTGTGTGCGTGAGGGGGGGAAGGCATACGCGGCTGAACAATAAAGTTAATCTAAGTTCCTAATGAGTTTCGAAAAAACGTCAAAAACACCAGGAATGAGGAAGTCGTCGCCTCTTAACTGCCTTAACCTCTTGCCGGGCAGACTGGTAGGCTCAGTTTGCTTCCCCTTTTACCCCTGTTTATCACGCATCGCAATTAGGAACCTGGATTGCAAACTGACTGCTCTGGATCTTGTCTTAATAGTGAAAATCTTAGCTCAGGCTCCTTTGACTCACTCTCAGCTGAAAAAAATCGTCTGGGGTGAGATAGTTGAACATATGATCGATTTTCTGTGATAACCTGGATTTTCATTTCCAGGAGGGACAAGGAAAGGAGATAAATAGGACTTGTAATTGCAGGACGGAGAAAGAAAGGAGAGGGTCAAGTCTTCCCATGTCCGCTGTCCCTCCTGCGGAAAGAAATGTCAACTACGAAGGAAGAATGATCGTAGATTATAAATATTTTCTCCAGGAAGGACCAATAAAGGTGAGTGTACAATAGCTCCTTGCGTCTAAATCTTCCTCCAGAAAGAAATCAAAGTTACTAGACTTCTCCTGATCATGACAGGGTTAGTTTTTCAAATGGTATTTTTTTGCAGGCTATACTTACATCAATTACAGGTGTAGGGACGCCTTCATGTGGTGGCACTGATATAGCCGAGAGGCTCAACTGCCTGGTTATACAAACGCCTCTCAGCTACATCCCTATCCCCCGAAAGGAGAATGGTGACCTACACAGGGGGGACTTAAGCCTGCAGTCCACTTGGTTCGCGTTCCAGACCAGCCTCGGTTTACTACTACTACTGCTACTATGACTACTACTACTACCTCCACCACCATCACCACCATCACTACAATTACATCATTTACGCATTATCGACGTTCCTACCTTCCTGGATACCTATGTCACCTCTCGTTAGCATGTCAGTCTAAGTTCCACATCGATCTAGTCTCTTAACTATGCATATAACTCCACCAGCATATTTTGATCACTAATTGTCACACTGTCATGGGCTACGGAGGAGAGATTACATTATGGCGAGGGTGTGGGAAAGGAATGAGGTGAGGGGGTAATTGATTGTCGGTATTGCTATTATTTATTCCGTTTAGTGGCCTGCGGGACGGACACGGACACACGCACACACACAAACACACACACACACACACACACACACACACACACACACACACACACACACACACACACACACACACAGAGCCAAAGTAGAGACCGATGCCTAAATATTAAAACAGGTGCATGATAAGTTGAATGGGTTTGAAAGTGTTAAGTTGACCAAGTGTTTGTGTATCAACACTGACGATAATGTAAATATTAATGAAGTCCCTTTAAGCCAGAAGACGTACAGATATAAGCAAAACATCATCTACACTTCTATAAATAATTTGGTGATGGAAGGTTTAATAGACGCTGTTTCCTTTGATGGCAATATGAGCACACAATAAAAGAATTTAACAAGGAAGGATACTCTGTCGTTTGGGTATGAAGTATGTAGCAAAAGAGTGTGAGAAGGAAGGACTCTCTGTTGTCTGGATGAGATGCCTAGAACGAAGGGGTATAGGAAAGAAAAATACCCTCTGTCTTTTAGGTGAGGCGCACACAGCAAAAGAGTATGAGAAGGAATGATACTCTGTCGTTTTGGGTGAGGAATGAGATATACGGAAGACAGAACGCAACGATGGTACAGGAATGGCAGCGAACTTTAACTCATGGATGCCCAATTGCCGACAAAAGTCTCTGTACATTTTTAGCACTATCTGGCAACTTCTGAAATGCTGGTAGTTTAACCGTAGAATATCCCAAGTATCAGTAAGACATGGATGAGACAGGACTATCAGTAAGTGACTTTGATATGAGTGATAAGTAACTGAAGCAGATGGAAGAGAATGGATATAGTGATAATGATAATGATGATGATGATGATGATGATTATGATAATGATGATGATGATGATGGAAGTGAGTGTGATGGCAGGGTGATGGCAGGGCTCACTATGATGGCAGGGAGGAGTGACGACTCTGCTTCCACCACTACTACTGCCACCACCGCCCAGAACAGCAGCAGCAGCAGCAGCACACCAGGAGTCGGCGGGGTCATGCTAGCCAGTGTGTCTCCTCATGCCAGTCCTCACGCTACATATTCCTGACACGCACACTACTACGCAAACTCACACATCTTAGCTCCACCTCCCTCGGGTCCATATTTCACCTCTCACCTTCCCCTCTTCTTCCATAGCCCATCTTTTACCCTTACCCCAACTTCCCCTCTTATCCTAACTTCTCCTTCCTCGCTCCTTAGTGTCTTACTCTCACCCTTACTTCTTTCCTTCCTTAGTATGCTTCCCACCATCACCCTAACTTCTCCCCACCTTCCTTAGCATGTTTCCCCCCATCACCCTAACTTCTCCCCACCTTTCTTAGCATATCTCTTACCCTCACCATAACTTCTCCCCACCTTCCTTAGCATGTCTACTACCCTCACACTTACTTCTCTCCATCCTTAATCTCTCTCTCACTCTCACCCTAACTCCTCCCTTCTTTCCTTACTCCATCTCTCACCCTCATCCTAACTTCTCCTCGATGCTAGTCACGAAGAAGTGCTAGGGAACGGATGTAGAGCCAGAGTACTGACTTACTGTGCCACTGGGTTACGTGAAATAAAGCCGCAGAAGGACGAAAATCGGTAAATATTCGGAAATACACCCAGCTAACGAACACTGGAATTAATAAGCCCATTGCTGACTTTAAGCAGTTCTAAGCATTGTCTCTTATATAGGCATTCGTTTCACATGCTTTTCTTCGTACATAAAACGGGAGATGGGGGGGGGGTGAGTCTCCAGCTCCTATCTCCGCCTTTCATTGCATCTAACCTAACCTGTCCTGTCCAAACCTAACCTAACCTAATTTAATCAAACCTAACCTAACCTAATGTAACAACCTAATTTCGTCTGGAGGTAGATTAGATAACAGACGAGCTGACCAACCCCCACCCCCACTAAAAAGGGCGTTTGCGAGGGATGTATATGGAAGATAAATTGGTAAAAACTGTATAGACTAAATGGCGAACATATGAATTTCACTCTACGTTAGTTGGGTGTATTTCCGAAATTATACCCGAAAATCTGGGCCAAGTTTAGGTAACCGAACTATAGTACTGCGAGTCTTGTTCTAGGAGACAAATTAGACTTAGAAATAAAAAAAACAGAATGGCTGCCAGAATTGCCCTCGTGTAGTTGATAGGTAGACATTCAAATCTTCTTCCTTTCACCTCTGTTTTTTTTTACCTAACTTTTCATTTCATTACACAGGTGTGACGGAGCTTAATGACAGGTGAGACACGTAAATGGCTTCAAAGCTAGGAGTGGAAGACGTTTTGAGCAATTTGTGTGTGTGTGTGTGTGTGTGTGTGTGTGTGTGTGTGTGTGTGTGTGTGTGTGTGTGTGTGTGTGTGTGTGTGTGTGTGTGTGTGTGTGTGTGTGTGTGTGTGTGTGTGTGTGTGTGTGTGAGAGAGAGAGAGAGAGAGAGAGAGAGAGAGAGAGAGAGAGAGAGAGACGAGAAAAATGAGAGAAGGAAGGAAGGAATGATAAAGAATTAGCACCAAGACATACCATGGCTATATGGCACTGCTAGAGTACGTGGAAAATAAAGGCCGGAAGGAACACGGAAATATAAAGAGGAAAGATAGGACGGAGGAGCAGAAGAGGACAGGTAAGTCCGGAGGCAAAAAGGCCCCTTTTAGTCGCCTCTTACGACAAACAGGGATATTGGGGAACTATTCTTTCCCCCCATTCCCCAGGGGGCACAAACGAGAGAAAAGAGAGAGAGAGAGAGAGAGAGAGAGAGAGAGAGAAACTGAGAAAGAAAGCTACATGTCACGAGTGATGCAAGAGACTCATATATAGTGGAGTGTTTCGTGACTATGAGCATGTTCGTGACTAAGTGTGTATAAATAAATTAGTATACCTGAGACCTAGCCTGAGAAAAAGAAAATGGTTTAAGGTTCTCATTTTCTTTCATCTATTCTTTTCACTTTCTTCTTTCTTGGAATCCTTCGTCAGGGGTTTTGTATTCTTGATCTTAATTTTTTGGATTCCACCTATTAAATGATTGGGATGATGATGAATACGTTTGTGATACTACTACTACTACTACTACTACTACATCTGCTGCTACTACTACTACTATCGATGATAATGACGATGACGTACACAGATACCTAAGTAAAATATGTGCTGGGCATCGGAAGCACAAGGAGTTCCGCAAACCTACTGAGTAAACAATGCATATGTACTGAGACGAAGACCACAAACCATAAGACTGTGATTTACTGTTACGTGTTACAGTGTTACGTGATTTACTGTGTTCCATGTGTTACGGTGACGGTGGGGAACTATGAACTTTTATTTTCCTGTGAGATGCGGTGGCTGTGTCGGTAGGGTGTAGTTTGGGAGAAAAATTGGTCTTCTATTCCACTGTCTTTGCTTTGGACTTAGAGGTCGTACTGTGGTATGGGAGGTTACGTTGCACCTCTTCCTTAGGGATTTGTTTTGGGTATATCTTGAAATTCTGTGTGTGTGTGTGTGTGTGTGTGTGTGTGTGTGTGTGTGTGTGTGTGTGTGTGTGTGTGTGTGTGTGTGTGTGTGTGTGTGTGTGTGTTCATTTTATTCGTATATATATGTTTGCATACACACACACACACACACACACACACACACACACACACACACACACACACACACCTGAGATACTGCTGCTTAAAGCGTGGCGGTCACACACACACACACACACACACGTCACTGTTGTTTGTCTTGGAATTTATAACTTGCACACCAACCCTTACTCAAGAAAATACGTTGGCCTCTTATGCACCTGATTTTTGCTTATACAGTTTAAATCATCTTAACTCCTTGAATCAGGTGACTTATATTTTTTTCTTATTATTTACTGAGGTGCTAGACGCCTTCACGTGGTGGCACCGATTTAACTGGGTGGCTCCATTACCCGGTTATACAAACGTCCCTCTGTTCCCTCCCTATCCCCCAAAAGGAGAATGGTGGACTGCAGGAAGAGGACAACTTCAGCCTGCAGTCCACTGGGTTTACATTTCAGATGAACTTGGGGCTACAGCAACAACAACAAAAACAACAACAACAACAACAACAACAACTACTACTACTACTACTACTATAATACTACTACTATTCGCAGATTTTGTTAAGTGTTATAAAGGCCAGTCCTGCTCAGTGTATTAAGGAATGCTACTGAGCTTATCCAGTCTAAAAATTATCTCCAAAACTGAAAGAAATCGTCTGGTGTATCGATAACAGAGCACGTGCGTCATCGGAGAGAAGAGGTTAAAATCCTCCCCCTCCACGAGAAGGATAAGGATAATGAAGGCCGCGACTAACCCCTCCTGTTCCAAGGGCTTATCCAAATATCTCTCAACTCCCTTCCTATATCCCGAGACGACGGTCGACTACAGGAGGAGGGGAGTTTCAGCCTGCAGTCCACTGGGTACACGTTCAGATGTGATGAAAAAAGTGAAGATGTGTGGGCAGAGTTGAAAAAGAAAGTCAAGATATGTAAACAGAGTTGAAAAGGAAAGTTAAGATATGTATGCAGAGTTGAAAAAGAAAGTTATTATATGTAGACAGAGTTGAAGAGGGAAGGTAATATATGTAGCCAGAGTCGAAAAGGGAAGTTAATATATGAAGACAGAGTTGAAAAGGGAAGTTAATATATGTAGACAGAGTTGAAAGAGGA
The DNA here is from genome assembly GCF_032717465.1 of Coenobita brevimanus. Lineage (NCBI taxonomy): Eukaryota > Metazoa > Arthropoda > Malacostraca > Decapoda > Coenobitidae > Coenobita > Coenobita brevimanus. The sequence continues at coordinate 2,001,698 of NC_137059.1, forward strand.
AAGTATATACAGTATATGTAGAAGGCTGAGGGTTAAGTGGAAGACATCAGTATTGCAAGAAGCGTGAGAAAGCGTGTCCAGAAACCCAAAGATGCTGTCACACCTTTTCACGATCTTTCACGATACCTGGGGTCGCATTCTCGTCGGTTAAGGAGGCTCCCTAACACCCTTTCCTGATCGATTTATTTTGCTCAGTACACCTTATTATCTTCGCCTGTCCCCATACTCTGCATAAAAAACGTGCAAGAGGATATTAACCAGACATATCCAAAAATAAATCGTTAAGGAAGAAGTGCTAGGGAGAATGACGGCTTTGGATCTTCTCTGCCATTGTGTGACGACGGGTGGCAATCTCAATGGATTTGGTGATTCCCTAACACTTTTTTCTTAGCAATTCATTCCTCACATTACAACAAAATTTCCTCTTGTGTGTGTATGTTATTGATGGAAAAAATATGGAGATTCCTTAACACTTTTTTCTTAACGATTCATTCTCCTCATTCCACCAAAATTTCCACATGTACGAGTATGCTCTTGATGGAAAGCTCTATGGATATCTCTTAATACTTGATCCTTAGCGATTTATTTTTCGCAATACAGCTCATTATCCTCCTGTTATTGAAACAAACTATCACCGCATGACATCGTCCTAGGGAAAAAAATCCTTCAAGAGGTAGCAAGGCTAAATTTAAAAAGGTCTATGGCTCACGAGATTAAAGTTAAGAATAACTGTGAATACGGATGCAGCCTGGCAACTCCTCTGGTCACCTGATCCTTATCTACGTTTCCAGATAGATTAGCTTACATTAATCAGAAGCCAGTGCACAAAGGGAGAGAGGGAGGGAGAGAACTTCTGGGGGGAGGGAGGGAGGGAGAGAACTACTGAGGGAGGGAGGGAGGGAGAGAACTACTGAGGGGGGGAGGGAGGGGGAGGGCTACTGGGAGGAGGGAGGGAGAGAGGGGGAGAGTTACTGGGGGGAGGGAGGGAGGCAGGGAGAGAACTACTGGGGGGGAGAGAGGGAGGATTGAAGGGGGGAGAGAGGGAGAGTTTGGAGGGGGAAGGCAGGAAGGAAGAGAGAAGGTTTGGAGGAGAAGACAGGAAGGGAGGGAGGTTTTGGAGGGGGGAGACAGGGGAGGAGGGAGGCTTTGCGGAGAGAGAGAGAGAGAGAGAGAGAGAGAGAGAGAGAGAGAGAGAGAGAGAGAGAGAGTTCAATGAAGAGTCTGCCCCGACCTGAATAAAATCGCCAGGAAATGAGTGAAATCAGTTTATTGACGTACTCGGCCTGAAGGGGTTAAGCTATATATAAAATTCTCTATATATTGTTTTCACTCACTCAGCTACCCCCCCCCCAAAAAAAAAAAAAAAAGAGTTAGTAATAAAAAAAAAAAAAAAAAAAGCCCTTCCCCTCCCCCCCCCAAAAAAAAGTTGATTATGAACCGCTATGGAAATTATGGATGGCAAAAATTGGATATGATCTTTTATAAATACGATTCTCAGATGAGCCGTGGGAGCCGACAAGCACCACTATAGCAGTCTGAAGGGCGTTATTTAAAAAGATTCTTAGCCAGTTCTTACGACAAAACAGCCTCCATAAACTGACAATTATCTTCGTCAACAATTCTCTATTTCACTTAAATTTTCAGTTCTAGTTCCCTTGCGGCGTGTCTGCTTTCTTTATGGAACTATAAATAAATAATCTTACACACAGCTTGAGCTCCAGAAAATCTATACATATGACCCCTAAACCAACATGGCGCCTCTTCTGCCTCCTCAAACTGCCAGAGGTCGTCGAGTGGTAAATCAAATTCATCAAAAACATCCAAAATACACTCATACAAACTAATAAAACTAATGGAGAAATAATATAGGGATCATATACCAGCCCTGGGATTATGGAATGGTTAGAAATGGTGGAGTTATGGCTGGAAATTGAAACTGTGTGAAGAGGAAAGAAAATGGATGAAGAGACTGGAAGCTGGAAGGAGGGTGGAAAGGCTGGCGAGGTCCGCATACCCAAGTGACAAGTGGCTGCTCCCCCTCCGCCTTCCTTCCCCCTACCCTTCCTCCTACTCTCCATTCCTCCCCCACCCTCCTCCCTCTCTCCTTCTTCCTCCCAATCCCCATCCCCTCCCCCAGTGACGTCACATACCCCTGCCCCGACCCGCCTTCACCTTGCCCCTTGGTCAACACGGCTGCAGACAGGACCTCCCCCTCCTCCAACTCGCAGCCCTATGGTAAACAAATGTCGGAGTTCTTCTTCGTCATCATCATCATTAATATCCTAAACCTTATTTCCATCTTCTAAACGACAATGGGCCCTACTTCATCATCATCACCATCATCACCACCATCATCATCCAAGATCTTTTTCTCCATTACCCAACACCATGTCATCATCAAAATCACCAGCATTTACGAAGACGATGATGATGATGATGATGATGATGATGATGATGATGTTCTTAACATCTACCTTAACTGACCAGACCTGCATATGTGTCAGAAATTATGAGTCAGTTCCCGACAATTATGCTTTGCCGTGAAAATGCAGTAGAGACCAACTAGCATACACAGGAGGGAGTCTATGGTGCACTGGTTAACATATCAAGTCCGTAAGTGGAAGGACGCGAGTTCGGTTTTCGTGCCTGTTGAACTGCTAGACGTAGGAGTTAATAAAAAACCATATTTAACCCCTCCAACTTCTAGAGAGAGACACCTTCACGTGGTGGCACTGATATAACCAATCGGATCCGCTGTCTTCCTATATGTATAACTCCCTTCCTATGCCCCTGGGAGGAGAGTGATGGACTGCAGGATAGCTTCAGTCTGCATTCCACGGGGTTCAATTTCATGTGAGCCTGGAGTTACAGACACTACCACAATTACTAACCTCTCCAAGTCGAATCGTAAGCCAAAGGTGAATAAAACCGTGTAGATTGAAGGATATGGAGGAAAGACATTAAAGTGAAGTGAATAATATAATAATAATAATAATAATAATAATTAATAATAATAATAATAGCAATAATAATAATGTTAACCAAAGTATTGACGTCTGTGTTAATGTGAATAAACTCGTTCAGATATAGATAAATAAATACATCTGAGTGGAGTGTATAGGCAGTGGAATTGTGACTCACGAATGTCCACATCAGGTAAGGCTATGGACTGATACACCTGTCACCTGTGTTTAATATACGGAAAACACTGCCAGGATCCTTCTTCTTCCATCAGGTAAGCATGCACACACACATACACACACGCACAGACACGGATACATACATAAATTAATACACACAGATACCTTTTTCTCTCTCTCTCTCAAACACACACACACACACACACACACACACACACACACACACACACACACACAAGCCGGTCAGACTGGTGGAATAAGTGCGTTTTCCCCTTATCCCTACTTTCCCAGCAGTACAATTAGGGACCTGGATGTAAACCTTGATGGTCGTATTCTTGGAGAAAACTGAGACTTACAAAAGATATAGTCTGTATTAATCACCCTTTTGTTTATGCTTATGAGAAGGAGTGAGGATTCCAGGGTCTTGAACGGTATGTGAGTGAGGATGTGGCCCACTTCACCAGGCATGCTGTTGCTTAGTTCGCCCTGGACCGTGTTCTTTCTTTTTTTTTTTCTTGGTTTCTGGACACCCCCCCCCCTCCCCCACCTTACCGCATCTTTGGGTAGGAAAAGATGTCGGGATGATGATGATGATGATGATGATGATGATGATGATGATGAAAACATTGATGATGATATTATGATTATGAAAACAATAATGATGATGTTTATGATGACAATACTGGTGATGGTGATGAGGACGGTGATGATGATGATTACTGTTACTACCCCGACCACCACTTCTACTACTACAGTTACTACTATTGCTACTACTACTACCACTACTATCATCATTATGCCATCGAAGATAATGGATTCAGGTTACGAAAGCTGATAAGAAGAAAGACGAGGAGAGACAAGGTAGGCCAAGACCAGGCTGAAGGAAAAGGTATGAAATGGTGCATGTTAAGGGATGAACCAGTGTTGAGGGAGAGGGTTTGGGTCGTTCCTGAGTAGGGACAAAGTACTAGGATGTCCCTTTTCTCTGTATTACTCTTATTAAGGCTTTACTCTGCTGGAAGAGACGAGCAGACTTTCCTACGATACGCTTCTTTGGTAAATATTATAGGCTACTTCATGCTTGTTGAAAGGAGGAGTTACAACCAGCTTTCACTATAAAAAAAATGAGAGAGAGAGAGAGAGAGAGAGAGAGAGAGAGAGAGAGAGAGCATTTTATTCCGTCTGTCTGCTGTCTCTTGCCCAACTTACTGGCGACAGGAAGGAATAAGAGAGTTTAGGGTTGAAAATTTCGAGAACGAAAATTAGAACCATAAAAGAAAACGTGAGACGACTAAGGATAACCATTGTGAAAGTGTGCATCGTGTGTGTGTGTGTGTGTGTGTGTGTGTGTGTGTGTGTGTGTGTGTGTGTGTTAACAATCACGTAATCCTTCTTCACACTAACAGGGGTAAATGCTCTCTCTCTCTCTCTCTCTCTCTCTCTCTCTCTCTCTCTCTCTCTAAGAAAGTTGGTTTGAAGGGCGAACATTTTTTACCCTGTGACATTGACGGTCGGCCAGTTATTCTCAAAATCAAATTCTTTTATCCTGGTCCTCAACCATTCCACCAAGTTTGGCTTAAATCGGATCAAAACTATTTAAGTCGACTTGGCATGTGACCTAATATTTGACCTAAAAAAAATCCTCAATCTTTCCACTTAGTTTGGTCAAGATCGGATAAAAAATATTAAGTGTTCTCGTTCTCCTCCTCCTCCTCCTCTTCCTCCTCCTCTTCCTCCTTCTCCTTTTTCTCTTTTTTTTCTTCTTCGTCTTCTTCTCCTCCTCCTCCTCCTCCTCCTCTTCCTCCTCCTCTTCCTCCTTCTCCTTTTTCTCTTTTTTTTCTTCTTCGTCTTCTTCTCCTCCTCCTCCTCCTCCTTCTTCTTCTTCTTTTTCTTCTTCTCCTCCTCCTCCTCCTTCTTCTTCTTTCTTCTTCTTCTTCTTTCTTCTTCTTCTTCTTCTTCTTCTTCTTCTCCTCCTCCTCCTCTTTCTTCTTTGTTTTCTTTTTTTCTTCGTCGTTGTCTTTTTCTTCTTCTTTGCACAGACACACAAAGACACACCCAACAAAACAATCCCCGGCTCTCCCAGCTGCGAGTGCGAGTGTAACAACACCAGTAAGAACACAAGGGAGACAAGGAAAACAAGGAAGACCATTTGTTTTCGCCAGTGAGATCCGCAGTACTGATGTCGGGCGAGTGAGCAGGTAAGTAAAAGGAGCGGGTTCACCTGGAGAGGCCGATACGATCTATGAGATGCAGACGAAGACGCAGTGTGGCTCCAAAGATTATCCAACACTGCATTTGACGACCCGACTCTACGCTCTAAACCTCAGCTCTTTCGCCAGACAGCATTTAGATGACCAGGCTCTACGCTCTAACCCCCAGCTCTCTCTCCAGACTGCATTTAGACGACCAGGCTCTATGCCCTAACCCCCAGCTCTCTCCCCAGACTGCATTTGACGTCCAGGCTCTACGCTCTAACCCTCAGCACTTTTCCTTGGCCCTAGACATACTCTTCATTCCCTAGAGCTTCGTCCTTCTTATTTCAGGTGCCTCAGAGGTAGAAGACGATGCTGAGGCTCTACGTCCTTTGCATTGTAGTTCTTCGTGACTAGCATCATATTCTAGTGCTAGTACATTTGCATGACACTTCCTGACTAGCATCCAATTCTAGTGCTAATACTGTACATTACATAGCACTTCGTGACTTGGCTCATATTCAAGTGCTAATACAGTACATTTACATAGTACTCCTCTTACTGACTCCCTTCAACCTCTGTCTCTCCGCCGCACTGTTGCATCTTTATCTCTTTTCTATCGCTACTTCAATGGTCACTGCTCCTCTGAACTGTCTGCTTGCATTCCTCCACCTCTACGACGGGCGCGTAGCACCCGTCTAGCAGCAAACTCTCATCCCTTTTCTGTCCACCTCTCTAATGCAAGAGTTAACCGTTACTCCGAGTCCTTCATTTATGCAACAGGTCAGCTCTGGAACTGTCTCCCTCTGTCTGTATTTCCTGCTTCCTATGATCTCCAGTCTTTCAAACGCAGTGTGTCCAGGCATCTCGAAATGATCGGATCTTGAATTTGGCTCTCTCTTGTGTTTTGTTTCTCTCTTGGAAGGAACAATAATTGCGGGCTCGCGGCCTTTGGTTCCTTCTTCCTCGCATAAAAAAAAAATAATAATTCTTGACTTGGATCCTGTTCTAGTGCTAATACATTTTCATTGCACTTCTTCGTGACTACCATCACATTCTAGGGCTAATACAACGATACTCCCCCCACCAAACAAACAAAAAAATCAAGGTCTGTACGAGTGTCCCACCAGTTAACGACCACACCTAAGTACGCGCCCACCCCACCCACACACCCACCCTCCCACCCACCCACCCACCCACACACACACACACACACACACACACACACACACACACACAATGCTATTTATTTTCTTATACTTTGACTATCTCTAAACTATATTCTTTAGCTTAGGAGAGACTTTTCTAACTTCAGAAATACACACACACAGCCAATTGGTCGTAAATTCAGAGACCTAAATCCACGAGATCACGGTCTACAGGTGACAGGGTCCAAAGGAAGCGTCAGGCGCACCATCGATCAAGGAGACGGGGAAACAAGAGAGAGCAGAGACCGGCCAATGCACGCCACGGGGCCACACATCACTCATCGCTTGGCGCACCTCTGCTCCCCATCCTGGCTTCCTTACAGGCTAATTGCGGCCGTAAATCACCTGAAGGAGGTATATGAGGGTGTTCGGGGGCAGTATGGCAAATTTAACGTCTTGGGTGCCTGGGAAATATTGAAGGATTGATTCAGTGTAAACCTCTACATCCCTCCATTATTCATTATTTTTCCATTAAGAGCGTAGGGGTTTGTGCTTAGGCTACGCAACACAGACTTTGAACCCCCTCAGGGCGGTGTCGTATTTCTTCTTTTATTCTTGCTATCTACAGACGACTCTAGGGAAGATTTCTGATTGTTGAAGGGTTAATTTCTAATGGTAACAGTGATGGTCTTTGTCACTGAATTATCTAACTTAACCTCTTCAAAAACAAAGACGCATTTTAAATTATATTCTGGGTATCTTCAGCTCTGGCAAACACTTCATATTAGAGATAGATAGATAGATAAATAGTTAGATAGATAGACAGACTGATAGATAGATAGATAGATAGATAGACAGACAGATAGATACAGACTATTAACTCCCTCAAACTCCTTCACAAACAATGCTATTTATTTTATTATACTTTGACTACCTCTAAACTATATCCTTTAGCTTAGGAGAGACTTTTCTAACTTCAATAATTCACAAATGAGACCCTTATGAGCTGAAGGAAATGCAAGGTGACAGAAAAATAGATAGATAGACAGATATATAGATAGACAGATAAACAGATAAATATAGATAAATGGTTATAGATTTCTTTAGCTACTTTATTAATAAGACTCTCTTCTGAGTTGAATGAGATGCATAGTACAGATAGATAGATAGATAGATAGATGGATAGATAGACAGATAGACAGACTGATAGATGAATAAAAGTCCTCGGGTGGAAAGGGTTACCAGAGCACTGAGAGAGAAAGGCAGAAGGAATTTCAAGGCACATTTTCCTTGTGCTAACGCTGGGCGGGAGAGAGAAGGGAGGATCACGATATAAGAGGGTCAGACGAGGAATGAGCAAGAAATACAAAGGAAAGGAAAGAGGAATGTGCAAGACTACAAAGGAAAAGAGGAATGAGAAGAGTACAAAGGAAAAGAAGAATTAGTAGAGTACAAAGCAAAAGCGGAATGAAAAGAGCACAAAGGAAAAGAGGAATGAGAAGAGTGCAAAGGAAAAGAGGAATGAGAAGAATACAAAGGAAAAGAGGAATGAGAGAACCAAGGAAAAAAAAGAGGAATGAGCAAGAGGTCAAAGGGAAGTGAAAGTGGAATGAAACGAGTACAAAGAAAAGGAGGAATGAAGAAGAGTACAAAGGAAAGTTAAAGAGAAAAGAGAAGAATACAGAGGCAAGAAAAAGGTTGTATTCCTCTGCTGACTGTATTCCTATTCAGAGATGGGCTTTGTATGTTCATAAACGAATCTCTCTGATATGATGTTTCAGGGACGAACGTATGGGATATGTGTTAAGTGTGAAGTAGACGAAGCGGAATAAGAGGCGAACTTTGTGCTTGACTACCAATATTTAATTTGTTTTTCCTTCCTCTGTTCATCTTCTGTTAAAAAAAAAAAAAATCTAAGTGAGAACGGGATAGTAAGGATGTAGATATAAGCGTCTTAGATCAGTGGAAGGATAAGATGAAGAGACGGTAGGAAACGAGTATGATATCTATTCTATTAGAGTGAGAAGGGATGGCTAGTAGAGAAGAAATATGGCATCTTGGACAAGGGAAGGAAAGATGAGGAGAAGAAAGGATAGAAGATGAGTATGATGCTTATTCTTTTAGGCTGAGAAAAGGATATGTAAAGAAGACAGGAGCAACAAAGACAAGGGCAGACAGAATGAGAAGAGAGTAGGTTATGACTGGTGGGGTGAGAAACGGATGGTAAGGATGGAAGGGAAGGATGGGGGAAGGGAAGAGACTGTCCAGGGGTAGGGATAGGAACCTGGACCCTTCATTAGTGCAACCATCCAGTCCATCCCTTCAGACAATTTTCTTCAGTACAAGGACAACATTTTTTAAATTTCATTTTGCTACTTTCTGATGATTCTATGCAGCTTCACTCACAAAATATGAACCCAGGATTGTTAATAAGGTAAGGTGAGGTGAGATGAGGTGAGACAGACAGCAGTGATGTTTATTAGGTGAGGTGAGGTGAGGTGAGGAGGTTGTGGTGGTTGAGGCGTGTGAGTTGAGGTAAAACAGAATTCAGTGAGGTGAGGTGGTTGTGGTGATTGAGGTGAGGTGAGATGGGAAGAGATATGGCAGACTGCAGTGAGGTGAGGAGGATGTGGTGGTGGTTGAAGTGAAGTAAGATGAGGTGAGGCGAGGCAGACTGCAGTGAGAAGACTCAGATGTTGGTGATGGTGGTGGTGGTGGCTAATGTGAGGTGAGGTGAGGCAGACTGCAGTGAGGTGGGACAGCCTGCAGTGAGGTGAGGAGGCTGTAGTGGTGGTGGTGGTGGTGGTGGTGGTGCAGCGTCTGGCAACTGGCCACAACCTGGGTGATAACTCAGGTCGCTGCGTGCGGAGTAACCCAGCGTTAATCCTGATTTATGAAACCACTATTAGAGAGTATCAGGAGAGACAAAAAAACACGCCAGCCAGCAGGACGTATCAGCCAGCAGCGTGTATGGAGGAGGCGATACTTGGAAGTTCTACTGAGGATCGAACCTAGAGTGTATGTCGTACGTTTGGATTCCCTTCTCCCTTCTCCCACCGGCCAGCCCGAGACCTTGCCTGCCCCAGCGGTAAGAGCCAATCAAAGGGTGTTTCATGGAAGACTTTCGACCCTGCAGGCGGCCCCGTACGGGTTCTTGGTATCAATAAAGCAGCTGCCTTATCCCGGCTGGGTAGGGACGGTTCTCTGTCGTGGCCTTCGCAGAGGAGACGACCCGAAGAAGGTGCCCTCCCTCACTCAGACATTCCTAGCGCCCAGCCACACCACACCGCACCACCACATCATACCACACCACGCCAATTCAGCTTCGCACACACACCAACTTTGCCTCACTCATTATTCCACCTTTTTATACCAGCCTCTCTCGTACACATCAGGACAGGCAGTTTATCTCACACACTTAGCACATTACACACCTGCATCGGTACACCCACCACACAGACCTCACACTCTCTGAACATCACGCTTACTTGCTTTACTAAACACACACACACACACACACACACACACACACACACACACACACAAAACCATAACCCACTCCTCCAGGTACCCCATTATCTAAACCCTTACTCGTGCACATTACGTAACACAAGATCGATTTTAATAACCCCAACCCGCGTTCGTCTTTTACATATTATTTTTACAACCCTCAGGCGATTTTACTCAGGCTGGGAAGGACTAATAATAGAATAAGGATTACTGAGGGTTGTATTGAAGGGATCGATGTAACGTAAGACAGTAAGGTGTAATAAAATAAATAGCTTAGGAAAAAGTGTTCGGGAGCGTCTTCAACAGATGGGAATACGGGTCCAGGTCATAATGCGATACCCCCTAGCATATCAGAGCAGGTGACACGTAAGGGCTGCAGTGTATCATTTCTCGGGAATGGGCTACCTACCTTATATCCAGAGCTGAGTGTATAAAAATGTATGTCCATGTATATATAATTTTTGCCGGGTTATTCGGATGATGCATTTTTTCTTTACAATTCTTCTTACCTCCAATCGTTTATTTTCAGCTCAGGAGAGACTTTTCAAGCTGTAAGGTCGATCTAATTCAGTTAATGGGAATCTTCGCGTCTTAAAAAGGCTGTAAATAATTTCCACTTCCTCCTTCAGTAAGATAACCTTTTAAAATTACATTCCTGCCACCACCAGACGATTTGGTCCATCTCAGCAAAAACTCTCCTAATAGCGGACAAGAAAACTATACACATCTCGCATCATTCTTTTTATATACACAAATTCCCATGTATATAAATGGACAAAAAGTGAATCCAAGACCAGCGTGCCGTGGCCCCGTAAGGCATGAATATTACATTTTTTGTTTTGTCCAGTCCTGACCTGCTCACGATGGCCAACCTTCAGCGTCCAGCGGTGCCAACTGCCTTGTGGTGCGACTAAGTGATCAATTAACTTGAATTACGGATTTTGATTTTCCTTTAACCTTTCTACTACGAAGATTCCTTTCCCAGTGATTATCTTGCCATCTCCAGATAATATAATTAGATCAGGAGAAACGCCCTTGAGTTGGAAGGTACAGTCCTAACCTCTGCATGACTGCCAAGGAAAGCACCCAAACATTACCTCTCATGCCCGGGAATCCTGACTCTATTTCACGGGTACAGCCTTCCATACGGAGATTCACCAATTCCCCAAAGACAGAGCCAATCCGACGATTATGAAGTTCAGAATCAGATGCCTAAGCCTTGTCATCCGCTCCTCCGTACGATATATATATATATATATATATATATATATATATATATATATATATATATATATATATATATATATATAATCATATTTTAAATATGTCTTCACCAGAAATCATATTATAATTCTTATTTTACCAGGGCTCATATTTTTATTCATCATCACCCATTCTCCACCCTCGCGTCACTCAGGCGTCCATTCACAGCCTCATCTGGACTTCACACTCACAATTTCCACATCGTTGCAAACATCTGCCTCTTCCAGTTTACCGGCAGCTGGAGCAGAATAGCCAGGAAGCTACATGTCCTGTGTCGCGACGTATTCTCTCAGTTTTGCTTTATTCGTTTCCAGGCCGTTCCTTTGGGCATTCAGAGAGACAGACAGGCACACTGGTCACACAACTGCGCATATCCTTTGCTCCTGTTCAGTCGGAAATGGCTGTTTGGTGGAGAAAAACTGTGACAAAAGTAGAGTTAAAAATATTCAAGCTCAAGACTTATGATACAGAAGGGAACAAACTATCTACATCCGAAAGTTATTGATTCTCTAACTCCAGTGATATACTCTCAAATGTATAAAATCGCTTGCTGTTCGCCCGAATAGAATGCTAGAGTTGTTTCGATTATGAAGGGGTATTTAATGACAACATACACATTCCCCGGTTCCTATCCTCTCACTCAGCTGAATAATATTCTTCGCCTTAAGAGGTAATAAATTGCTAGGAGCTGTCACGAACATGAGAGGGTCAGTGATCTCTTCTGCCTTGCTCATAAGATTTTACATCGCCATAGTACACAAGGGAATGTAAACGGTGCATATGCAGAAATTAACTGGCAAGCAATAGTTCTTGCTCCCTTCCTAACCAAACCTAAACCATATCAGTGCTCACATGCTTATACCTTGTTGAGATTCCACTGATGGCATATGAAAAACCATTAAAAAAAAAAAAGTCACCCCAATGCATGTTTCATCCTACGGCCCAAAAGCACTGAGTGAGGGACGGGGCCATTTCTCCAGTGGAAGAGAGTGAGTGTTCCTCGGCTCAACTAATCTTTTATCTTTCAGGATCCGTAAAACATGGCTTGAACGTGTATAGTAAGAGTGGTCCGCCCATGTTAAGGACGTAATACAACGCTGTACAAAAAGTTCATTCGCCTCTCATGCCCCTCTCACCGCTGGAGTCATAGATATTTGAATGAGACGTAGTGGACAAGTGCACATATCATTATCACCCATAGATGGATGTTTATATGCGCCTCACTGCATTCCGTCACATTTTAGTATATATAATTCCTGTTGTAAAAATGAGAAAGGAGAGGCAAACAAACTTTTATAGATGACGGTATACACATACTCGTGTAATACGTAGATGTTGGTAGGTTGGGACGCCCCTAAACCACTCACGTGATGTAGTACTGCCAGCTTCTTCCTTCACCTTTATCATTCCTTCTCTGTATCTGCCATGCTCCTCTCCTATTTTCTCCCATCCTTCCTGTCACTCCTTTACTCTTCTTTCCACTTCAGGTAACTTTACACATAGTGACAAGCCCTATGGCTTTTTGTACCCCAGGAAACCATTTACAACACTGGGTGGTAATCATGTGACCAGATAACTAGGAGAAGTGGAGCCTACTGTGGTGTCCCTGTTAAATGGATGGAGTGTCGCAATCGCTGCGTTCATCTAGGAAATAAACTTTCACACTTCCCCACGCCTCGCTGTGGCAAGACGCTATCTGTCGTTAGGGAACATACCCATACGAGTAGGTTCACTGTATGGGACGGCCCTGCAGGGGAGATTGTTTGCCTGTGGTAGATGGGTCTGCTCGCCCTGACAGACCGGGATTACAGTACACAGAATGAAGCGGTCACTAAAACGGTATTGCCTACACTCCCTTACACACACACCTACAGAGTTCAGAGGGCGTGCCAACTCTGCCTCTTGTCACAGCCGACTTTTAGCAGAGGAACACGGGTTCGATCCACAAAAGGTGTCCCTCGGGTATGTGTCGGCTCTGTGTGTATTCTGTGTTGGGTTGTGTGTCGGCGGCGTGTGGTGAAAGGACGCTGGGCAGGTCATTTATAACAGTGTCGTGAGCCATTCAGATCTCCCTTTCGCTCCTAGGGACTCCTGCACCCGCCCCGTTCATCCCGTATTCATAAAGATTCGTATTCTAGGGCAACATAGGAGGCTTCTTATCACTTATGCCTTTGCGATTTACTCTGTGTTTGCTTATACTTCAACCTTTAGCCATACACCTACCAAGCCCTTCGTAAAAAGCTGGAGTGAGAGGTAAAGGGTTATAAATACGACCAAGCAAACTAACGGCTTAAAATAACTGTAATGGAGACTGGTTAATCGTAAAGTTAGTAAAGTTACTCTCTGAATACCTTTCCTGACTCTCACTGTCTATACACCGACGGAAATTCAGTCTTTCTTTCGCGTTAGGTGCTCCGCGGTGAGGCAATTTCCTTCTCTGGTGAAAAACTCACCACTCTGTTGCCACGAAAATACAGCAACGAAATTCTTAGTCAGTAGGGGATAATTTTCACCTGGCACCTAACTGAATAGACAAGCTGGTCCATATATAGCACTCTACAGTACTTCGGGTGATTTCTCTCGTTTTGTAGGGACGGCTGACTCGGCGCTATGTCCACCCTGCGTCATTTATTCTGTTCTTACTCCCACTGCCACACCAAGGTCCACACCAGCAGACTGAGCCGTCCTAATGCCGTACCTAATGCCAGGTACGTTTCTAGCGGTGCGCTATTCAAAGGGCATCCTGTATTATCTTATATCTCTCTATTCGATCACATTTTTTTTTTTAATATATATAGAGAGAGAGAGACTGAGCATGAATTCAGTAGTATACAGTTCAAGACGTGTTGAGATTTTAATGAGGCCAATTATTTTGAACGTAATAATGATGATGATGATGTTGATGATGATGATGATGACGATGATGATGTTGATGATGATGGTGACGAAGACGAAAACGCAGACATCAGTGACGACCATCATCATAATCATCAACATCTTCGTCGTCATCACCATATCATCATCATCATCACAACACATCGCTTTTCGAAGAGGTAAGAATGACAGTTTTCATGCTTTACTTCTCCTGGTGATTTTATTCAAGTAACAGGAGATTCACTGAACTAGAGAGATTGGATATAACCCTTAAAAAGAATATCTCTGTTTCATTCTTGCACCATCGACTGATAATTTCGGTGATAGGGGAAAAAACAAATCCAATAACGCTTTGTCGGGAAGAGTTTGCCCTTATTTTTCGTTTTTACAAGAACATGAACTGGACAGATGCAAAACCAAATTCGAGTCATTCATTTTGCGATGCCTGGACACAGTGCCTATAACCAGGCGGCCGGGAAGACAGTACGAGAGTTCCAGAGTTGACCATTTGCTTGTAAAAATGACTAGGAGTACCTGTTAGCTCTCGTATCAGAGGAATGGATAGACCAGGGATTGGTGTGTATAGTCAGACAGGTGCTACGTGTCTACCGTAAAGGGGGAGGGCACGTAGCACCCGTCTAACTACACTCTCATCAATTTTCTCACCATTATACTTGCCCCACAGAGAGTTGTTTTCTTTGATATTTAACTTTTTACTTAGCTCACCCTCTAGATATAACTCTGATCCCTGGTGGTGGAGATATTAATAGAGTAATGAATATTTCCTGAGGTACTAAGAGTCATAAATATTTCCTATGGTATTAATAGACTGACATATATTTCCTGATGTACTAACGGTGATAAGTATTTCCTATGGTATTAACAGTGATAAATATCTCCTGAGGTACTAACATTGATAAGTATTTCTTATGGTATTAATAGAGTGATAAATACTTCCCACACCACATAAACCTCTCAGCAAGGGCGGGGTTGGAAATAACGATAATAATACTCCTAAGTTCCCCACCTCATAAATACTGCTCACAACGGGGCACCATCCACCGCCCTAACTATGGGGGTAATAGGCCTACACATCCCAGGGCTACAGGGCGGCTACGTAGGCCTAGGGGTAGCATGGAGCGGGGATGTTAATGGGCTGCGATACTCCGGTAATTTACAATGCCGTTTTGTGATTAGGTTAACAGCTTGGTTATGAGGTGTGTGTGTGTGTGTGTGTGTGTGTGTGTGTGTGTGTGTGTGTGTGTGTGTGTGTGTGTGTGTGTGTGTGTGTGTGTGTGTGTGAGAGAGAGAGAGAGAGAGAGAGAGAGAGAGAGAGAAACATCATTAATCAAAGTCTCAGTCAACAAGAGTCTTTAAAAGTGATTCATCTTTCACCGACTCGAGATACAGTCAAACAGAGACCACTTTACATTGGTCTTTCATCATCATCATCATCATCATCATCATCATCATCAGTATCATCATCACCACCATCAGCAACATCAATTACACACATTAGTCTTTCATCACCATCATTGTCATCAACTACGCACACTGGTTCATCATCATCATCACCCTAGCCCTATTTTCGGCAGTAATTGATGTAATGGGTAGAATCTGACTTTCCATCCATCAATCAACCACTTCCCTATTGGTCCACTGGAGGGCAAAGGCTAAGGGCTGGGTAAGGCGGCTCCCTAACACCTCTTCATTAGCGATTTATTTTTTGATACGGCTGGGTAGTATCCATTAGCAAGTTACCTATGCCGAGTATGGGAATATTAAAATGATTTATAGTAGGAATTGCCAAAAGAGAGAGAGAGAGAGAGAGAGAGAGAGAGAGAGAGAGAGAGAGAGAGAGAAAACATTGACCTTGTGTTGAACTGTGACCTTGCCTCTGGGGGGACACTCTCAGAATATGTAAAAAATTTGTGAAAAAAGACAGAAAATAAAAAATGAGCAAAAAAGTAACAGCGATCAGGTGCTGCACTGTATGACCTTGCCTAAGGAGAAAGACACACCTAACGAAAAGGGAAAAAGGCAAGGAAAACACACACACACACACACACACACACACACACACACACACGCGCGCGCGCGCAGAGAGAGAGAGAGGGAGAGAGAAATATCTTCCACTGGACTGATCACGCCTTGACTGGGGGAAGCGCATATAAATAAAAAAAAAAACAAAGTTGCACATTGCTGAAAAAGGAAAAATAAAATAAAAAATAACTTGACCTTGTATTGGACTGTGACCTTGGCTGGAGGGTCAGGGAGATGGAGACTCAGAGAGAGGAAAAATGTAATGAGAAAAGAACAAAGACGAGACATACAAGGAATACTGAGGACGTGAACTGGTATTAAGAAACCAATGAGACAAAAATAACGAGGAAGAATACAGAGAAGAAAGAGATAACACGAAAAAAATAAAAAAAAAATTGAAAAAGCAATGACACTGATTTAGATTAAGAAAAAAGAGATCACCAACAGCACACAAAATCAGTTAGTAACGTGATCTAACTTAAATTCATGTAATATAACCTAAACTAACCTAACTTAGCCCTACCTAACCTAACTTAGCATTAACAACTGTAATCTAAGCAATGCTAATTCAACGTCACCTACTTAAACCTAGCTTAACGTAACTAAACCCAACCTAACCTAAGTTCATCCAGCCTAACCTAACCTGTCTTAGCCTGACCTATCCTAACCTTGCCCACCAACAGGACGCAGGATCAGTCAGTGCCCTTAGATGACCTGGCGGCGGTGAGGCAAGCAGAGGACATGACCCCGCGTGGCTGACCTCACGTGCTATTCCGGGGGTCATCCATCCTTCACATGCCGTCTGACCCCCAGCACCCTGCCCCCTGCCCACACTCTCCCTCTTCTCTCTCTTCTTCCTCCCCCCCACCCACACACACCGTTCCCCCTGTCCCTATCTCCAAGCCCCTTTCTCTCTCTCCAAACCCCTTTCTCCCTCTGCAAGCCCCTTTCTTCCTCTTCAAGCCCTTTTCTCTGTCTTCCAAAGCCTCTTTTTCCAACCACCCCTCCATATACAAACTCTCCCTTTTTTTTCTTCTTCTCAAAACTTTCCCCTTAGTCTTCCTTCAAGTTCTCTAAAAATTCCCCCTTCTCTAAGCTCCTCAAAGCTCCCCCTTCCAGCCTCCTCTCCAAACCCCCTACCCTTCTCCATGCTACTCTCTTCTACCAAACCTTCCCTTACCAACCATCCTTGTATTCCCTTACCTTACTTCCAAGCTCTCCAAAAGCTTTCCCTTTTCTGCCCCGTCTCTAAGGCTCCACAGCTCCTCTCTGCAAGGCTCCCTACCCCCTTCAAGCCCCTCAAACCCCCTCCAAGTCCTCTCTAACCCCCTCCAATATCCCTCTCCTCTCCGCCAGACACGATCGCCACAAAAACTAGCGCCACCACTCTACGCCGGATTACCGACAGACTCTCACGAACCTCTGTGTTATTTTTTCCCCACCACACACCACCCTCGCCAACAAACTGTCTTGCCTGGAAATCTTTGTACAGGAACCAAACACCGAGCGCCTCCACCAGGTACAAAGTTTTCCTTCTCGTAGCTCCCTCAGTCGCGGTTCATCATTGGTTTTCTCCCTGGTTCGTAATCTCCCTAACACCTCTTCCTTAGCGATTTATTTGTGGACATAGCTGGTTAATATCCTCCTGTACGTCATTAACCCAGAACACCTCTTCCTTAGCGATTTATCTTTTTATATGGGTGATTACTATCCTCTTGTACGTTATTTATGCAGAGTATGGTCGCGTTAGAAGGATTTACATAATACAGAATAGGATAGTAAGGTGTAATAAGGAAAATAAATCGATTAGGAAAAGGTCTTAGGGAGCATCCTGAACAGACGGGAAAGCTAGAGACTTAGGAAGATCTAGTACTGAAGGGGTTAATGAAGGCTTTATCTAACACCTATATTTCGATAAGTTTCTTAAATTAAAAAAGAAATCATCAGAAAATAGTATGAGTAAAAAAAATAATCTTTTCTAGACTGAATAAAATCGTCTGGAGATAAAACTGATAAAAGGTCATCATGGCAAATATTGTTGATTGAGGTGCTAAGTCTGTCTATCTATCCGTCTATCAATATATCTATATCTATCTATCTACCGATCTATCTATCTAACAACAACAACAACAATAATAATAATAATAATAATAATATTAAAAGCAGCCTAGGTATATATATATGGGGGAAGCAGCATAGGCATATAGATAATAATAATAATAATAATAATAATAATAATAATAATAATAATAAAAATAATAATAATAATAATAATAATAATAATAACAATAATAACAATAATAATAATAATAATAATAATAACAATAATAATAATAATAATAAAAGCAGCCTAGGTATATATATATATATATATATATATATATGTATGGGGGAAGCAGCATAGGCATATAGATAATAATAATAATAATAATAATAAAAATAATAATAATAATAAAAGTCTTCTCAGTATTGTTAACCCCAGCCTAACTCTTCAACTCGATACATTTTCTTCTTCTCCGGCCTATTTTTTTATATATATTTTTTTCTCAGACATTTTTTTGCTGATGATCATAAATATTTACATCAGGTCTGGGTGACTTAAGAAAAGGGGGCCAACCGTCAGCCCTTTAGCCTTGTATTTATGAAGATTCTTAGTTAATTTTCTCCACCAGGCCTTTTATTTCTGCTTGGCCAAGAGTTTCGTCCTTTCGCAGCTCATTTCATGTAGTTCAGTGGCAGCAAGAGACAATGCTACGGCTCTACATCCCTTCTATAGCACTTCTTCGTGACTACAACCATATTCTAATGCTATGGTTCTACATCCCTTCTATAGCACTTCTTCGTGACTATCGCCATAAGACAATGCTGTGGCTCTACATCCCTTCTATAGCACTTCTTCGTGACTACCACCATAAGACAATGCTGTGGCTCTACATCCCTTCTATAGCACCTCATCGTGATTAGCACCATAATGCTATGGCTCTACATCCCATCTAAAGCACTTCTTGGTGAGTACCACCATAAGACAACATTATGGCTCTACATCTTTTCCACAGCACTTCTTCGTGACTAGCACCATATTCTAGTGTTAATCTCTTGCTAAAACTCAGCATTCAGGATGGAGAGATGGCAATTTTAAGCCAAGTTAAAGTAAGAAGAGTATAGTTATTTTTGCACTGAGTGATATTCCGTATATTATCACTGTAAATTAACGGTAAAAAGATAGGAATAACACATAAGATAAAGATAAAGATAAAGAAAGACAGTCACGAAGAAGTGCTAGGGAGGCTTGATAACCGACAAGAATGCTGGCTCTAGATTCCGGCGCCCGTGGAACCTGTCATGTCGGTGGGTCCTAGCGCCGTGGTGGTCCCTAGCTGAGGGATAGCCTAGGAGTGGGATAGAAAAATAAGTCCCTGTTCGTACTTGGCCAGGACGAGGAAGGAGTGCCGGGCCTCAGGGAACGGGCCATCTAGTGTATGCCCAGAGTCAGAAAAAAATGCCACCAAGCCTTATGATTACTCGCTGCATTCCACCACCACCACTACCCCTTCTCATTACATTAAATTATCTTGCCTTTACTGTCCTGCCCTCTGCCGCCATCCCTCCTACTGATTACACTGAATTACATTACTCGGCATTCCTACGCTGCAGTCATTACCACCACTCCTTGCCATTTGTCTTAGTTACCCTTTTGTCTTACATTTGTCTTGATTTCATTAACATTTCCTTCTATGACTTCCTTGCGTTATATATATATTTTTTCACATGCAAGGAAGAAGGAACCAAAGGCCAGAAGCTTTCATAATTATCCCCCCCCCCCAAGAAAAAATACAAAAACAAGATAACAGAGACTCAAATTCATGATCTGTTCATTTCGAGATGCCTGGACACACTGCTTTTGAAAAACTGAAGGTCATACGTGGCAGGATATACAAACAGAGGGAGACAGTTCCAGAGTTGACCTGTTGCATTCATGAAGGACTGGGAGTAACGGTTAACTCTATCATACCCCCAATTCTATTTTATTATAGCGAATTATATTACTCATCCTTCCTCCCAGTAATCCTCCTCTTCCTCTGGGATTATACCACCCTCAGTAAAATTAATCTTTATTCTACTAACATTACTTCTAATGATTACACTGAGCTACATTACAAACTAATTCCCCTACCGCCACCCCTCATTACGATTTTATTTACATTATTATTATTATTATTATTATTATTATTATTATTATTTATTGTTTGCATTTTTTTACACAGAAATCAATTATTGTGATTTTTCCTGTATTTATCCCGTGATTTTTTAATAATAAACTAATTATCTTAGTCTATGTTCTCTGGTTGTTATTTTTACTAAGTTACATAATAGGCTCTTCTAATATCATTGATTCTTGTTATTTTTTATGTTATATTACGCTTCTTTCCACTATCTAATTCTTCCTTGTTATAATATTGTGCTATACTATCGACACATCTGTTACCACTACACACCACTGTCACACACACACACACACACACACACGTCCTACCAGTGCTACCATCAGTCCTCAACAGCAACCACTACCATCACCACAACCCTCCCTACCACACCCACCACCAACCAAAGCAGTCTAGGACCACCACCATCAACCACAACTACTACCACATCTTCCACCACCCTCCCTACCACACCCCTCTCCAATCCATTCACGACACTTACCACAGTCACTCTCTCTGTCATCTATTGTAACCACTACCACAATCACAACTATAAAACTCACCAAAATCATGCATCACCACCACCACTATGAGGCACAACTGCTACCACCATCACCATCAACCACAACTACCATCACAACTACCACCACAACCACCACCAAACACAATTTCTACTACAACCACCACCATCAACCACAATTATCACCACTAGCACCATCGACAACCATAACTACCACCCCCACCAACAACAACAACTACCACCACCATCAATAACAACCACCACCATCAACAACAAAAACTACCACCATCACAACCACCATCAACCACACCACTACCACATTAGCAGGGGTGGGATTCCAACAGAGGAGTCCTAAGGGTTTGACCAGGGGCGGAGGGGAGGGGGGAGAGAGGTAAGGGAGGAGAAGGGAGAAGGAGGGGGTGGGGAAAGGGGGAGGGGGGTGTGAAGTAATTATTCTGTGGCTGGGGTGCCATTAGGGGGGAAAGGGGGGATATAAGGAAGTGCAATATCAGGTAACACTGTACTATACCTCAGAGCTTTATTAATTCAAGGTAACAGAAGAAAATCACTGAAATGTAACTCTCTCTCTCTCTCTCACCCACACACACACACACACACACACACACACAGATAAAGTAACTACGGTATCAGGTAAAAACGTAGTATAAGTTGATTCAGTGTAAAGTATCAGTGTTCTATAAGGCTATATAATTTGTAATTTGTAATATATAATTTATAATGGGCATATATTAGAGAGAGAGAGAGAGAGAGAGAGAGAAAAAAAAAATCTCGTTACGTGACTGAAGGACTGATGGCAAAATTGTAGGCGATGGTTGTGGTGGCAGACACGATAATGGTGGAAAGGGGTTAATGGTGCTATGGTAATGGTGTGTGTGTGTGTGTGTGTGTGTGTGTGTGTGTGTGTGTGTGTGTGTGTGTGTGTGTGTGTGTGTGTGTGTGTGTGTGTGTGTGTGTGTGTGTGTTTAAATTCGAAAGTGCCTTATTTTCCATGTTCTTCTGCACTGAATTAAGAAGAATGCAAGAATGGGGAGAAGGGGAGAGGAGAAATGAAGAGAGGAGCAGAAAGAAGAGGCTGGAGAAGAGAGAAGATGAGGAGAAGAAAGGGAACTGTTGAAGATTCTGAGAGATGAAGGATGGAAATGAGGATGAGGCAGTGAAAGGGAGGGAGGGAGAAGAGAAGGGAGATAGACGATGGAAGGGAGAGATTAAGGGAAGGAGAGAGGGAGAAAAGAGGAGACTGAGGCAGGTTATAAATGAAGAATGAGAGTGGGGATGGGGAGATGAGAGAGAGGGAAGGAAAGGGAGAGTATATGAGAGGGGTGACTGGGAGGAGAATGACGGGGTGAAGAAAAAGCAAAGAAAAAGGAAGGAAGCGGAGGGGTGGGGGAGGCACTGAGTGGGAAAGAGACAAAGACGAGTGAATAGCAATGAATGACGATGGACGAATGAGTGAGGGGAACGAGACACTACGAGATAAGGAAGCGTGAGGCGGCAAAAATCCTACGGTATTGTGTCTCGCGTCCAATCCTGACAGCCGCTAATCCCACACCCACGTCACGGGGGAGGGGGGGTAATGAGATGGTGTGGGAGGGGAAGGAGGTAGTGGGATGGTGTGGGAGGGGTACTGTGGGAGGGAGGAGGGGAAAGGGTGGGAGAATGTAGTGGGAAAGAGGGGCAAGGGAGGAATGATGGAGTGGGAGAGGGCGGGAAGGGGTGGGTGTATGAAGTGGGAGGATGGAGGAAGAGGGGTGGGATGATGGATTGAGAGGAAGGAAGCAAAGGGGTGAGAGACTGGAGTGGTGGGGGAGTGGATGCAAGAATGATGTGCTGGTGACAGGAAGGTTATAGAAGGGAGCAAAAGTGGGGAAATCGAGTGAGAAGAGGGTAGGCTAGTTGAACGAAGGGAGCGGTAAGGAAGGTCAGGGTATGGAATAGGGGGGAAGTGGTTTTGCGATGATAAGACTGAAGTAGTTAAAATTTCTCTCCCTTTCCTTCATCGTTCTTATAATTAATGAATGAAACGAATAACAGACTGAAGGATTATTTAACTTGCTGCACTGTATCTCAGAGGGGAATTAGAATGTGTGAAAAATGAAATCAGTAATGGAGATGAGGAAGGGGAGGTCAGGGAGAGGAGGGAGGGGAGATGGGAGATGACAAAGTGGACAAGAGAGCAGAGATGAAAGAGATGAAGGGAAAGTTGAGGGGAGAGGAGAGAGGCGTGATGAGAGGAGAGGAGGGAGCAGGGGATGATGAAGTGGCCATGAGAGGTAAGACTGAAAGGAGATAAGAGGAGGATGAGAGGAGATGAGGAGAGATGCAGAGAGGAATGACGAATTAGACACTTAAAAGCATAGATGGAAATAACATGAGGATGAGAGGCGGATGAATATGGAATGAAAGAGAAATATTTTGTTTGAAGGAGACGAAAATAACAAAGAAGCTGATGAACAAAAGATAAGGATGAATGAAAAGGGAATTAGAGGAACATGGATAAAAAAAGGATGAAGGGGGATGAATAAACAGCGAATAAAAATAGCGTGGATTAAAAAAAAGATGAATAGGGATAGTTAAAGAGGAAATAAAAAGAGAAATGATGAAAAAAGTAAAATTATCAGTATTTCCTAAGGTTAATAAAATGGTCTGATAGCACGAAGACCAAAAAAAAAAAAAGTACTTAGAGAGAAAGAGAGAGAGAGAGAGTTATACATATGAGGTGAATGACTTCCAGGGGTAACTTAAAAAATCAACAAGAACTTGCTGTCACATTGCTTGCCCGCTTGGTAATGGCAGGTGTGTGGGGAGTGGGAGGAATGTGTAGGATTACGACACACACACACACACACACACACACACACACACACACACACACACACACACACACACACACACGTCAGAAGATTAAAAGACTGAGCCATAAAAACATCCTTGTATTGAAGGAGTTCAGTCTACTCGATTTGATTGATTCTCTCTCTCTCTCTCTCTCTCTCTCTCTCTCTCTCTCTCTCACTCTCTCTATCTCTCTCTCTCTCTCTCCATCAAGAGAAGTCACCTACACTGACAGAAAGGAGGACAAACAGACAGACAGACAGTTCTTTCATGGAGACAGAGAGACAGAAAGCGACAATGCAAGTGAAACCAGAATTTGTTGTCCACACCAGCTGGCGAATGTAACTACTGAGGCAAAGAAAGGAGTATGGATCCCTCCCTCCCTCCCTCTCTCTCTCTCTCTCTCTCTCTCTCTCTCTCTCTCTCTCTCTCTCTCATCCTCCCTTCCCTCCCCCCCTCTCTCTCTGTCTCTCTGGTTAACAAAATCATTAAGGCTCGTATTCCCATTAGTTAAGAAGGGTCCCTAACACCCTTTCCTAAGTGATTCATTTTTTGGGATACCGCTCAGTAATATCGTTTTGTTATTTACGCGGAGTTTGGTGATACTGAAATGATTTAAGTAACAGAAGAGGAAGGCATGTGTAATAAGCAAAATAAATCGCTTGGAAGAGGTGTTAGGAAGCGTCCTTAACGAGAAATAGGAGCTCAGGTGCTATCCCAATCAGAAGACAGGTAATAGGTATCATGAGGCAGGTAACAGGTATCAGGAGAGGGACAAAAAGAAGGTATAAGTGAAAGGAAGAGGAGTATAAGGCAATGACGGATCTAAAATGAGTTCCAAGATATATATTCCACTTCTACCCCCTTATCAACCCTTCCTGATAAGCCGAGGTGCTGTAGGCTGATAAGGGAGAGAGACAAGAGGTTATCAACTCGACCAGCTGCCCCTGTGACTTATCTGAGGAAGGTGTGTAATCAATGACCGGTTCCTTGGGCTCTCTCTCTCGTGCCTTAAGGTGTTATCATTGTTATCTTAGTTCCCCCTTCTTGGCCCCCCCTTACACACACTCACACACACACACACACACACACACACACACACACACACACACACACACACACACACACACACACACACATAGACACACACACACACACATGAGAGAGAGAGAGAGAGAGAGAGAGAGAGAGGGAGGGAGGGAGGGAGGGAGGGAGGGAGGGAGGGAGGGAGTGAGAGAGAGAGAGAGAGAGAGAGAGAGAATAAAGCTAGCTCTAGTGAACTAATATCCAGCGACACCTTGTATGCATTAGCCTCACCCTCCCTTCCCCCTCACGTCAAGCAATCTGAATATCATCTCTCTCCCTCCCTCCCTCCCTCCCTCCCTCTCTCTCTCTCTCTCTCTCTCTCTCTCTCTCTCTCTCTCTCAACGCAAGATCGAGTCCCTGTTTTAGCGCTCAAATGGACTCATTAATATTCTAACACGATGAGTGCTTAAATTTAGCATAATGTGAGCTAAGGTGATTATTTTGGTGAGGTGTAGCACAGAGAATTAGGTGCACAAGAGCACTATTATTATTATTATTATTATTATTATTATTATTATTATTATTATTAAATTGTAAAGCCAATATATAAAGCCTCCGCAGGTATGGAAACTGCACAGAGTATTTTATTCCAAAGACCCCTATTTATAAATCCTCCCAAGCTTCGTATGTATATAAGATTTTTTATATATCTATCCTTGTCTTGTATATAATCTTTTTCTTCACTTATACAGGCACCAAATACGTCTCAGCCAAATTAAGGATTATATTAAAGTGATAAAACACGAAAAATGAAATGATCTGTGAAAAAACTGGTTATGGAGATTTATTTGTGATGTTAACTGGTTAGGATTTGACATAAACATCTCTCCTAGGCAGTATCTATAAACTGAGACAATGTTTAGTATTGGATATCTTTATACAGCTATCTTTATCTTCTTTCCCCCTTTCCGGCCCCCCCTTACACACACACACACACACACACACACACACACACACACACACACACAGGGCAAAAATATAGAGATAAAATGCGAAAACCGAAACCAGTTTAACCTTTAATTTGGCCACTTAAGAGTTTTGAGCGACAAGAAAGTTGAAAGTATCGACACAAATAATTTTCGTAATATCAGTATTAACTGCGTTTAAAATAGATAAATGTCTGTGAAGATGGGTTTAACATAATATTAAGTATTTGTTACACAATGTTGTACTTCGATTTAACCTGAATGAAGGAAAATAATTAATTTCTCAAACGCCGTGAAAGGATGGACGATCTTTGATTTTGTACTTTCCTGACTTACGGGAAAATCGAAGCATAGCATTTTTAAGGAAGTACTACATATTGTGATGGTGTGGAGAGGTATATGTGAGAGAGGGGGTGTGTTGGGGGGAGGGCAGCGCAATGGCAAGGGACAGGGCGACATGGAGGCGATTTATTTGTGACCAACTCTTACGGGATAAAGGCATCTGGCCATAGACAAACAGATATTTTCACACATTATTTTTCCATGTTCAACGCGATTTCTGAGTTAATACATCCTGAATTATTTCCACCTTCTTCGTAGCCTAAACCTCGCAAGGGGCCAGTCAGTCACGGGCTTTTACATACACACAAAACCAAGAGCAATAAACCATGGCCAGGCCTCTGTAGTTCTAGGAAAACAAATTTAGATTCCAGCTCTTTTACGGGATTTTAATTGCTCGTTTGGTCCTGAAGAGAAGGCCAAGTTTTTACCTAAAGTCTGACGATGCGTGGACGAGGATGGAGGGTGTCTGTATGGAGATGCACTTGGCAACTATTAAGCTTCATTTTTTGCGACGTTCAAAGCAAAGTTGTTGTGACTGATTAGTTTTTTTTGGTATGTAGGTGGCTTTTTCTATCTATCTATCCATCTATCTATCTACCTATCTACCTGTCTGTCTGTCTATCCATCAACCCATCCGTTCATCCATTAATCTCTCTATCTGTCTGTCTGTCCATCCGCCCGTCCATTCATCCATTCATCCATCCATCTATCAATCAATCAATCTATGCATCCATCCAGCCACCCATCTATCCAACTATCTATCTATCTATTCGTATCTGTCTATCCGTCTGTCTATCTATCCATGTCTGTTTGTATCTATGTATTATGTATGTATCTATGAATGTACGTACCGGTATGTATTGTAGGTATGTATGTATTTGTGTATGCATATATGTATGTATGAATGTGTGTATGTATGTATGTGTGTACTCGTATGTATGTATGTGTCAATGTTAATAAAATATCTCATCCATGTATGATGTAAATTGAATTAAAACTAGTCAGTATATTACATGTGGATCAGGAAAGAAGTGATTGTGGTGCTCATTGATCCATTCCCTACCCCGGCGTGGGATCGAACTCGTGGCCTTTCAAACAGCAGACCACTTCCCCTACCACCTGGCCACCGCCTCCCCACCGGACGTTCCTCGCGATCTTTCTGCGAGGTTAGCGTGAACGTAGCGTGCCTGAGAGATTCGCACACACACACACACACACACACACACACACACACACACACACACACACACACACATACAGGTTGGATTATATTAAGTTACGTTTAAGTTATATTTAGCAGGTAAAGTGTGTCTCGTGGTGAAGGGCTATGTTGGGTTAGGCTGGATGATGCGCTGTTACGTAAATTTAGCAGAGCAGACCATCTCATTAAGGGGTTAGAAGGCTAGACTATGCTGAGTTTGGCTAGGTTAGACTGGGCTAGGGTGGGTTAGTTTAAATAAGGCAAGACTAGGTTAGGTTAGGTTAGGTTAGGCTGGGTTAAGTAGGTTGAGCAGTATGGGTAGTGAAGCGCCGTAGTGAAAGGGTAGGTCCAGTGTAAGAGACATGCTAATGATCGCGGATGCTAGGACTCGCGGGGAAGAAAGACCCCCCCAAACCGGAGTGGCGAAAGCTATCGTTCACGTGTCTTTAAGTATCGCTCGGCCTGACTGGTGGGGTAGTGTGTGTGTGTGTGTGTGTGTGTGTGTGTGTGTGTGTGTGTGTGTGTGTGTGTGTGTGTGTGTGTGTGTGTGTGTGTGTGTGTGTGTGTGTGTGTGCGTGTGTGTGTGTGTGTGTGTGTGTGTGTGAGAGAGAGAGAGAGAGAGAGAGAGAGATAATGTGGTAATAGCTATGGTTGTAAAAAAAAAAAAATACACATGGCATTTTTGAGTAGACTGAATTTAAAGTTTTGTCCACGAAAAATCTACACTGCCTATTTTTTTGACTGACGAATGACCGCTATAAAAAGCCTGTGAAAAATGGGGCACTGAAAATACATTAAAAAAAATATATATATATATCACGACTGCATATTGGCTGGGAATAAAAAGATCAAGAATTCTGTACTATATTCCTTCTACTTAATATTGACTCGCTGCGGCCAAAAGGTGAACGAATCTCCCTCAGAATCCTACCGACACGGTATAAAAACCACGCCTGCTAATACCATCACACCGGTACTGAATGAGACAGCCCTGGCATGTATTCAGTAGGGACGGTGGGTGCTGGTGCCCAAGTGGTGACACATGAGGGTGTTCGGCGCCATCTGTTGCCGGTAAAAGGACTGTTGGACCTCGGGAACGAATTGTGTGGGATGTGTCAAGAGTATAATAAATAAAATGAAAATGGTAAATAAAACAAATACCTAAATGAATAATGAAAAGTTATAAAAAATCCATTAACTTTTCTAGTGCAACAATTTTCCTTTTTATTTTGTTCTTATTTCCATCAGGCAATTTTCTTCAGCTCTTCATTTGCCTCTCATTGTGGACAAGACAGGGAAATATATCGTTATCAGATTAAAAAAAACAATATTCATTAATTATTCAGTTTAATTCCAAATCTAAATAAAATTGTCTTGAGGTGGGAAGGATTAAATTGAAAAGATATGGGAATAAAGAGAAAATTTAATAAGAAATAATGTCCTAATCTCTCTCTCTCTCTCTCTCTCTCTCTCTCTCCTCGGTATCCTCAGATATCTTGTTCACTTTAATGTTGCTACCGCCAGACGATCTTCCTTCCCCCCCCCCTCTCTCTCTCTCTCTCGCTCTCTCTCTCTCATCAGACCCCTTTTCCACTCTGATCTTGCTACAGTCAGACGATTTTATTCAGGAGATGGCAGCGAGGAACCTAGAGCTCACGAGTTCTTCCCTTCTTGCGACTGGCGATCATTGAACCCACACTGAACCAGTCCTCCTTTGGCCTGAACCCTCACTACCCATCGTACCCCATACCCACCCTTGTGCCCACAGGAGAGTAAGGGCCTAAATCGCTTGTAGGTGGACGTGTGGGATAGGGTACTTTTTTCCTTCACTCAGCCTCCCCTCCAGTAAAGCTTGCCTGGGATCCTAGCCCGACTATAACGATCAGACGTTTTTTCGACCTTGCACGAAATCACACGAAATTCCACAGACGCGTGACGTATCAGGGGCTTCGTATAGGTCGAAGGGGGGGTTCTAAGGGGGGCGTTGATCCCTAGGGGGGCGCTAAAGGGGGGCGGTAGACGGGTGCCGGTCAGGAGGAATCTAGCCCCACCGCCTTAGGGCCCCATTCTTAGACCTGTCTTGCCTGGCCCTCCACAAACCCTTACCACCACAAACACCGCTACAACCACCGCTACTACCACACTACCTCTCTCTCTCTCTCTCTCTCTCTCTCACACACACACACACACACACAGCTGCCATAAACACACCTCTGCCACAACCACGCTCAGCCACACTTCTCTCACATACTTATAAAATTATTGCAACCATACACACACACACACACACACACACACACACACACACACTCTTTCTCTCTCTCTCTCTCTCTCGTTACAACCACCGCTACCTCTATACTACCGCTAATTCACACACACACACACACACACACACACACACACACACACACACACACACACACACACACACACACACACACACACACACACTTCAATTAAACCTACAGACACAACATCCCCCACCACTTTCATCACTACCACTAGAACCACATCCTCATCTCAACACGAATCTGATACTATAGTACAACTTCCCTGCCGTTCCTCGAGCCATATAGTAGCACCTTTTCCTTAGCGATTTATTTCTTAGTTTGACATTGTCTTCTATTTATATATTTTCTTTAAGTCTTATTCTCTCCTTCATACTTCTCTCACAACATCATAAATACCTTCCTAAATCCTCTCACTCTTGCAGCATCTTAATTTTTTTTATGTGTCCGACTCTGGGCATAAGCTTCACAGCCTGCTATCAAGGCCCAGCAGTCCTCCTACATACCATACACCTCTACATGTCACCACTTCGGCGCCAACACCCACCGTCCATATTGAATACATCCTAGGGCTGTCTCACACAGGACTGGTGTATTGGTATTAGCTGGGGTATTTTTACGACATGTCGGCGGGTCTTCTGGTAGATCAGTAAAGCCTTATTTAATGATATTCAAATCCTTAAACTGTTCCCTGCCCCAGCCTGGATTCGAACCTGGGTCCATTAGGACTGCAGGCCACCTTTCTACCGATTTTTTATGTTTTATGTTTCTCACCATTAACATTACCTTCAAATACACAGATTTCTCTCTACATACCATATATTCTTTGCCTCTCTATCATAATAATATCTTTTAAATACTCCACTCTCCCCTCTCTGCCTCCCTCTTCTCCTCATACTCATTTCCTTTTCCTCTCTTCCTCCTCCTCCTCTTCTCTTCTTCCTCCTCATCGTCATCATCATTATCACCACCATCCTCCTCCTCCTCCTTCTCCTCCTCCTCCTCTTCCTCTTCTGCTCCTCCTCCTCCTCCTCCTCCTCCCGTCACCTCTAAATCGACTTCTTCAATTAGGTCCAGGTATGTTCTTCCTTCGTCCTAAGTTCGCCTGAAGGAGTGACATCCTTTCCCGTTACTTAGCACCAATCGTCTGAAATCTGGAACCTGTACCTATAAAGGATCTTAGCTCTTTCATGGTCAGGGCAGCTCTTGTCTTCTCTCCCAGCTAAAGCCAGACGATTTTATTTAGCTGGGAGTGAGTCGAGGCTCCTGAGTGTCAATACTGGTTCGATAAATCCTACTTTTGTCGGGGTAGCTTTAGTATCCTGTTAAAGTTACCACAGACGATTTTATTCAGCTGGGAGTGAGTAAAAAAATCTGAAGGACCTCATACTTGTACCATGAAATCGTCTTATGGTCAGGATAACTCTAGCATCCTATTCCCCTTAGCTCCAGACGGTTTTCTTCAACTGAGAGTATTCATGCTGATGCTATAAATACTAAAATGGTAAGGACAACTCTAGTATTTAGGTCCAACTACTGCCAGACGATTTTATTCAGT
The DNA here is from genome assembly GCF_032717465.1 of Coenobita brevimanus. NCBI lineage: Eukaryota > Metazoa > Arthropoda > Malacostraca > Decapoda > Coenobitidae > Coenobita > Coenobita brevimanus. The sequence continues at coordinate 2,032,841 of NC_137059.1, forward strand.
GACAGTAGGTGCCGGAGACTGTTAACCACTTCACTACCATGGGCAGGAGTAAATCATCTTCTAAACCAGGCCATAAATAAGCTTTTGTTTAGAAATTTCAATGCAACATAAAAAAATGATCTCTTAACCCCTTAATCCCTTGACATAATATTTTGGTCTTGCTATTTTCGGACAAAAAAAAAAAAATGCCAGGAGGTTACTTAAGGCTATATTACACCCCTCCCCCCCTCTCCAGTTCGAAAAATCCCCACTGAGCCGTATATAATTGTCACAAAGAGGTAAAGAATGAAGTGGAGAATCCGTCATTGATCTAAAGTCTAAACCAGGGGATGGAATTTCAACGCGACAGGTGAAAATGATCCCGTGAATAAAGCGTTTTACTTTCATGGTAACTTGCCTAGATTTTCCTTCTTTTATAGCTTATTTCATGTAGCTCAATAGCAGTAGAAGACAATGCTACGGCTCTACTTCCTCTCCGTAGCTCTGTGGGTAGGGCGGAAAGGGGTAGAAGGGAGGGAAGCCGAAGTGAGGATATGATAGGGAGTATAAGGCCAGATTGGTGCACTATTGTATAATGAGGAAGAAATGAGGCAAGAGTGAAGATGAAGGGTGAAGGAGGTGAGAGGCCAGGAGAGGAGGGCTGAATAAGGAAAGGTGACAGAGAGAAGGAAAAAAAGAAAAAAAATGGCGACTCTCCCATACTAGAATGCCACGCCTACCAACAGCATACAGATATAAATAATTACTAGTCAGAGGCATTAGTGCATTGTGCCACACTGTATCAATGAGGAATGGGCTTGATACTTTTTTGAGAGGCTGTAGGTGGAGGTTAGGCTGGAATGCAGGTAGGCAGGGTAATACACAGGTAGACAGGCTGATATGTGGGTAGGTAGGATGGTAGACAAGCAGGTAGGTAGGGCAGCAGGTCGACAGACAATTGAGTAATCTGGTATATAGGTAGAAAGGCTGGCAGATAAATGGGTGAGGAGATTGATAGGTGGGTAGATAGGCTGGTAGGTAAGTAAGCGTGTAGGCTAGCAAGTGGGCAAGAGGGTAGGCTTGTAGGAATGTCAGGTAGGTAGGTAGGTAGGTAGGTAGGCAGTAAGGTAGGTAGGTAGGTAAGTAGATAGGTAGGTAGGCAGACAGACAGCGAGCCGACAACACAGAAGTCCCCCAGGTTGCGACACAAAGAGGGACGCGTGAGGGGTGCACAGGGATGAAGACGGAGGGGGAGAAGAAAACGCCAGAAAATCGTCCTCCCTCCCTTTTCTCCCCTTCCCTCTGACGTTCTCCTCCCTCCAGCCTCCTCCTACGAGTGTCTCCCTTCCCTCCCTCCCTCTCCTGCTCTCGCAATGTCTCGGGAGGACGCCAAATCGAGAGCGAAATGAAGAGGACGCAGGGACGAGTTCAGAGCCTGGCAACCAACAGGAGTAAGAACGTCCCTCTGACCGGATAATCCCATTGTCCACGCCAGCCTGGGAGGGAGTGAGGCCATATTTCACCCTGCCTCACTGCTGCCTCCTCCACACACACACACACACACACACACACACACACACACACACACACACACACACACACACACACACACACACACACACACACACACACACAGAGGAGGAGCAAGAAGGAAGGCACACATATAAACAGACAACACTCTCTTAGACGTGCATATATAGGTTGAACAAACACACACACACACACACACACACACACACACACACACACACACACACAAATAAACTATTGAATCGTTCTACTCTTAAGCATGAGTATACCAACACATAACTCTTTCAACAGGGCAAAACAGCCTACATACGAAAGCTTGTCTTGATTTCGAAGTTATGAATTATAGGGGGGAGACGTATAATACCTACTTCTGATAATGATACTTAATGAGAAGATATAAACAATTAAGGCTCCATTTGGACCCTCTTCAGGTACAAATAGAAATGGAACATAAGGGTGTATATAGACAGGCGAGGAGAGAGTGAGGGGGAATGTATGGAAGGTGGGGAGGTGGGAGAGACAGAGGTAGGCAGGGGGCAGGCAAGGAAGGTATGAAAGGAGGGAAGGGGAAAGAAAGGGGAAGTATGGAAGGTGGGAAGGGGGAAGGGAGGGGAGGTATGGTTTGGAAGGGGAAGGGAGGGAAATACAGAGGTTAGGTGTAAGGTGTGCCTTCACGTACCTTCATGTACTCTTACCCTTGAAGAAAAGCTGAGTAGTACGTGCCATTCATTCTGTTGTTGCCATCCTCTGTTTTTGTCCTTATGTGCTTACACACACACACACACACACACACACACACACACACACACACACATGCACAAGCACGCACCTCCATACACACATGCACGTACCTTAGTTTGGACACACACACACAGTCGCACAATATGCTCTCTCTCTCTCTCTCACACACACACACACACACACACACATTTTTGCAAGGTGTGAATGGGTGAAGTGAGCTAAGCAGTGACTTGGCAAAACCCTTCCACTAGAGGTATATGCCTAAGATGACTAAAATCGTCTGGAGAAAGAACAGAGTAAAAAAAAAGCATCCTAATAGTAAAATAGTTAATGGAGATCGGAATAAGGAAATCGTCTAATGTAAGTGTGGATTAAATACGAAACACACACACACACACACACACACACACACACACACACACACAATCACTTGGGAATGTCGTGCATCTTCATTTTCTTCCTGGATCCCTCCATGGTCATGTACACCACAGGCTTCTAGAGTGATATGTATGTATGTATATATGTATGTATGTATGTACGTATGTATGTATGTATGTATGTATATATGGATGGATGGATGGGTGGGTGGGTTGATGTATGTATGTTTGTACCTGTGTGTATGTACTGATGGGTAGATGGATAGGTGGGTGGATGGTTGTTCTTTGTATGTATGTATGTATGTATGTATGTATGTATGTACGTATATATGTATGTATCCAGACGTACACAGAATCAGGCATGAAGGCTAATCCCTGGGCCCCATCACATGCCTGAATGGGTGGACACTCACACAAATACAAAATAAATCGATCAATCCAAAGGGCATTTTCCAGCCTCACAGCCACCCATTGAGAGACCCGCTGTGCTGCCAGAGCTTGACGTGGCCCAGATTAGAGTTAGGGGAGAGAGGGAGGGAAAGAGAGAGAGAGGGGGGGGAGAAAGAGAGACGAAGGGAGGGAGAGGCGGAAAGAAATGGAGGGAAAAAGGGAAGAGAGAGGGATGAGACGAAAGGAGAGGGAAGGAAGGTGAGGAACGGAGAAGAAAGGACTAAGTTAGGGGAGAGAGAGAGAGAGGGAAAGAGAGAGAGTGGGAGAAAGACAGAGAGGGAGGGAGGGAGAGGGGGAAAGAAATGGAGGGAAAAGGGGAAGGGAGAGGGATGGGATGAAAGGAGAGGGGAAGAAGGTGAGGGATGAAAAAGAAAGGAAGAAGAGGAATGGGGGAGAGAGGAGAGGGAGGATGGGACCAGAGAGGTAGGAAAGAGAGGGGGAGGGAAGAGATGGGAGGAAGAGAGCAGTGGACTGGGGAAGGGCGAAGAAGAAGAGGATGAGGGGAGAAGTTAGGGATGGGGAAGCATTGTGGGTGGGAAGAGGCGTGTGGTCTAGAAGGCTTTATACAATTTGGCTTAGCAGGGAAGGGGGGTGGTAGATGTCGTGGGGGGATGGAGGGGAGAGTTGAGAGGGAAAAAGAGGGGGATGAGAGGGGAGAGTTGAAGAGCGATGAGAGAGGAGCAGAAGAGAAAGATGGAGGGGTAAGGTAAACGAGAAAATGGGAAGAGGAGAGAGGAGAGGGGTGTAAAGGAATGATAGGAGAGATAAGGAAGCAGTGAGGGGAAAGGAATGGGGAAAGAGAGTGGTAAGGAGTGGCGGAAGAAAGGGGAAAAGGAAAGAGGGAGTAGGGCTGAGCAAGGAGGGAAGAAAGGGGGGAAGTAAAGGAAAGTTGAGAAGGGAGGAGGAAAGATGAAGGGAGGGAAAGAGGGAAGAATAGGTAGGAGGGGAGGCAAGGGGGAAGGAAAAGAGAGGGAGGAAAACTTAGAGGGGGGAGCAGCAGAGAAGGAAGAAGAGGGAGGGAGAAAATGGGGGGGGAAAGAGGGGAGAAGGGGGGAGGGAGAGGATGGAAGAGGGGGAAGAGGGGAGGGTAAAGATATTCTCACTTAGTCTTTGTCACCCTCCTTCCCTTCTCCCTCTACCTCTCTCTCCCTCCCTTCCCCTTGCCCTCCCTCTCCCTTCACCTCCTCCACTGCAGCTGATCGCCTTACGTAACACAGGGAGGTCGTCGTAGTGGTCAAGTGGTAAGGACGGGACAGCTGATTGGGCGAACGGGAGATCAATCCAAGATGATGTATTTTGCAGTTTATTTTTGCTATTTTCAGACGATTTTATTCATCCCTCAGGGGGCTTTTAGAACTGGAGGGGTTAGATGGAGGCTCTGTTAACCTTTACTTAGCATATTAGTACCCAAGTAGTGAGATGTGAGGGTGAGTACGTTAAGATCATATCAGTCCTAAATGTGATAGCCCTAGAAAATTGTTCCCCAGTGCTGATGTGAGACTGAGAGAGCCAACTGTTCGACCGTGGAAGGATTGATTGGCCTCAGGGAAGGAGTGACTAATCTTTACCTGGAACCGAATAAAAAAAGAAAACGTGGAAGCTTGAACTGATCTTTCTTTTATTATACCCTAGCCATCAGGAGAAGACTTTTTTCAAATTGTAAAAACCTTCAGCAATGATTTTATTTATTTTTTACAGAAGATGAACAGCTGAAGAAAAAAACTGGTTAAATAAATAAACCAGGTTATAGATGTCTTCTATTCATTAAAAAAAAAAGAAGAAAAGTCTGTAACAGTTAGACCTGAACTGCTCTAGGTTGAATTTGGGGGGAAACTAGTCTGAGGAAGCGAGTTCAAAGGGAAGCAGCTCCAGGAATTCTGACTGACACAAGTTCTACAATATGGCAGTGTGATAGTCCAGTCATGAGTGCTACAAGATGCCCGTGTAGCGCGTGGTAAGGCGTGGAGGGGGTGGCACAATGGATGCAACTTCGTCTAAGCATTTCGGTTAAAGTATCTGTAAATTAACGCAAGGGAGGCAACATTCCTTCTTACCTGTAGTTCATTTCTTCGTTTAAGTACATATCTAACTCTTCCAATTTAAGGAATCTCCCCTAAGTTTAATAATAGTTTTAGGAGATAACTGAACTAGAAACTAATTTAGACGAGCCTAGTAGGTACGAGATCAACTCTCTCATGGTCGGGAAAACTCTCTCATTGCATTCCAGCTGACTAAAGATTATCATTTACTTGGCTGAGTGAGTCCTAGGAACCTGAGAGAGCTAGGAGAAGAGTGACTATGCATTATTTTATCCACCAGTCATTCTCTACACAAACTGCTACTTTACTGTGTCCCTTGCTTTGATATTTGCATCTGTCTGTCTATATGCATGTCTGTCTGTCTGTCTATCTGGCTCTTCTCTCAGTCTGTCTTTCTGTCCATCTGTCTGTCTGCCTGTACCTATATCAATCTGTCCATACATCCACCCATCTACCCATCCATCCATATGTACAGTTACCAACAATAATCGTGTCGTGAAATTTGGTGAAAACATAAGCTAACGGGCTAAGCGTCTGGTACATTCCGCCGTCTATCATACGGACAGTTCATAATGTTTCACGAGTTACATTTAATCTTCGGACAAAACCGCGACACGACTACTGTTGCTCACTGTACACTCACACCAAAAAATATCGGTGCACACTTGACGCAAAGCAGTTTAAAACACGGATGATGGCTACTGGGAACTGATCCACTATTTTTCCCCCATGCTGATAAACTTGCTCTCTCAAGGATGCAATATATGGCTTGTTTATGACATTTACTAGTCCGTATTGTTGTTGTATGTATAGCAAAGTAGTTACAAATAAATCTTACCGAGAATTCATGAGCTACAATGGTCACTTCGGATATCATCGTGCCTTACCTGCGTGATACTTTTTGGTGTGACTGTACCTATATCTCTGTGTATATCTGTGTAACTGCCTGTCTCTCTGTCTATCTTTCTGTCTATATACGTCTGCTTGTCTTCCTATCTATAACTACAGTGCATCTATTTGCCTATCGATCTATTTATTTATTTATCTATCCATCTGTACCTAGGTCTCCATATTTGTCTGTATGTCTGTGTGCCACGTAAAACACACTTATCCTTACACACACAACTTGACTAAGCTCTCCCACTGTCCACCAAACTCTCTCTCTCTCTCTCTCTCTCTCTCTCTCTCTCTCTCTCTCTCTCACACACACACACACACACACACACACACACACAAAGACCCACGTAACCCCCACACTTCCACAGATAAACACAACACGTCCTGTTTAAAGACTCTAATCTTGACTACACTAAGACAGTCTAATCTCACACCTCCCTCACTCTGGCGTAATCAAGTTAATCCTGAGATGGCGTCACGGATTAAGAGAGAGATTATGCTGCTTGCTGGACAAGGACGGGCCTTAATCGGATTGGACGGGTGTGTTTTTAGGTAGGAGAGAGGTAGCTATCTCGACAACTCTTCATAACTGTTTGATGTGTGTGTGTGTGTGTGTGTGTGTGTGTGTGTGTGTGTGTGTGTGTGTGTGTGTGTGTGTGTGTGTGTGTGTGTGTGTGTGTGTGTGTGTCAACAGGATCACAAGAAGAATAAGAATAGAAAACAATACAATAATATCAAACAATACACTTCAACAGAGTTCAATAACACACACACACACACACACACACACACACACACACACACACACACACACACACACACACACAATAACACAAAAGGAAAATAACATTCTTTGTAAACATCTGTGTTGGTAGTGTCCTCAAGCCTAAGGCGAAGGATATCTTTAGCTGTGATGCTGCTGGAACTCACACACACACACACACACACACACACACACACACACACACACACACACACATATTCTCTTTCTCTCTCTCTACCTACCTACCTACCGACCTACCTGGTTACCTTCTTACCTACCTACCTACCTACATACCTGCCTACCTACATACCTGTCTACCTACATACCTACCTGCTTACCTGCCTACCTCCCTGCCTACCTACCCTCCTCTTCCCACAAACATACATCAATCAAGGTATAATTTGTGATTCTGAATATATCATTGGGTTAATTTATCGGGCATTATAAAGTATGATGTGGAATCTTCAGTTACCAAAGCATGATGTAGGATTATGATAAATGGATTGTAAATGATACATGATTTACGATGTTGTAAATAATAAAACAAGATAAAGGAGACAGTAGGAGAGTGTAGGTAATGGTTCAGTACTTATGGCTTAGCTGAGAGAGAGAGAGAGAGAGAGAGAGAGAGAGAGAGAGAAGGTCAAGAACAATGGATAAATGTGAACACTGATAAGAGGAGATGCGGAAAAGACTGACCAAAGACGAAAGGAAGAGAAGAGAAGAGATGACTGGAGGAGGAAAGAAGGAAGGAAGAAAAGAAGAAGAGAAGAATGGGGAATGAAGGAAGGAGGGAAAAACTGAAAAGGAGAAAGAAGGGAGAATAACGGAGGAAGGATGTAAACAAGCTGAGATGATGAATGAGGGAGGGAGAGAGGTGAAGAGAGGGAGAGGAGAAATGGGAAGATGAAGGGAAGGGAGACGATATGGAGAGAAGATGAATGAGGGATGGAGGAGATATGAGAAGAGGAACAGAAACACTGGAAGAGGGAAGAGAACAGGCAGAAAAGAGAGGAAAATAACTGGGAGGGAAGAGGGAGGAGAAGAGATGAATAGACGAATAAGAGAGGAAGGAAAGTGAGGACAAGAAGAAAGAGAAGAGAGAAAAATAAAGGAGACAGAGGAAGGGAGGAAATAATGAAGGAGAGGAAGGAACGACAGGGCAAGAAGAAAAGAGAAGAAAAAAAATAAAGAAGTAGGAATGAAATAAAGAGAGAACGAAGATAGCAGCCTGGGCACCATACTATTCCTAATTCTGTCACATCAATTTCTTCACAGATGGTAAAGACAATATATCCAATCAATCAGTCCCCTGGTATTTTCCTTTACGTTACGTCCTATTTAAGATGAATAAAATCGTCTGACGGTAGCAAAAATAAAGTAAGAAAAGAATAAAGTGTACTGGAGTGGGTCTTGAAAACTGCTCTGGCACAAGAAGTATTTCCTTAGATTTAATATGGAAAAAAATATTATATATAAAGATATTTGATTATTATAAATTAGATTAAAATAAATTCTTTACTAGGGTCATTAATTGCAGAAAAAATAGATAATATGCCACCATAAATTGGTGAGAGAGAGAGAGAGAGAGAGAGAGAATATGACCATATTTTTTGTCCAAGAATGCACGTAGCTGTGTGTGTGTGTGTGTGTGTGTGTGTGTGTGTGTGTGTGTGTGACAGGGGGTCGGGCCGAATAGTCTAGATTACGACAGGGTGGGATCAAGTGTGTGTACGTTTATGTGTATGTGTGTACGTGTGTGTACTTACGCCTGTGTACACCAGTGAGAAAGAGAGAGGGTTAGGTGGTATAAGTTTCCTCTGCGTGAGATCAGGTGAAGACGCCAGTGTGGTGGTGGTGGTGGTAGTGGTGGTGGTGGTGGTGGTAGGGGAAGTCCAGTGTGGTGGTTGTGGTGGTGGTGGTGGTGGTAGGGGAAGTCCAGTGTGGTGGTGGTAGTGGTGGTGTGGTGGTGAGGGCAGGGGAGGGGGAGTAGTCCAGTGATAGTGTTGGTGGTGTGGTGGTGAGGGTAGGGGGAAGTTTAATGTGGTGGTGGTGATGATAGTGGTGTGGTGGTGAGGGTAGAGGGGGGGGATCCGGTGGTGATAGTGGGGGTTGAGGGAGAGTTCAGTGGTGGAGAGGAGGGCAGTAAGGGACAACAACAGACTACTCTATAAAGATCACAATATCCCCCTGGTCGAGAAGGGGTTAATAAAGTTATAACCAACCCCTCCAGTCTGCTTGAGTCTCCCCTAAGCTGAGGAAAACCGTCTGGAGGTAACAAAATTAAAGTGACGTCCTTGTAGTGGAGTGGTTGGGGAAGGTAAAGGGAGGAAAGAGGAATTGAAACGATGCCAGACGAAAAAAAATGCCGTGGGAAATGAGGGAAAATTAATGACTATGGACACGATACCACTACCCTCCCCCCCTTCTCTCTCTCTCTCTCTCTCTCTCTCTCTCTCTCTCTCTCTCTCAGTATCATAACCTTCATCCCCCCCCACCATCCATTCACCCGATGGACCATGATTTATGACTGCACCTTGGGCCAATGGATAGCCCCTCTTCACACCTCTAAAGGGACCTGTTCTCGTGGCATTAGGAGGATCCGTAACACTTTTTCTGTAGCGATTTGTTTACTCCATATCACTATAAAAGTCTACTGTATGCCTCTTAAATCTTATTATTTTTAGGACCTACGTAAGATTACACTCAAGATTAACTTACTATGGGAAGAAATTTGCTAGTAAAGAAGAAGTGCTAGTAAGGCTCCTAAGCTGACGAGAATAGTGGCCTTGGAGGCTCCCTAACACCTTTTCTGTAGCGATTTATTCATCAGTAGGAAAGGAATATATTAGTGAGGAGGTTATGGTTAGTGGGTTAGTATTTACAGGTGTGTGTGTGTGTGTGTGTGTGTGTGTGTGTGTGTGTGTGTGTGTGTGTGTGTGTGTGTGTGTGTGTGTGTGTGTGTGTGTGTGTGTGTGTGTGAGAGAGAGAGAGAGAGAGAGAGAGAGAGTCTTCATGAGTATTTAGACTTCAATCGCAAAGCCACACCAAGCAAATTTTCTAGGCCTGATACAAGAACGGTCGCCCAAATCCAGCAAAATGGATCTTCAATTTGGCTTTCTGTTATTTTGTTTTTATCTTTTTTTCTTAGAGGGAACAACCTTGCAGGCATATGGCACTGGGTTCCTTCTTCCTTGCATAAACACACACACACACACACACACACACACACACACACACACACTGCCACTCTTCTGTTCCTGGACCCTTTCGGAATTTGCGCCGACCTTGAAAAAACTCGTTGCGCCAATTTGGGTTCGTTCGATGTCTCCTCCAGCTCTCTTAAGTCTGTCTGCCTCTATCTTTTATTTTTTTTTTCTCCCATATCTTTCTTTTTCTCTTTATTTTGCTCTCCATTTATCTGTCTTTTTCCCTTTACTCTGCTCTCTATTTTCCTTTGTCGCTGTTTACCTGTGTCACTTTCTCCTCTTTCTGTCCCTTCTCTCACTCACTCTCTCTCTCTCTCTCTCTCTCTCTCTCTCTCTCTCTCTCTCTCTCCACGCGTACCCAAGCAATTGCATTCATAGCCACCTTAAAGTTACCCCACACATCGCATTTCCTTACATGGGGAGTCTGCTTTTTCTTCCCCATAAATTCTCCTATTACTGCAATAATTTAACCAAAGACCCTGCATGAGTCACTGAATCTTGTCTCTAGGTAATATAGTCAAGATTTTATTCATATACCTTCAAACATTATAAACGTGTTCTGAATCTAGACCCTAACCAATATAATTTTTCTTAATATTACCGTTGCATCTTAACAAAAAATGATATATATGTGTCCTGAACAGCCTAGGTAATATCAAGTTATTTTTCTTTTTAATATTTTTTTTCCATCTTCACTAGAAATGCAAAAAGTGTCACTGTATATTTCTTCCTAAAGACGGAGCCAAAAGTATATATATATATTTTTTTTTTCATTTTTCCATGAGTATATTTTCATTTTCATTTTTTCATTTTTCCATGAGTATATTTTCATTTTCGTTTTTTCATTTTTTTTTCATTTTTCCATGAGTATATTTTCATTTTCATTTTTTCATTTTTCCATGAGTATATTTTCACTTTTTCATTTTTTTTCATTTTTCATTTTTCCATTAGTATATTTTCATTTTCATTTTTTCATTTTTTTTCATTTTTCATTTTTCCATGAGTATATTTTCATTTTCATTTTTTCATTTTTCATTTTTCCATGAGTATATTTTCATTTTCATTTTTTCATTTTTCATTTTTCCATGAGTATATTTTCATTTTCATTTTTTCATTTTTCATTTTTCTATTAGTATATTTTCATTTTCATTTTTTTTCATTTTTCATTTTTTCATTAGTATATTTTCATTTTTTCATTTATTCATTTTTCCAAGGGTATATTTTCATTTTTTCATTTTTCCATAAGTGTATTTTCATTTTCATTTTTTTTTTCATTTTCGTTTTTTTCATTTTTGCTGTTGCTTTGCCAAAAAATGCTGTGTGTGTAAAGTCCTACCCCTAGAAAATTTGGCCACTGTTTTTTCATATTCTAATACCTTTTCCTAAAATACTAAGTCCATGGGCTCTGTTCCTAGAAATTTCAGGCATAGTTTTTCCTGTTAATATTACTGTAACTTTACCGAAACTGATTTACATTTTAAAGGACACAATTCCTAGAAAATACAGCCATGGTTGTATTCCTGTTTTTCCTATATTTTTACTATGATTTGCTACGCCTGTATGTGTCTATGTGTAATGTTCTCAATTTCCTCTCCCCCATTTTTATTCCACTCATTTTCTATTTTCATTTTAGGGCTATAACTTTACCAAAAATGTTATATATGTTACGAGTACTGTTCCTCCTTTTTTCTTTTTTAAGTAAGGTATCACAAGTACTTAACTCCCTAAAATCACGTAAAAATCTTAAGTAGCTTTCCAAGTGTATAAGCAGTCGTATGAAAAGTAATCTATCTATCTATCTATCTATTACAAGACGCCTTAATCCCGTAAGGGGTGGCCACAGACAAATCGCCTCCTTGTCCCCCTGTTCCCAGTCATTTCACTGCACTGCCCATTATTTCTATGCATTGCTTATTAAATTGTAATGCCAAAATTGTTTATTATAAATTCGTGTTATTTCTGTATAAAAAATGCAACCATACTAACTTGATTTTTTGTTTTAATTCAAGAAAGAAGGAACCAAAGGCCAGAAGCCCGCAAGATTGTTCCCTCCAAGAAAAAAACAAGAGATAAAAGGAAGACAAATTCAAGATACGTTTATATTGATATGATGTCCTTATACCTTCATTAGCTGAGAATAATCTTAAGTAAGCTAGAATGATTATTGTGGGAGTCAAAATTTTTTAATGTTTTTGGGTTACAAGTCAAAATGTAAAGGGAGTCACTATGTAGAGAGATAGGATGGAGAAGGGAGGGAAGGAAGGCACAGGAAGATGGAAGGCACAGGAAGAAGGAAGGGGGAGGGAGAGGTGAAGGAGGAGTCACTACAGTATGTAGGGAGAGAGGCTGGGAAAGGGAGGGGGGGAAGGCACAGGAAGAAGGAAGGGGGGAGGGAGAGGTGCAGGAAAGGGAGGGAGGGACGGAGAGTGGAGGGAAAATGAGGGAGGGAAGGAGGGGGAAGGGCCTGGAGGGATAATCCTAGGCTTCACCTGATACTGGCCTTCTCACCAGGGGTCCACCGGTCTTTCCCCCGCTCCCCTGTGTGTGTGTGTGTGTGTGTGTGTGTGTGTGTGTGTGTGTGTGTGTGTGTGTTTTATTTGTTCATATGTATATTCAACACACGAAATTCAGCAAAAAAATCAAACTTATTCACAAAAGGGAATCTTCTAAAATTAATGATAAAAATATTGATAAAACGAGAAAACACTGAATATAATTTCCACATAAAAAAAACTTATTTGGGTCTGTGAGGGATTTTCTTATCCTTCTTACTGTTGTTTCTAAGACCTGCATTCTCGTCGGTTAAGGAAGCTCCCTAGCACCTTTTCCTAAGCGATTTATTTAGCTTAGTACACCTGACTGCCCTCACCTGTGTTATATAAACCCTTCTGATGTTGCCACACTCTTCATAATTATCGTACAAAAGGATATTAACCAGCTATATCCAAATCAAATCGCTATGGAAATGGGGTTAGGGAAGCCTCCTAAAAAAAAGAAAAAAGAACCAAAGGCTGAGAGGAAGAATTTGTCCCTTAAAAGAGATCAAGTCCCAGAGCAAAATAAAGGGGAATACACCCTGTTAACGGGGAGGGACGAGATGCCTTCACGCGATGGCATTTGAGTAAAGGGGCGGCTAGTGTGTCCTCTTGTTTAAATATCCCTCAACTCCCTATCCACCGAAAGGAAGATGGTGGAGTGCAGGATAAGGGCAGCTCCAGCCTTCAGCCCACTAAGTTCATGTACAGATGAGTCTCGAACAACAACAACATCAACAACAACAATAACATCAACAACAATAACATCAACAACAATAACATCAACAACAACAACAACAACAACAATAACAACAATAACAACAACAACAACAACAACAACAACAACGACAACAACAACAACAATTACAAAAAAGAAAAAACACCAAAAACAAAAAAATAAAAAAACGAAAAAAGAAAACAACAAAAACAAAAGCAAAAAAAAAAAAAAACAAAGACAACAAAAAGAAAAATGAAGAAAAACAACAATGACAGCAACGAAAACAACAACATCCTCTTCACACGTGGGACGCATCAAAGCGGAATTTGGGAGGAGGAAGACATGGTGAGAGAGGGCACACACACACACACACACACACACACACACACACACACACACACACACACACACACACACACATCTGTCACGTGAGCCAACCATACCAGGGTGGTCGGTGTTGGGTGAATGGTGGGGGTTCAACGGTATGGCCCTCTCTCTCTCACTCTCTCTCTCTCTCGCTCTTTTTCTCTCACTGTATAAGTGTGTGTGTGTGTGTGTGTGTGTGTGTGTGTGTGTGTGTGTGTGTGTGTGTGTGTGTGTGTGTGTGTGTGTGTGTGTGTGTGTGTGTGTGAGAGAGAGAGAGAGAGAGAGAGAGAGAGAGAGAGAGAGAGAGAATGGGTGTGCGTGACAATAGCAATCAAGGTAAATGTCAGATCGATCAGACCACATTCAGTCTCTCCCTCCCTCCCTCTCTCTCTCTCTCTCTCTGCACCCCTCCCCTCACACCACATACCACCACCCACGCCTCACCCCTTCGATTTCCACTACTATACCTCAGCCCTAATACCAGAATAATACCACCTTTCTATCACACCACTATCCCTTGGTCCGACACAGTCACATCCCTATCCTCACACCACACACCATCACCATACTTCCTTCACCCCTACTTTCACTGCCACTTCAGTATTACGTCTGTCATAATACCACACCACACACAACCACACCATGCACCACACACCACCGCACCACACACCGCCACACCACTATGTCGATATCATAACGGTATCAACAGCATACAAAAGTGTTAAGGTGTAATATCCAAAACAAGTCGCATAGAATAAGGTGTTACGAAGCCCCTTGTGCTCCCTGCGGTATGGTCCACTGTCACATCATACCAAGACAGTACACTAATTTACACCACATACATACCATCCCAGCACGTCACTTAATACCATCTTAAACAGTAAGATTTCAAACTCCATGACAAGGCCTCGTCACACCACATCATGCCAATTCACACAACATCATAATACCACCACAGCACACCACTTCATACCACGTCACACACTACGTAAGGACGCCACGTAACACCACGACGCCACACGATATCTCTTCACGGCACAGTACCACACTACACCACGACGCATCACAATACCATTACATCATCCTACACCACAACACATTACAATACCACCATACCACAGTACACCACGACACATCACAATACCACCACACCGCATTACACTATACCACATCACGATACCACCACACCAACACCTAGACTACCCACAAGATAGAATGGGTGGCAAAGACTGAAGCCTAAGAGATGGCAGGGTGAGGCGAGAATGAGAAGAGGGGAGAATGAGGCCAGGATGAGGCGGAGTGGAGAAAGCCAGACCAGAATTAGGCAAGAGTGAAGAGAGAGCGAGGCGAGGACAGAGTGAGAGTGAAGGTGAGACGAAGGTGAGACGTCCAGGTGAGACTGGCCTTGACCCGTGCTAATTTACTCTGCCCAGACACACCTGTGACACCTGCCTCACTCACAAACCTGCCTCAGTCACATACCTGCCTCACTCGCACACCTGCCTCATTCACATACGTGCCTCACTCACACACCTGTCTCACTCACACCTGCCTCACTCATACCTACCTCACTCACACCTACCTCACTTACACACCTGCCTCTCACACACCTACCTCACGATTCTCCCCTTCCCTTTATGTTGACATTTGAAGCTGATGTTGGGTGTAGGTGTGGGTGGGAGTGGGGTGTGGGTATGAGTGTAACTGTGGGTGAGGGTGGAGGTGTGGGTGTGAATGAGAGGTGTGGTGCGGTACAGGTGTATATCATGAAATTACCTTTTTTTTCTTTTTAATGCTAGGAAGAAGGAAGCAAAGGCCACGAGCCCACAATAATCGTTCCCTCCAAGAGAAAAATAAAATACAGGTGAGAGCCAAATTCAAGATCCGATCATTTTTCACTTGTTGGGCGATGGCTAGAGGAAGAGAAAGAGAACACAGACAAATAAGTGGACAGACAGACATACAGATAAAGAGACTAATAGACACACGAATAGACATTTATGATGCTTGTTCAACACGTCTCCGGAAACTATTTGCTAGGAGGTGACAAAGAAAGAGAGAATATAAACATAAATACAGATAGACAGAAAGGTATAGTTAACGATAGAAAGACAGACTGACAGACAGACGATTAAACAGACAGCTACACAAAGAGAGGCACAGATAACAGGAAAATATATAAATAGATGGTCAGATGGACAGATATATAGATAGACAGATAGAAGGATAGGTGGATAGACAAACAGACATAAGAACATAAGAAGAGAGGATAACTGCAGTAGGCCGGTTGGCCCATGCTAGGCAGCTCCTAGAAGAGACCCTGAACTACTAGAATGAGATAAGGATAGCAAAGCAGAAGGCTCTCCCCCGCCCTCCATACCCTCCAGCCGAAGCCGGCAGGAAAAAAGTCAGAAAGAACACCACGCAGTATAGAAAAACTGGCGTGGACATTTTACAGGAAAGTGTGAAAGGAGAATACAGTAGAGACTATCATAGTGTAACCTGAAAAGGAAAAATTATGAATTAGTATTGGTTATTAGATTTTCTTTTTCTATATCCACCCCTTATTTGTCATATGCTTATCTACCCTATGCTTGAAACTCTCAATGGAAGAGGCAGCAACTACTTTACTAGGTAGCTTATTCCATTCGTCTACTACTCTATTACCAAACCAATTTCTACCGATTTCCTTATTGAAACGGAATTTTTCTAGTTTGAAACCATTATTTCTAGTTCTATCCTGTATGCTCACTTTAAGTACCTTGCTAATATCTCCTTTATTTATACCCTTCATCCACTTAAACACCTCAATTAAGTCTCCCCTTACTCTACGCCTCTCTAGCGATTGGCCAAAAATATACACTCACTGCTTGCACTGGATTCACCTCGGGAAACTGAATGCAACAAGGAGACGAACAGTGAGAGCAAATAGAAAATAGAAAGGTAGACAGACAGAAAGCCAAACAGATAGACAAATAGATAGATAAAAAGATATAATATTTGTCAAACACCCTCCTCTTAAATGCAACGCTTGTGTTGGTGTCACGTGAAGAAGTTGTCTGCCTGGAGTCTGTGTGGTCAGGAAATTGCAGTCATACCTGATGTTGGCGGGGCTAGGTAAGGACGCGTGGGTGTCTGCCCAGGCCACACGCCCACCCACATGCACGCACAGATACACAAGCACACACACACACACACACACACACACACACACACACACACCTTCCATCCACCCACACACACTCAGACAAAAAGAAGGTATAAAAAAAACCAACAGAGCAATTGACTGGGCTATGTTGAATGTTTGGGTCTTGGCTGAGTGGTTATGGAGGTGATGGAGTGGTTAGGGGTGGGGAAGAAGGTAGGGGTGGAAGAGAAGGGGGAGAGAGGGGGAAGTTAGAGAGAGGAGAGAGGAGAAAAAGTGAGGATAAGAAAAGGTGGAGGAGGCAGAGTAAAGGAGAGAAAAGGGGAAAAAAAGTGTGATTAGGAGGAGAGGAAGGAGGATAAGGAGGAGGGGAAGAGAGGAAGGAGGATAAGAAGGAGGGGGAGAAAGGAAA